>NC_090446.1:826068340-826369249 GCF_031143425.1 Pleurodeles waltl
GTGTTTTTTGCGAAGTGCCTACCTGTAGATTTTGGCCTCTAGCTCAGCCGGCACCTAGGGAAACCTACCAAACCTGTGCATTTCTGAAAACTAGAGACCTAGGGGAATCCAAGGAGGGGTGACTTGCGGGGCTCGGACCAGGTTCTGTTACCCAGAAGCTGTTGCAAACCTCAAACTTTGGCTAAGAAAACACATGTTCCTCAATTTTCTGTGGCAGAAAGTTCTGGAATCTGAGAGGAGCCACAAATTTCCTTCCACCCAGCGTTCCCCCAAGTCTCCCGATAAAAATGAAACCTCACTTGTGTGGGTAGGCCTAGCGCCTGCTACAGGAAACGCCCCAAAGCACAACGTGGAAACATCCAAATTTTTGGAAGAAAATAGAGGTGTTTTTTGCGAAGTGCCTACCTGTAGATTTTGGCCTCTAGCTCAGCCGGCACCTAGGGAAACCTACCAAACCTGTGCATTTCTAAAAACTAGAGACCTAGGGGAATCCAAGGAGGGGTGACTTGCGGGGCTAGGACCAGGTTCTGTTACCCAGAATCCTTTGCAAACATCAAAATTTGGCTAAGAAAACACATGTTCCTCACATTTCTGTGGCAGAAAGTTCTGAAATCTGAGAGGAGCCACAAATTTCCTTCCACCCAGCGTTCCCCCAAGTCTCCCGATAAAAATGATACCTCACTTGTGTGGGTAGGCCTAGCGCCCGTGACAGGAAACGCCCCAAAGCGCAACGTGGACACATCCAAATTTTTGGAAGAAAACAGAGGTGTTTTTTGCGAAGTGCCTACCTGTAGATTTTGGCCTCTAGCTCAGCCGGCACCTAGGGAAACCTACCAAACCTGTGCATTTCTGAAAACTAGAGACCTAGGGGAATCCAAGGAGGGGTGACTTGCGGGGCTCGGACCAGGTTCTGTTACCCAGAAGCCTTTGCAAACCTCAAAATTTGGCTAAATAAACACATGCTCCTCACATTTCTGTGGCAGAAAGTTCTGGAATCTGAGAGGAGCCACAAATTTCCTTCCACCCAGCGTTCCCCCAAGTCTCCCGATAAAAATGATACCTCACTTGTGTGAGTAGGCCTAGCGCCCGCGACAGGAAATGCCCCAAGGCGCAAAGTGGACACATCCACATTTTTGGAAGAAAACAGAGGTGTTTTTAGCGAAGTGCCTACCTGTAGATTTTGGCCTCTAGCTCAGCCGGCACCTAGGGAAACCTACCAAACCTGTGCATTTCTGAAAACTAGAGACCTAGGGGAATCCAAGGAGGGCTGACTTGCGGGGCTCGGACCAGGTTCTGTTACCCAGAAGCCGTTGCAAACCTCAAAATTTGGCTAAAAAAACACATGTTCCTCACATTTCTGTGGCAGAAAGTTCTGGAATCTGAGAGGAGCCACAAATTGCCTTCCACCCAGCGTTCCCCCAAGTCTCCCGATAAAAATGATACCTCACTTGTGTGGGTAGGCCTAGCGCCCGCGACAGGAAACGCCCCAAAGCGCAACGTGGACACATCCAAATTTTTCGAAGAAAACAGAGGTGTTTTTTGCGAAGTGCCTACCTGTAGATTTTGCCCTCTAGCTCAGCCGGCACCTAGGGAAACCTACCAAACCTGTGCATTTCTGTAAACTAGAGACCCAGGGGAATCCAAGATGGGATGACTTGCGGGGCTTGCTTGGACCAGGTTCTGTTACCCAGAATCCTTCGCAAATCTCAAAATTTAGCTAAAAAAACACATGTTCCTCACATTTCTGTGGCAGAAAGTTCTGGAATCTGAGAGGAGCCACTAATTGCCTTCCACCCAGCGTTCCCCCAAGTCTCCCGATAAAAATGATACCTCACTTGTGTGGGTAGGCCTAGCGCCCGCTACAGGAAACACCCCAAAGCGCAACGTGGAAACATCCACATTTTTGGAAGAAAACAGAGGTGTTTTTTGCGAAGTTGCCTACCTGTAGATTTTGGCCTCTAGCTCAGCCGGCACCTAGGGAAACCTACCAAACCTGTGCATTTCTGTAAACTAGAGACCCAGGGGAATCCAAGATGGGATGACTTGCGGGGCTTGCTTGGACCAGGTTCTGTTACCCAGAATCCTTCGCAAATCTCAAAATTTAGCTAAAAAAACACATGTTCCTCACATTTCTGTGGCAGAAAGTTCTGGAATCTGAGAGGAGCCACTAATTGCCTTCCACCCAGCGTTCCCCCAAGTCTCCCGATAAAAATGATACCTCACTTGTGTGGGTAGGCCTAGCGCCCGCTACAGGAAACACCCCAAAGCGCAACGTGGAAACATCCACATTTTTGGAAGAAAACAGAGGTGTTTTTTGCGAAGTTGCCTACCTGTAGATTTTGGCCTCTAGCTCAGCCGGCACCTAGGGAAACCTACCAAACCTGTGCATTTCTGAAAACTAGAGACCTAGGGGAATCCAAGGAGGGGTGACTTGCGGGGCTCGGACCAGGTTCTGTTACCCAGAAGCCTTTGCAAACCTCAAAATTTGGCTAAAAAAACACATGTTCCTCACATTTCTGTGGCAGAAAGTTCTGGAATCTGAGAGGAGCCACAAATTTTCTTCCACCCAGCGTTCCCCCAAGTCTCCCGATAAAAATGATACCTCACTTGTGTGGGTAGGCCTAGCGCCCGGGACAGGAAACGCCCCAAAGTGCAAAGTGGACACATCCAAATTTTTGGAAGAAAACAGAGGTGTTTTTTGCGAAGTGCCTACCTGTAGATTTTGGCCTCTAGCTCAGCCGGCACCTAGGGAAACCTACCAAACCTGTGCATTTCTGAAAACTAGAGACCTAGGGGAATCCAAGATGGGGTGACTTGCGGGGCTCGGACCAGGTTCTATTACCAAGAATCCTTTGCAAACCTCAAAATTTGGCTAAGAAAACACATGTTCCCCACATTTCTGTGGCAGAAAGTTCTGGAATCTGAGAGGAGCCACAAATTGCCTTCCACCCAGCGTTCCCCCAAGTCTCCCGATAAAAATGATACCTCACTTGTGTGGGTAGGCCTAGCGCCCGCGACAGGAAATGCCCCAAAGCGCAACGTGGACACATCCAAATTTTTGGAAGAAAACAGAGGTGTTTTTTGCGAAGTGCCTACCTGTAGATTTTGCCCTCTAGCTCAGCCGGCACCTAGGGAAACCTACCAAAGCTGTGCATTTCTGTAAACTAGAGACCCAGGGGAATCCAAGATGGGGTGACTTGCGGGGCTTGGTTGGACAAGGTTCTGTTACCCAGAATCCTTCGCAAATCTCAAAATTTGGCTAAAAAAACACATGTTCCTCACATTTCTGTGGCAGAAAGTTCTGGAATCTGAGAGGAGCCACAAATTGCCTTCTACCCAGCGTTCCCCCAAGTCTCCCGATAAAAATGATACCTCACTTTTGTGGGTAGGCCTAGCGCCCGCGACAGGAAACGCCCCAAAGCGCAAAGTGGACACATCCAAATATTTGGAAGAAAACAGAGGTGTTTTTTGCGAAGTGCCTACCTGTAGATTTTGGCCTCTAGCTCAGCCGGCACCTAGGGAAACCTACCAAACCTGTGCATTTCTGAAAACTAGAGACCTAGGGGAATCCAAGGAGGGGTGACTTGCGGGGCTCGGACCAGGTTCTGTTACCCAGAATCCTTTGCAAACATCAAAATTTGGCTAAAAAAACACATGTTCCTCACATTTCTGTGGCAGAAAGTTCTGGAATCTGAGAGGAGCCACAAATTTCCTTCCACCCAGCGTTCCCCTAAGTCTCCCGATAAAAATGATACCTCACTTGTGTGGGTAGGCCTAGCGCCCGTGACAGGAAACGCCCCAAAGCGCAACGTGGACACATCCAAATTTTTGGAAGAAAACAGAGGTGTTTTTTGCAAAGTGCCTACCTGTAGATTTTGGCCTCTAGCTCAGCCGGCACCTAGGGAAACCTACCAAACCTGTGCATTTCTGAAAACTAGAGACCTAGGGGAATCCAAGGAGGGGTGACTTGCTGGGCTCGGACCAGGTTCTGTTACCCAGAAGCCTTTGCAAATCTCAAAATTTGGCTAAATTAACACATGTTCCTCACATTTCTGTGGCAGAAAGTTCTGGAATCTGAGAGGAGCCACAAATTTCCTTCCACCCAGCGTTCCCCCAAGTCTCCCGATAAAAATGATACCTCACTTGTGTGAGTAGGCCTAGCGCCCGCGACAGGAAATGCCCCAAGGCGCAAAGTGGACACATCCACATTTTTGGAAGAAAACAGAGGTGTTTTTTGCGAAGTGCCTACCTTTAGATTTTGGCCTTTAGCTCAGCCGGCACCTAGGGAAACCTACCAAACCTGTGCATTTCTGAAAACTAGAGACCCAGGGGAATCCAAGATGGGGTGACTTGCGGGGCTTGGACCAGGTTCTGTTACCCAGAATCCTTTGCAAATCTCAAAATTTGGCTAAAAAAACACATGTTCCTCACATTTCTGTGGCAGAAAGTTCTGGAATCTGAGAGGAGCCACAAATTGCCTTTCACCCAGCGTTCCCCCAAGTCTCCCGATAAAAATGATACCTCACTTGTGTGGGTAGGCCTAGCGCCTGCGACAGGAAAAGCCCCAAAGCAGAAAGTGGACACATCCAAATATTTGGAGGAAAACAGAGGTGTTTTTAGCGAAGTGCCTACCTGTAGATTTTGGCCTCTAGCTCAGCCGGCACCTAGGGAAACCTACCAAACCTGTGCATTTCTGAAAACTAGAGACCTAGGGGAATCCAAGGAAAGGTGACTTGCGGGGCTCGGACCAGGTTCTGTTACCCAGAAGCCGTTGCAAACCTCAAAATTTGGCTAAGAAAACACATGTTCCTCAAATTTCTGTGGCAAAAAGTTCTGGAATCTGAGAGGAGCCACAAATTTCCTTCCACCCAGCGTTCCCCCAAGTCTCCCGATAAAAATTATACCTCACTTGTGTGGGTAGGCCTAGCGCCCGCGACAGGAAACGCCCCAAAGCGCAAAGTGGACACATCCAAATTTTTGGAAGAAAACAGAGGTGTTTTTTGCGAAGTGCCTACCTGTAGATTTTGGCCTCTAGCTCAGCCGGCACCTAGGGAAACCTACCAAACCCATGCATTTCTGAAAACTAGAGACCCAGGGGAATCCAAGATGGGGTGACTTGCGGGGCTTGGACCAGGTTCTGTTACCCAGAATCCTTTGCAAATCTCAAAATTTGGCTAAAAAAACACATGTTCCTCACATTTCTGTGGCAGAAAGTTCTGGAATCTGAGAGGAGCCACAAATTGCCTTCCACCCAGCGTTCCCCCAAGTCTCCCGATAAAAATGATACCTCACTTGTGTGGGTAGGCCTAGCGCCTGCGACAGGAAACGCCCCAAAGCGCAAAGTGGACACATCCAAATATTTGGAAGAAAACAGAGGTGTTTTTTGCGAAGTGCCTACCTGTAGATTTTGGCCTCTAGCTCAGCCGGCACCTAGGGAAACCTACCAATCCTGTGCATTTCTGAAAACTAGAGACCTAGGGGAATCCAAGGAGGGGTGACTTGCGGGGCTCGGACCAGGTTCTGTTACCCAGAAGCTGTTGCAAACCTCAAACTTTGGCTAAGAAAACACATGTTCCTCAATTTTCTGTGGCAGAAAGTTCTGGAATCTGAGAGGAGCCACAAATTTCCTTCCACCCAGCGTTCCCCCAAGTCTCCCGATAAAAATGAAACCTCACTTGTGTGGGTAGGCCTAGCGCCTGCTACAGGAAACGCCCCAAAGCGCAACGTGGAAACATCCAAATTTTTGGAAGAAAATAGAGGTGTTTTTTGCGAAGTGCCTACCTGTAGATTTTGGCCTCTAGCTCAGCCGGCACCTAGGGAAACCTACCAAACCTGTGCATTTCTAAAAACTAGAGACCTAGGGGAATCCAAGGAGGGGTGACTTGCGGGGCTAGGACCAGGTTCTGTTACCCAGAATCCTTTGCAAACATCAAAATTTGGCTAAGAAAACACATGTTCCTCACATTTCTGTGGCAGAAAGTTCTGAAATCTGAGAGGAGCCACAAATTTCCTTCCACCCAGCGTTCCCCCAAGTCTCCCGATAAAAATGATACCTCACTTGTGTGGGTAGGCCTAGCGCCCGTGACAGGAAACGCCCCAAAGCGCAACGTGGACACATCCAAATTTTTGGAAGAAAACAGAGGTGTTTTTTGCGAAGTGCCTACCTGTAGATTTTGGCCTCTAGCTCAGCCGGCACCTAGGGAAACCTACCAAACCTGTGCATTTCTGAAAACTAGAGACCTAGGGGAATCCAAGGAGGGGTGACTTGCGGGGCTCGGACCAGGTTCTGTTACCCAGAAGCCTTTGCAAACCTCAAAATTTGGCTAAATAAACACATGTTCCTCACATTTCTGTGGCAGAAAGTTCTGGAATCTGAGAGGAGCCACAAATTTCCTTCCACCCAGCGTTCCCCCAAGTCTCCCGATAAAAATGATACCTCACTTGTGTGAGTAGGCCTAGCGCCCGCGACAGGAAATGCCCCAAGGCGCAAAGTGGACACATCCACATTTTTGGAAGAAAACAGAGGTGTTTTTTGCGAAGTGCCTACCTTTAGATTTTGGCCTCTAGCTCAGCCGGCACCTAGGGAAACCTACCAAACCTGTGCATTTCTGAAAACTAGAGACCCAGGGGAATCCAAGATGGGGTGACTTGCGGGGCTTGGACCAGGTTCTGTTACCCAGAATCCTTTGCAAATCTCAAAATTTGGCCAAAAAAACACATGTTCCTCACATTTCTGTGGCAGAAAGTTCTGGAATCTGAGAGGAGCCACAAATTGCCTTCCACCCAGCGTTCCCCCAAGTCTCCCGATAAAAATCATACCTCACTTGTGTGGGTAGGCCTAGCGCCTGCGACAGGAAACGCCCCAAAGCGCAAAGTGGACACATCCAAATATTTTAAGAAAACAGAGGTGTTTTTAGCGAAGTGCCTACCTGTAGATTTTGGCCTCTAGCTCAGCCGGCACCTAGGGAAACCTACCAAACCTGTGCATTTCTGAAAACTAGAGACCTAGGGGAATCCAAGGAGGGCTGACTTGCGGGGCTCGGACCAGGTTCTGTTACCCAGAAGCCGTTGCAAACCTCAAAATTTGGCTAAAAAAACACATGTTCCTCACATTTCTGTGGCAGAAAGTTCTGGAATCTGAGAGGAGCCACAAATTGCCTTCCACCCAGCGTTCCCCCAAGTCTCCCGATAAAAATGATACCTCACTTGTGTGGGTAGGCCTAGCGCCCGCGACAGGAAACGCCCCAAAGCGCAACGTGGACACATCCAAATTTTTGGAAGAAAACAGAGGTGTTTTTTGCGAAGTGCCTACCTGTAGATTTTGCCCTCTAGCTCAGCCGGCACCTAGGGAAACCTACCAAACCTGTGCATTTCTGTAAACTAGAGACCCAGGGGAATCCAAGATGGGATGACTTGCGGGGCTTGCTTGGACCAGGTTCTGTTACCCAGAATCCTTCGCAAATCTCAAAATTTAGCTAAAAAAACACATGTTCCTCACATTTCTGTGGCAGAAAGTTCTGGAATCTGAGAGGAGCCACTAATTGCCTTCCACCCAGCGTTCCCCCAAGTCTCCCGATAAAAATGATACCTCACTTGTGTGGGTAGGCCTAGCGCCCGCTACAGGAAACACCCCAAAGCGCAACGTGGAAACATCCACATTTTTGGAAGAAAACAGAGGTGTTTTTTGCGAAGTTGCCTACCTGTAGATTTTGGCCTCTAGCTCAGCCGGCACCTAGGGAAACCTACCAAACCTGTGCATTTCTGAAAACTAGAGACCTAGGGGAATCCAAGGAGGGGTGACTTGCGGGGCTCGGACCAGGTTCTGTTACCCAGAAGCCTTTGCAAACCTCAAAATTTGGCTAAAAAAACACATGTTCCTCACATTTCTGTGGCAGAAAGTTCTGGAATCTGAGAGGAGCCACAAATTTTCTTCCACCCAGCGTTCCCCCAAGTCTCCCGATAAAAATGATACCTCACTTGTGTGGGTAGGCCTAGCGCCCGGGACAGGAAACGCCCCAAAGTGCAAAGTGGACACATCCAAATTTTTGGAAGAAAACAGAGGTGTTTTTTGCGAAGTGCCTACCTGTAGATTTTGGCCTCTAGCTCAGCCGGCACCTAGGGAAACCTACCAAACCTGTGCATTTCTGAAAACTAGAGACCTAGGGGAATCCAAGATGGGGTGACTTGCGGGGCTCGGACCAGGTTCTATTACCAAGAATCCTTTGCAAACCTCAAAATTTGGCTAAGAAAACACATGTTCCCCACATTTCTGTGGCAGAAAGTTCTGGAATCTGAGAGGAGCCACAAATTGCCTTCCACCCAGCGTTCCCCCAAGTCTCCCGATAAAAATGATACCTCACTTGTGTGGGTAGGCCTAGCGCCCGCGACAGGAAATGCCCCAAAGCGCAACGTGGACACATCCAAATTTTTGGAAGAAAACAGAGGTGTTTTTTGCGAAGTGCCTACCTGTAGATTTTGCCCTCTAGCTCAGCCGGCACCTAGGGAAACCTACCAAAGCTGTGCATTTCTGTAAACTAGAGACCCAGGGGAATCCAAGATGGGGTGACTTGCGGGGCTTGGTTGGACAAGGTTCTGTTACCCAGAATCCTTCGCAAATCTCAAAATTTGGCTAAAAAATCACATGTTCCTCACATTTCTGTGGCAGAAAGTTCTGGAATCTGAGAGGAGCCACAAATTGCCTTCTACCCAGCGTTCCCCCAAGTCTCCCGATAAAAATGATACCTCACTTTTGTGGGTAGGCCTAGCGCCCGCGACAGGAAACGCCCCAAAGCGCAAAGTGGACACATCCAAATATTTGGAAGAAAACAGAGGTGTTTTTTGCGAAGTGCCTACCTGTAGATTTTGGCCTCTAGCTCAGCCGGCACCTAGGGAAACCTACCAAACCTGTGCATTTCTGAAAACTAGAGACCTAGGGGAATCCAAGGAGGGGTGACTTGCGGGGCTCGGACCAGGTTCTGTTACCCAGAATCCTTTGCAAACATCAAAATTTGGCTAAAAAAACACATGTTCCTCACATTTCTGTGGCAGAAAGTTCTGGAATCTGAGAGGAGCCACAAATTTCCTTCCACCCAGCGTTCCCCTAAGTCTCCCGATAAAAATGATACCTCACTTGTGTGGGTAGGCCTAGCGCCCGTGACAGGAAACGCCCCAAAGCGCAACGTGGACACATCCAAATTTTTGGAAGAAAACAGAGGTGTTTTTTGCAAAGTGCCTACCTGTAGATTTTGGCCTCTAGCTCAGCCGGCACCTAGGGAAACCTACCAAACCTGTGCATTTCTGAAAACTAGAGACCTAGGGGAATCCAAGGAGGGGTGACTTGCTGGGCTCGGACCAGGTTCTGTTACCCAGAAGCCTTTGCAAATCTCAAAATTTGGCTAAATTAACACATGTTCCTCACATTTCTGTGGCAGAAAGTTCTGGAATCTGAGAGGAGCCACAAATTTCCTTCCACCCAGCGTTCCCCCAAGTCTCCCGATAAAAATGATACCTCACTTGTGTGAGTAGGCCTAGCGCCCGCGACAGGAAATGCCCCAAGGCGCAAAGTGGACACATCCACATTTTTGGAAGAAAACAGAGGTGTTTTTTGCGAAGTGCCTACCTTTAGATTTTGGCCTTTAGCTCAGCCGGCACCTAGGGAAACCTACCAAACCTGTGCATTTCTGAAAACTAGAGACCCAGGGGAATCCAAGATGGGGTGACTTGCGGGGCTTGGACCAGGTTCTGTTACCCAGAATCCTTTGCAAATCTCAAAATTTGGCTAAAAAAACACATGTTCCTCACATTTCTGTGGCAGAAAGTTCTGGAATCTGAGAGGAGCCACAAATTGCCTTTCACCCAGCGTTCCCCCAAGTCTCCCGATAAAAATGATACCTCACTTGTGTGGGTAGGCCTAGCGCCTGCGACAGGAAAAGCCCCAAAGCAGAAAGTGGACACATCCAAATATTTGGAGGAAAACAGAGGTGTTTTTAGCGAAGTGCCTACCTGTAGATTTTGGCCTCTAGCTCAGCCGGCACCTAGGGAAACCTACCAAACCTGTGCATTTCTGAAAACTAGAGACCTAGGGGAATCCAAGGAAAGGTGACTTGCGGGGCTCGGACCAGGTTCTGTTACCCAGAAGCCGTTGCAAACCTCAAAATTTGGCTAAGAAAACACATGTTCCTCAAATTTCTGTGGCAAAAAGTTCTGGAATCTGAGAGGAGCCACAAATTTCCTTCCACCCAGCGTTCCCCCAAGTCTCCCGATAAAAATGATACCTCACTTGTGTGGGTAGGCCTAGCGCCCGCGACAGGAAACGCCCCAAAGCGCAAAGTGGACACATCCAAATTTTTGGAAGAAAACAGAGGTGTTTTTTGCGAAGTGCCTACCTGTAGATTTTGGCCTCTAGCTCAGCCGGCACCTAGGGAAACCTACCAAACCCATGCATTTCTGAAAACTAGAGACCCAGGGGAATCCAAGATGGGGTGACTTGCGGGGCTTGGACCAGGTTCTGTTACCCAGAATCCTTTGCAAATCTCAAAATTTGGCTAAAAAAACACATGTTCCTCACATTTCTGTGGCAGAAAGTTCTGGAATCTGAGAGGAGCCACAAATTGCCTTCCACCCAGCGTTCCCCCAAGTCTCCCGATAAAAATGATACCTCACTTGTGTGGGTAGGCCTAGCGCCTGCGACAGGAAACGCCCCAAAGCGCAAAGTGGACACATCCAAATATTTGGAAGAAAACAGAGGTGTTTTTTGCGAAGTGCCTACCTGTAGATTTTGGCCTCTAGCTCAGCCGGCACCTAGGGAAACCTACCAAACCTGTGCATTTCTGAAAACTAGAGACCTAGGGGAATCCAAGGAGGGGTGACTTGCGGGGCTCGGACCAGGTTCTGTTACCCAGAAGCTGTTGCAAACCTCAAACTTTGGCTAAGAAAACACATGTTCCTCAATTTTCTGTGGCAGAAAGTTCTGGAATCTGAGAGGAGCCACAAATTTCCTTCCACCCAGCGTTCCCCCAAGTCTCCCGATAAAAATGAAACCTCACTTGTGTGGGTAGGCCTAGCGCCTGCTACAGGAAACGCCCCAAAGCGCAACGTGGAAACATCCAAATTTTTGGAAGAAAATAGAGGTGTTTTTTGCGAAGTGCCTACCTGTAGATTTTGGCCTCTAGCTCAGCCGGCACCTAGGGAAACCTACCAAACCTGTGCATTTCTAAAAACTAGAGACCTAGGGGAATCCAAGGAGGGGTGACTTGCGGGGCTCGGACCAGGTTCTGTTACCCAGAATCCTTTGCAAACATCAAAATTTGGCTAAGAAAACACATGTTCCTCACATTTCTGTGGCAGAAAGTTCTGAAATCTGAGAGGAGCCACAAATTTCCTTCCACCCAGCGTTCCCCCAAGTCTCCCGATAAAAATGATACCTCACTTGTGTGGGTAGGCCTAGCGCCCGTGACAGGAAACGCCCCAAAGCGCAACGTGGACACATCCAAATTTTTGGAAGAAAACAGAGGTGTTTTTTGCGAAGTGCCTACCTGTAGATTTTGGCCTCTAGCTCAGCCGGCACCTAGGGAAACCTACCAAACCTGTGCATTTCTGAAAACTAGAGACCTAGGGGAATCCAAGGAGGGGTGACTTGCGGGGCTCGGACCAGGTTCTGTTACCCAGAAGCCTTTGCAAACCTCAAAATTTGGCTAAATAAACACATGTTCCTCACATTTCTGTGGCAGAAAGTTCTGGAATCTGAGAGGAGCCACAAATTTCCTTCCACCCAGCGTTCCCCCAAGTCTCCCGATAAAAATGATACCTCACTTGTGTGAGTAGGCCTAGCGCCCGCGACAGGAAATGCCCCAAGGCGCAAAGTGGACACATCCACATTTTTGGAAGAGAACAGAGGTGTTTTTTGCGAAGTGCCTACCTTTAGATTTTGGCCTCTAGCTCAGCCGGCACCTAGGGAAACCTACCAAACCTGTGCATTTCTGAAAACTAGAGACCCAGGGGAATCCAAGATGGGGTGACTTGCGGGGCTTGCTTGGACCAGGTTCTGTTACCCAGAATCCTTTGCAAACCTCAAAATTTGGCTAAAAAAACACATGTTCCTCACATTTCTGTGGCAGAAAGTTCTGGAATCTGAGAGGAGCCACAAATTGCCTTCCACCCAGCGTTCCCCCAAGTCTCCCGATAAAAATGATACCTCACTTGTGTGGGTAGGCCTAGCGCCCGTGACAGGAAACGCCCCAAAGCGCAAAGTGGACACATCCAAATTTTTGGAAGAAAACAGAGGTGTTTTTTGCGAAGTGCCTACCTTTAGATTTTGGCCTCTAGCTCATCCGGCACCTAGGGAAACATACCAAACCTGTGCATTTCTGAAAACTAGAGACCCAGGGGAATCCAAGATGGGGTGACTTGCGGGGCTTGGGCCAGGTTCTGTTACCCAGAATCCTTTGCAAATCTCAAAATTTGGCTAAAAAAACACATGTTCCTCACATTTCTGTGGCAGAAAGTTCTGGAATCTGAGAGGAGCCACAAATTGCCTTCCACCCAGCGTTCCCCCAAGTCTCCCGATCAAAATGATACCTCACTTGTGTGGGTAGGCCTAGCGCCTGCGACAGGAAACGCCCCAAAGCGCAAAGTGGACACATCCAAATATTAGGAAGAAAACAGAGGTGTTTTTTGCGAAGTGCCTACCTGTAGATTTTGGCCTCTAGCTCAGCCGGCACCTAGGGAAACCTACTAAACCTGTGCATTTCTGAAAACTAGAGACCTAGGGGAATCCAAGGAGGGGTGACTTGCGGGGCTCGGACCAGGTTCTGTTACCCAGAAGCCGTTGCAAACCTCAAAATTTGGCTAAAAAAACACATGTTCCTCAAATTTCTGTGGCAAAAAGTTCTGGAATCTGAGAGGAGCCACAAATTTCCTTCCACCCAGCGTTCCCCCAAGTCTCCCGATAAAAATGATACCTCACTTGTGTGGGTAGCCCTAGCGCCCGCGACAGGAAACACCCCAAAGCGCAACGTGGACACATCCAAACTTTTGGAAGAAAACAGAGGTGTTTTTTGCGAAGTGCCTACCTGTAGATTTTGGCCTCTGGCTCAGTCGGCACCTAGGGAAACCTACCAAACCTATGCATTTCTGAAAACTAGAGACCCAGGGGAATCCAAGATGGGGTGACGTGCGGGGCTCGGACCAGGTTCTGTTACCCAGAAGCCTTTGCAAACCTCAAAATTTGGCTAAAAAAACACATGTTCCTCACATTTCTGTAGCAGAAAGTTCTGGAATCTGAGAGGAGCCACAAATTTCCTTCCATCCAGCGTTCCCCCAAGTCTCCCGATAAAAATGATACCTCACTTGTGTGGGTAGGCCTAGCGCCCGCTACAGGAAACGCCCCAAAGCGCAACGTGGACACATCCACATTTTTGGAAGAAAACAGAGGTGTTTTTTGCGAAGTGCCTACCTGTAGATTTTGGCCTCTAGCTCAGCCGGCACCTAAGTAAACCTACCAAACCTGTGCATTTCTGAAAACTAGAGACCTAGGGGAATCCAAGATGGGGTGACTTGCGGAGCTCGGACCAGGTTCTGTTAACCAGAATCATTTGCAAACCTCAAAATTTGGCTAAGAAAACACATGTTCCTCAAATTTCTGTGGCAGAAAGTTCTGGAATCTGAGAGGAGCCACAAATTGCCTTCCACCCAGCGTTCCCCCAAGTGTCCCGATAAAAATGATACCTCACTTGTGTGGGTAGGCCTAGCGCCCACGACAGGAAACGCCCCAAAGCGCAACGTGGACACATCCAAATTTTTTGAAGAAAACATAGGTGTTTTTTGCGAAGTGCCTACTTGTAGATTTTGGCCTCTAGCTCAGCCGGCACCTAGGGAAACCTACCAAACCTGTGCATTTCTGAAAACTAGAGACCCAGGAGAATCCAAGATGGGGTGACTTGCGGGGCTTGCTTGGACCAGGTTCTGTTACCCAGAATCCTTTGCAAATCTCAAAATTTGGCTAAAAAAACACATGTTCCTCACATTTCTGTGGCAGAAAGTTCTGGAATCTGAGAGGAGCCACAAATTGCCTTCCACCCAGCGTTCCCCCAAGTCTCCCGATAAAAATGATACCTCACTTGTGTGAGTAGGCCTAGCGCCCGCGACAGGAAACGCCCCAAAGCGCAAAGTGGACACATCCAAATTTTTGGAAGAAAACAGAGGTGTTTTTTGCGAAGTGCCTACCTTTAGATTTTGGCCTCTAGCTCAGCTGGCACCTAGGGAAACCTACCAAACCTGTGCATTTCTGAAAACTAGAGACCCAGGGGAATCCAAGATGGGGTGACTTGCGGGGCTTGCTTGGACCAGGTTCTGTTACCCAGAATCCTTTGCAAATCTCAAAATGTGGCTAAAAAAACACATGTTCCTCACATTTCTGTGGCAGAAAGTTCTGGAATCTGAGAGGAGCCACAAATTGCCTTCCACCCAGCGTTCCCCCAAGTCTCCCGATAAAAATGATACCTCACTTGTGTGGGTAGGCCTAGCGCCCGCGACAGGAAACGCCCCAAAGCGCAAAGTGGACACATCCAAATATTAGGAAGAAAACAGAGGTGTTTTTTGCGAAGTGCCTACCTGTAGATTTTGGCCTCTAGCTCAGCCGGCACCTAGGGAAACCTACCAAACCTATGCATTTCTGAAAACTAGAGACCCAGGGGAATCCAAGATGGGGTGACGTGCGGGGCTCGGACCAGGTTCTGTTACCCAGAAGCCTTTGCAAACCTCAAAATTTGGCTAAAAAAACACATGTTCCTCACATTTCTGTAGCAGAAAGTTCTGGAATCTGAGAGGAGCCACAAATTTCCTTCCATCCAGCGTTCCCCCAAGTCTCCCGATAAAAATGATACCTCACTTGTGTGGGTAGGCCTAGCGCCCGCTACAGGAAACGCCCCAAAGCGCAACGTGGACACATCCACATTTTTGGAAGAAAACAGAGGTGTTTTTTGCGAAGTGCCTACCTGTAGATTTTGGCCTCTAGCTCAGCCGGCACCTAAGTAAACCTACCAAACCTGTGCATTTCTGAAAACTAGAGACCTAGGGGAATCCAAGATGGGGTGACTTGCGGAGCTCGGACCAGGTTCTGTTACCCAGAATCCTTTGCAAACTTCAAAATTTGGCTAAGAAAACACATGTTCCTCAAATTTCTGTGGCAGAAAGTTCTGGAATCTGAGAGGAGCCACAAATTGCCTTCCACCCAGCGTTCCCCCAAGTGTCCCGATAAAAATGATACCTCACTTGTGTGGGTAGGCCTAGCGCCCACGACAGGAAACGCCCCAAAGCGCAACGTGGACACATCCAAATTTTTTGAAGAAAACATAGGTGTTTTTTGCGAAGTGCCTACTTGTAGATTTTGGCCTCTAGCTCAGCCGGCACCTAGGGAAACCTACCAAACCTGTGCATTTCTGAAAACTAGAGACCCAGGAGAATCCAAGATGGGGTGACTTGCGGGGCTTGCTTGGACCAGGTTCTGTTACCCAGAATCCTTTGCAAATCTCAAAATTTGGCTAAAAAAACACATGTTCCTCACATTTCTGTGGCAGAAAGTTCTGGAATCTGAGAGGAGCCACAAATTGCCTTCCACCCAGCGTTCCCCCAAGTCTCCCGATAAAAATGATACCTCACTTGTGTGAGTAGGCCTAGCGCCCGCGACAGGAAACGCCCCAAAGCGCAAAGTGGACACATCCAAATTTTTGGAAGAAAACAGAGGTGTTTTTTGCGAAGTGCCTACCTTTAGATTTTGGCCTCTAGCTCAGCTGGCACCTAGGGAAACCTACCAAACCTGTGCATTTCTGAAAACTAGAGACCCAGGGGAATCCAAGATGGGGTGACTTGCGGGGCTTGCTTGGACCAGGTTCTGTTACCCAGAATCCTTTGCAAATCTCAAAATGTGGCTAAAAAAACACATGTTCCTCACATTTCTGTGGCAGAAAGTTCTGGAATCTGAGAGGAGCCACAAATTGCCTTCCACCCAGCGTTCCCCCAAGTCTCCCGATAAAAATGATACCTCACTTGTGTGGGTAGGCCTAGCGCCCGCGACAGGAAACGCCCCAAAGCGCAAAGTGGACACATCCAAATATTAGGAAGAAAACAGAGGTGTTTTTTGCGAAGTGCCTACCTGTAGATTTTGGCCTCTAGCTCAGCCGGCACCTAGGGAAACCTACTAAACCTGTGCATTTCTGAAAACTAGAGACCTAGGGGAATCCAAGGAGGGGTGACTTGCGGGGCTCGGACCAGGTTCTGTTACCCAGAAGCCGTTGCAAACCTCAAAATTTTGCTAAAAAAACACATGTTCCTCAAATTTCTGTGGCAAAAAGTTCTGGAATCTGAGAGGAGCCACAAATTTCCTTCCACCCAGCGTTCCCCCAAGTCTCCCGATAAAAATTATACCTCACTTGTGTGGGTAGGCCTAGCGCCCGCGACAGGAAACACCCCAAAGCGCAACGTGGACACATCCAAACTTTTGGAAGAAAACAGAGGTGTTTTTTGCGAAGTGCCTACCTGTAGATTTTGGCCTCTAGCTCAGTCGGCACCTAGGGAAACCTACCAAACCTATGCATTTCTGAAAACTAGAGACCCAGGGGAATCCAAGATGGGGTGACTTGCGGGGCTCGGACCAGGTTCTGTTACCCAGAAGCCTTTGCAAACCTCAAAATTTGGCTAAAAAAACACATGTTCCTCACATTTCTGTAGCAGAAAGTTCTGGAATCTGAGAGGAGCCACAAATTTCCTTCCATCCAGCGTTCCCACAAGTCTCCCGATAAAAATGATACCTCACTTGTGTGGGTAGGCCTAGCGCCCGCTACAGGAAACGCCCCAAAGCGCAACGTGGACACATCCACATTTTTGGAAGAAAACAGAGGTGTTTTTTGCGAAGTGCCTACCTGTAGATTTTGGCCTCTAGCTCAGCCGGCACCTAAGGAAACCTACCAAACCTGTGCATTTCTGAAAACTAGAGACCTAGGGGAATCCAAGATGGGGTGACTTGCGGGGCTCGGACCAGGTTCTGTTACCCAGAATCCTTTGCAAACCTCAAAATTTGGCTAAGAAAACACATGCTCCTCAAATTTCTGTGTCAGAAAGTTCTGGAATTTGAGAGGAGCCACAAATTGCCTTCCACCCAGCGTTCCCCCAAGTGTCCCGATAAAAATGATACCTCACTTGTGTGGGTAGGCCTAGCGCCCGCGACAGGAAACGCCCCAAAGCGCAACGTGGACACATCCAAATTTTTGGAAGAAAACAGAGGTGTTTTTTGCGAAGTGCCTACTTGTAGATTTTGGCCTCTAGCTCAGCCGGCACCTAGGGAAACCTACCAAACATGTGCATTTCTGAAAACTAGAGACCCAGGGGAATCCAAGATGGGGTGACTTGCGGGGCTTGCTTGGACCAGGTTCTGTTACCCAGAATCCTTTGCAAATCTCAAAATGTGGCTAAAAAAACACATGTTCCTCACATTTCTGTGGCAGAAAGTTCTGGAATCTGAGAGGAGCCACAAATTGCCTTCCACCCAGCGTTCCCCCAAGTCTCCCGATAAAAATGATACCTCACTTGTGTGGGTAGGCCTAGCGCCTGCGACAGGAAACGCCCCAAAGCGCAAAGTGGACACATCCAAATATTTGGAAGAAAACAGAGGTGTTTTTTGCGAAGTGCCTACCTGTAGATTTTGGCCTCTAGCTCAGCCGGCACCTAGGGAAACCTACCAAACCTGTGCATTTCTGAAAACTAGAGACCTAGGGGAATCCAAGATGGGGTGACTTGCGGGGCTCGGACCAGGTTCTGTTACCCAGAAGCCTTTGCAAACCTCAAAATTTGGCTAAAAAAACACATGTTCCTCACATTTCTGTGGCAGAAAGTTCTGGAACCTGAGAGGAGCCACAAATTTCCTTCCACCCAGCGTTTCCCCAAGTCTTCCGATAAAAATGATACCTCACTTGTGTGGGTAGGCCTAGCGCCCGCGACAGGAAACGCCCCAAAGCGCAACGTGGACACATCCAAATATTTGGAAGAAAACAGAGGTGTTTTTTGCGAAGTGCCTACCTGTAGATTTTGGCCTCTAGCTCAGCCGGCACCTAGGGAAACCTACCAAACCTGTGCATTTCTGAAAACTAGAGACCTAGGGGAATCCAAGGAGGGGTGACTTGCGGGGCTCGGACCAGGTTCTGTTACCCAGAAGCTGTTGCAAACCTCAAACTTTGGCTAAGAAAACACATGTTCCTCAATTTTCTGTGGCAGAAAGTTCTGGAATCTGAGAGGAGCCACAAATTTCCTTCCACCCAGCGTTCCCCCAAGTCTCCCGATAAAAATGAAACCTCACTTGTGTGGGTAGGCCTAGCGCCTGCTACAGGAAACGCCCCAAAGCGCAACGTGGAAACATCCAAATTTTTGGAAGAAAATAGAGGTGTTTTTTGCGAAGTGCCTACCTGTAGATTTTGGCCTCTAGCTCAGCCGGCACCTAGGGAAACCTACCAAACCTGTGCATTTCTAAAAACTAGAGACCTAGGGGAATCCAAGGAGGGGTGACTTGCGGGGCTAGGACCAGGTTCTGTTACCCAGAATCCTTTGCAAACATCAAAATTTGGCTAAGAAAACACATGTTCCTCACATTTCTGTGGCAGAAAGTTCTGAAATCTGAGAGGAGCCACAAATTTCCTTCCACCCAGCGTTCCCCCAAGTCTCCCGATAAAAATGATACCTCACTTGTGTGGGTAGGCCTAGCGCCCGTGACAGGAAACGCCCCAAAGCGCAACGTGGACACATCCAAATTTTTGGAAGAAAACAGAGGTGTTTTTTGCGAAGTGCCTACCTGTAGATTTTGGCCTCTAGCTCAGCCGGCACCTAGGGAAACCTACCAAACCTGTGCATTTCTGAAAACTAGAGACCTAGGGGAATCCAAGGAGGGGTGACTTGCGGGGCTCGGACCAGGTTCTGTTACCCAGAAGCCTTTGCAAACCTCAAAATTTGGCTAAATAAACACATGTTCCTCACATTTCTGTGGCAGAAAGTTCTGGAATCTGAGAGGAGCCACAAATTTCCTTCCACCCAGCGTTCCCCCAAGTCTCCCGATAAAAATGATACCTCACTTGTGTGAGTAGGCCTAGCGCCCGCGACAGGAAATGCCCCAAGGCGCAAAGTGGACACATCCACATTTTTGGAAGAGAACAGAGGTGTTTTTTGCGAAGTGCCTACCTTTAGATTTTGGCCTCTAGCTCAGCCGGCACCTAGGGAAACCTACCAAACCTGTGCATTTCTGAAAACTAGAGACCCAGGGGAATCCAAGATGGGGTGACTTGCGGGGCTTGCTTGGACCAGGTTCTGTTACCCAGAATCCTTTGCAAACCTCAAAATTTGGCTAAAAAAACACATGTTCCTCACATTTCTGTGGCAGAAAGTTCTGGAATCTGAGAGGAGCCACAAATTGCCTTCCACCCAGCGTTCCCCCAAGTCTCCCGATAAAAATGATACCTCACTTGTGTGGGTAGGCCTAGCGCCCGTGACAGGAAACGCCCCAAAGCGCAAAGTGGACACATCCAAATTTTTGGAAGAAAACAGAGGTGTTTTTTGCGAAGTGCCTACCTTTAGATTTTGGCCTCTAGCTCATCCGGCACCTAGGGAAACATACCAAACCTGTGCATTTCTGAAAACTAGAGACCCAGGGGAATCCAAGATGGGGTGACTTGCGGGGCTTGGGCCAGGTTCTGTTACCCAGAATCCTTTGCAAATCTCAAAATTTGGCTAAAAAAACACATGTTCCTCACATTTCTGTGGCAGAAAGTTCTGGAATCTGAGAGGAGCCACAAATTGCCTTCCACCCAGCGTTCCCCCAAGTCTCCCGATCAAAATGATACCTCACTTGTGTGGGTAGGCCTAGCGCCTGCGACAGGAAACGCCCCAAAGCGCAAAGTGGACACATCCAAATATTAGGAAGAAAACAGAGGTGTTTTTTGCGAAGTGCCTACCTGTAGATTTTGGCCTCTAGCTCAGCCGGCACCTAGGGAAACCTACTAAACCTGTGCATTTCTGAAAACTAGAGACCTAGGGGAATCCAAGGAGGGGTGACTTGCGGGGCTCGGACCAGGTTCTGTTACCCAGAAGCCGTTGCAAACCTCAAAATTTGGCTAAAAAAACACATGTTCCTCAAATTTCTGTGGCAAAAAGTTCTGGAATCTGAGAGGAGCCACAAATTTCCTTCCACCCAGCGTTCCCCCAAGTCTCCCGATAAAAATGATACCTCACTTGTGTGGGTAGCCCTAGCGCCCGCGACAGGAAACACCCCAAAGCGCAACGTGGACACATCCAAACTTTTGGAAGAAAACAGAGGTGTTTTTTGCGAAGTGCCTACCTGTAGATTTTGGCCTCTGGCTCAGTCGGCACCTAGGGAAACCTACCAAACCTATGCATTTCTGAAAACTAGAGACCCAGGGGAATCCAAGATGGGGTGACGTGCGGGGCTCGGACCAGGTTCTGTTACCCAGAAGCCTTTGCAAACCTCAAAATTTGGCTAAAAAAACACATGTTCCTCACATTTCTGTAGCAGAAAGTTCTGGAATCTGAGAGGAGCCACAAATTTCCTTCCATCCAGCGTTCCCCCAAGTCTCCCGATAAAAATGATACCTCACTTGTGTGGGTAGGCCTAGCGCCCGCTACAGGAAACGCCCCAAAGCGCAACGTGGACACATCCACATTTTTGGAAGAAAACAGAGGTGTTTTTTGCGAAGTGCCTACCTGTAGATTTTGGCCTCTAGCTCAGCCGGCACCTAAGTAAACCTACCAAACCTGTGCATTTCTGAAAACTAGAGACCTAGGGGAATCCAAGATGGGGTGACTTGCGGAGCTCGGACCAGGTTCTGTTAACCAGAATCATTTGCAAACCTCAAAATTTGGCTAAGAAAACACATGTTCCTCAAATTTCTGTGGCAGAAAGTTCTGGAATCTGAGAGGAGCCACAAATTGCCTTCCACCCAGCGTTCCCCCAAGTGTCCCGATAAAAATGATACCTCACTTGTGTGGGTAGGCCTAGCGCCCACGACAGGAAACGCCCCAAAGCGCAACGTGGACACATCCAAATTTTTTGAAGAAAACATAGGTGTTTTTTGCGAAGTGCCTACTTGTAGATTTTGGCCTCTAGCTCAGCCGGCACCTAGGGAAACCTACCAAACCTGTGCATTTCTGAAAACTAGAGACCCAGGAGAATCCAAGATGGGGTGACTTGCGGGGCTTGCTTGGACCAGGTTCTGTTACCCAGAATCCTTTGCAAATCTCAAAATTTGGCTAAAAAAACACATGTTCCTCACATTTCTGTGGCAGAAAGTTCTGGAATCTGAGAGGAGCCACAAATTGCCTTCCACCCAGCGTTCCCCCAAGTCTCCCGATAAAAATGATACCTCACTTGTGTGAGTAGGCCTAGCGCCCGCGACAGGAAACGCCCCAAAGCGCAAAGTGGACACATCCAAATTTTTGGAAGAAAACAGAGGTGTTTTTTGCGAAGTGCCTACCTTTAGATTTTGGCCTCTAGCTCAGCTGGCACCTAGGGAAACCTACCAAACCTGTGCATTTCTGAAAACTAGAGACCCAGGGGAATCCAAGATGGGGTGACTTGCGGGGCTTGCTTGGACCAGGTTCTGTTACCCAGAATCCTTTGCAAATCTCAAAATGTGGCTAAAAAAACACATGTTCCTCACATTTCTGTGGCAGAAAGTTCTGGAATCTGAGAGGAGCCACAAATTGCCTTCCACCCAGCGTTCCCCCAAGTCTCCCGATAAAAATGATACCTCACTTGTGTGGGTAGGCCTAGCGCCCGCGACAGGAAACGCCCCAAAGCGCAAAGTGGACACATCCAAATATTAGGAAGAAAACAGAGGTGTTTTTTGCGAAGTGCCTACCTGTAGATTTTGGCCTCTAGCTCAGCCGGCACCTAGGGAAACCTACCAAACCTATGCATTTCTGAAAACTAGAGACCCAGGGGAATCCAAGATGGGGTGACGTGCGGGGCTCGGACCAGGTTCTGTTACCCAGAAGCCTTTGCAAACCTCAAAATTTGGCTAAAAAAACACATGTTCCTCACATTTCTGTAGCAGAAAGTTCTGGAATCTGAGAGGAGCCACAAATTTCCTTCCATCCAGCGTTCCCCCAAGTCTCCCGATAAAAATGATACCTCACTTGTGTGGGTAGGCCTAGCGCCCGCTACAGGAAACGCCCCAAAGCGCAACGTGGACACATCCACATTTTTGGAAGAAAACAGAGGTGTTTTTTGCGAAGTGCCTACCTGTAGATTTTGGCCTCTAGCTCAGCCGGCACCTAAGTAAACCTACCAAACCTGTGCATTTCTGAAAACTAGAGACCTAGGGGAATCCAAGATGGGGTGACTTGCGGAGCTCGGACCAGGTTCTGTTACCCAGAATCCTTTGCAAACTTCAAAATTTGGCTAAGAAAACACATGTTCCTCAAATTTCTGTGGCAGAAAGTTCTGGAATCTGAGAGGAGCCACAAATTGCCTTCCACCCAGCGTTCCCCCAAGTGTCCCGATAAAAATGATACCTCACTTGTGTGGGTAGGCCTAGCGCCCACGACAGGAAACGCCCCAAAGCGCAACGTGGACACATCCAAATTTTTTGAAGAAAACATAGGTGTTTTTTGCGAAGTGCCTACTTGTAGATTTTGGCCTCTAGCTCAGCCGGCACCTAGGGAAACCTACCAAACCTGTGCATTTCTGAAAACTAGAGACCCAGGAGAATCCAAGATGGGGTGACTTGCGGGGCTTGCTTGGACCAGGTTCTGTTACCCAGAATCCTTTGCAAATCTCAAAATTTGGCTAAAAAAACACATGTTCCTCACATTTCTGTGGCAGAAAGTTCTGGAATCTGAGAGGAGCCACAAATTGCCTTCCACCCAGCGTTCCCCCAAGTCTCCCGATAAAAATGATACCTCACTTGTGTGAGTAGGCCTAGCGCCCGCGACAGGAAACGCCCCAAAGCGCAAAGTGGACACATCCAAATTTTTGGAAGAAAACAGAGGTGTTTTTTGCGAAGTGCCTACCTTTAGATTTTGGCCTCTAGCTCAGCTGGCACCTAGGGAAACCTACCAAACCTGTGCATTTCTGAAAACTAGAGACCCAGGGGAATCCAAGATGGGGTGACTTGCGGGGCTTGCTTGGACCAGGTTCTGTTACCCAGAATCCTTTGCAAATCTCAAAATGTGGCTAAAAAAACACATGTTCCTCACATTTCTGTGGCAGAAAGTTCTGGAATCTGAGAGGAGCCACAAATTGCCTTCCACCCAGCGTTCCCCCAAGTCTCCCGATAAAAATGATACCTCACTTGTGTGGGTAGGCCTAGCGCCCGCGACAGGAAACGCCCCAAAGCGCAAAGTGGACACATCCAAATATTAGGAAGAAAACAGAGGTGTTTTTTGCGAAGTGCCTACCTGTAGATTTTGGCCTCTAGCTCAGCCGGCACCTAGGGAAACCTACTAAACCTGTGCATTTCTGAAAACTAGAGACCTAGGGGAATCCAAGGAGGGGTGACTTGCGGGGCTCGGACCAGGTTCTGTTACCCAGAAGCCGTTGCAAACCTCAAAATTTTGCTAAAAAAACACATGTTCCTCAAATTTCTGTGGCAAAAAGTTCTGGAATCTGAGAGGAGCCACAAATTTCCTTCCACCCAGCGTTCCCCCAAGTCTCCCGATAAAAATTATACCTCACTTGTGTGGGTAGGCCTAGCGCCCGCGACAGGAAACACCCCAAAGCGCAACGTGGACACATCCAAACTTTTGGAAGAAAACAGAGGTGTTTTTTGCGAAGTGCCTACCTGTAGATTTTGGCCTCTAGCTCAGTCGGCACCTAGGGAAACCTACCAAACCTATGCATTTCTGAAAACTAGAGACCCAGGGGAATCCAAGATGGGGTGACTTGCGGGGCTCGGACCAGGTTCTGTTACCCAGAAGCCTTTGCAAACCTCAAAATTTGGCTAAAAAAACACATGTTCCTCACATTTCTGTAGCAGAAAGTTCTGGAATCTGAGAGGAGCCACAAATTTCCTTCCATCCAGCGTTCCCACAAGTCTCCCGATAAAAATGATACCTCACTTGTGTGGGTAGGCCTAGCGCCCGCTACAGGAAACGCCCCAAAGCGCAACGTGGACACATCCACATTTTTGGAAGAAAACAGAGGTGTTTTTTGCGAAGTGCCTACCTGTAGATTTTGGCCTCTAGCTCAGCCGGCACCTAAGGAAACCTACCAAAC
The DNA here is from genome assembly GCF_031143425.1 of Pleurodeles waltl. Classification (NCBI taxonomy): domain Eukaryota; kingdom Metazoa; phylum Chordata; class Amphibia; order Caudata; family Salamandridae; genus Pleurodeles; species Pleurodeles waltl. The sequence goes on from NC_090446.1 coordinate 826,092,609, forward strand.
CTGTGCATTTCTGAAAACTAGAGACCTAGGGGAATCCAAGATGGGGTGACTTGCGGGGCTCGGACCAGGTTCTGTTACCCAGAATCCTTTGCAAACCTCAAAATTTGGCTAAGAAAACACATGCTCCTCAAATTTCTGTGTCAGAAAGTTCTGGAATTTGAGAGGAGCCACAAATTGCCTTCCACCCAGCGTTCCCCCAAGTGTCCCGATAAAAATGATACCTCACTTGTGTGGGTAGGCCTAGCGCCCGCGACAGGAAACGCCCCAAAGCGCAACGTGGACACATCCAAATTTTTGGAAGAAAACAGAGGTGTTTTTTGCGAAGTGCCTACTTGTAGATTTTGGCCTCTAGCTCAGCCGGCACCTAGGGAAACCTACCAAACATGTGCATTTCTGAAAACTAGAGACCCAGGGGAATCCAAGATGGGGTGACTTGCGGGGCTTGCTTGGACCAGGTTCTGTTACCCAGAATCCTTTGCAAATCTCAAAATGTGGCTAAAAAAACACATGTTCCTCACATTTCTGTGGCAGAAAGTTCTGGAATCTGAGAGGAGCCACAAATTGCCTTCCACCCAGCGTTCCCCCAAGTCTCCCGATAAAAATGATACCTCACTTGTGTGGGTAGGCCTAGCGCCTGCGACAGGAAACGCCCCAAAGCGCAAAGTGGACACATCCAAATATTTGGAAGAAAACAGAGGTGTTTTTTGCGAAGTGCCTACCTGTAGATTTTGGCCTCTAGCTCAGCCGGCACCTAGGGAAACCTACCAAACCTGTGCATTTCTGAAAACTAGAGACCTAGGGGAATCCAAGATGGGGTGACTTGCGGGGCTCGGACCAGGTTCTGTTACCCAGAAGCCTTTGCAAACCTCAAAATTTGGCTAAAAAAACACATGTTCCTCACATTTCTGTGGCAGAAAGTTCTGGAACCTGAGAGGAGCCACAAATTTCCTTCCACCCAGCGTTTCCCCAAGTCTTCCGATAAAAATGATACCTCACTTGTGTGGGTAGGCCTAGCGCCCGCGACAGGAAACGCCCCAAAGCGCAACGTGGACACATCCAAATTTTTGGAAGAAAACAGAGGTGTTTTTTGCGAAGTGCCTACCTGTAGATTTTGGCCTCTAGCTCAGCCGGCACCTAGGGAAACCTACCAAACCTGTGCATTTCTGAAAACTAGAGACCTAGGGGAATCCAAGGAGGGGTGACTTGCGTGGCTCGGACCAGGTTCTGTTACCCAGAAGCCTTTGCAAACCTCAACATTTGGCTAAAAAAACACATGTTCCTCACATTTCTGTGGCAGAAAGTTCTGGAATCTGAGAGGAGCCACAAATTTTCTTCCACCCAGCGTTCCCCCAAGTCTCCCGATAAAAATGATGCCTCACTTGTGTGGGTAGACCTAGCGCCCGTGACAGGAAACGCCCCAAAGCGCAACGTGGACACATCCAATTTTTTGGAAGAAAACAGAGGAGTTTTTTGCGAAGTGCCTACCTGTAGATTTTGGCCTCTAGCTCAGCCGGCTCCTAGGGAAACCTACCAAACCTGTGCATTTCTGAAAACTAGAGACCTAGGGGAATCCAAGGAGGGGTGACTTGCGGGGCTCGGACCAGGTTCTGTTACCCAGAAGCCTTTGCAAACCTCAAAATTTGGCTAAAAAAACACATGTTCCTCACATTTCTGTGGCAGAAAGTTCTGGAATCTGAGAGGAGCCACAAATTTCCTTTCACCCAGCGTTCCCCCAAGTCTCCCGATAAAAATGATGCCTCACTTGTGTGGGTAGGCCTAGCGCCCGTGACAGCAAACGCCCCAAAGCGCAACGTGGACACATCCAAATTTTTGGAAGAAAACAGAGGTGTTTTTTGCGAAGTGCCTACCTGTAGATTTTGGCCTCTAGCTCAGCCGGCACCGAGGGAAACCTACCAAACCTGTGCATTTCTGAAAACTAGAGACTTAGGGGAATCCAAGGAGGGGTGACTTGCGGGGCTCGGACCAGGTTCTGTTACCCAGAACCCTTTGCAAACCTCAAAATTTGGCTAAAAAAACACATGTTCCTCACATTTCTGTGGCAGAAAGTTCTGGAATCAGAGAGGAGCCACAAATTTCCTTCCACCCAGCGTTCCCCCAAGTCTCCCGATAAAAATGATGCCTCACTTGTGTGGGTAGGCCTAGCGCCCGTGACAGAAAACGCCACAAAGCGCAACGTGGACACATCCATATTTTTGGAAGAAAACAGAGGTGTTTTTTGCGAAGTGCCTACCTGTAGATTTTGGCCTCTAGCTCAGCCGGCACCTAGGGAAACCTACCAAACCTGTGCATTTCTGAAAACTAGAGACCCAGGGGAATCCAAGATGGGTTGACTTGCGGGACTCAGACCAGGTTCTGTTACCCAGAATCCTTTGCAAACCTCAAAATTTGGCTAAAAAAACACATGTTCCTCACATTTCTGTGGCAGAAAGTTCTGGAATCTGAGAGGAGCCACAAATGTCCTTCCACCCAGCGTTCCCCCAAGTCTCCCGATAAAAATGATACCTCACTTGTGTGGGTAGGCCTAGCGCCCGCGACAGGAAACACCCCAAAGCGCAACGTGGACACATCCAAATATTTGGAAGAAAACAGAGGTGTTTTTTGCGAAGTGCCTACCTGTAGATTTTGGCCTCTAGCTCAGCCGGCACCTAGGGAAACCTACCAAACCTGTGCATTTCTGAAAACTAGAGACCTAGGGGAATCCAAGGAGGGGTGCCTTGCGGGGCTCGGACCAGGTTCTGTTACCCAGAAGCCTTTGCAAACCTCAAAATTTGACTAAAAAAACACATGTTCCTCACATTTCTGTGTCAGAAAGTTCTGGAATCTGAGAGGAGCCACAAATTTCCTTCCACCCAGCGTTCCCCCAAGTCTCCCGATAAAAATGATACCTCACTTGTGTGGGTAGGCCTAGCGCCCGCTACAGGAAACGCCCCAAAGCGCAACATGGACACATCCAAATTTTTTGAAGAAAACAGAGGTGTTTTTTGCGAAGTGCCTACCTGTAGATTTTGGCCTCTAGCTCAGCCGGCACCTAAGGAAACCTACCAAACCTGTGCATTTCTGAAAACTAGAGACCTAGGGGAATCCAAGATGGGGTGACTTGCGGGGCTCGGACCAGGTTCTGTTACCCAGAAGCCTTTGCAAACCTCAAAATTTGGCTAAAAAAACACATGTTCCTCACATTTCTGTGGCAGAAAGTTATGGAACCTGAGAGGAGCCACAAATTTCCTTCCACCCAGCGTTTCCCCAAGTCTTCCGATAAAAATGATACCTCACTTGTGTGGGTAGGCCTAGCGCCCGCGACAGGAAACGCCCCAAAGCGCAACGTGGACACATCCAAATTTTTGGAAGAAAACAGAGGTGTTTTTTGCGAAGTGCCTACCTGTAGATTTTGGCCTCTAGCTCAGCCGGCACCTAGGGAAACCTACCAAACCTATGCATTTCTGAAAACTAGAGACCCAGGGGAATCCAAGATTGGGTAACTTGCAGGGCTCGGACCAGGTTCTGTTACCCAGAATCCTTTGCATACCTCAAAATTTGGCTAAAAAAACACATGTTCCTCACATTTCTGTGGCAGAAAGTTCTGGAATCTGAGAGGAGCTACACATTTCCTTCCACCCAGCGTTCCCCCAAGTCTCCCGATGAAAATTATACCTCACTTGTGTGGGTAGGCCTAGCGCCCGCAACAGGAAACGCCCCAAAGAGCAACGTGGACACATCCAAATATTTGGAAGAAAACAGAGGTGTTTTTTGCGAAGTGCCTACCTGTAGATTTTGGCCTCTAGCTCAGCCGGCACCTAGGTAAACCTACCAAACCTGTGCATTTCTGAAAATTAGAGACCTAGGGGAATCCAAGGAGGGGTGACTTGCGGGGCTCGGACCAGGTTCTGTTACCCAGAATCCTTTGCAAACCTCAAAATTGGGCTAAAAAAACACATGTTCCTCACATTTCTGTGGCAGAAAGTTCTGGAATCTGAGAGCAGCCACAAATGTACTTCCACCCAGCGTTCCCCCAAGTCTCCCGATAAAAATAATACCTCACTTGTGTGGGTAGGCCTAGCGCCCGCTACAGGAAACGCCCCAAAGCGCAACGTGGACACATCCAAATTTTTGGAAGAAAACAGAGGTGTTTTTTGCGAAGTGCCTGCCTGTAGATTTTGGCCTCTAGCTCAGCCGGCACCTAGGGAAACCTACCAAACCTGTGCATTTCTGAAAACTAGAGACCTAGGGGAATCCAAGGAGGGGTGACTTGCGGGGCTCGGAGCAGGTTCTGTTACCCAGAATCCTTTGCAAACCTCAAAATTTGGCTAACAAAAAAAACACATGTTCCTCACATTTCTGTGGCAGAAAGTTCTGGAATCTGAGAGGAGCCACAAATTTCCTTCCACCCAGCGTTCCCCCAAGTCTCCCGATAAAAATGATACCTCACTTGTGTGGGTAGGCCTAGCGCCCGCGACAGGAAACGCCCCAAAGCGCAACGTGGACACATCAACATTTTTGAAAGAAAACAGTGCCTACCTGTGGATTTTGGCCTGTAGCTCAGCCGGCACCTAGGGAAACCTACCAACCCTGTGCATTTTTGAAAACTAGAGACCTAGGGGAATCCAAGATGGGGTGACTTGTGGGGCTCGGACCTGGTTCTGTTACCCAGAATCCTTTGCAAACCTCAAAATTTGGCTAAAAAAACACATGTTCCTCACATTTCTGTGGCAGAAAGTTCTGGAATCTGAGAGGAGCCACAAATTTCCTTCCACCCAGCGTTCCCCTAAGTCTCTCGATTAAAATGGTACCTCACTTCTGTGGGTAGGCCTTGCGCCCACGAAAGGAAATGACCCAAAACATAACGTGGACACAACATATTTTTTCACAGAAAACAGAGGTGTTTTTTGCAAAGTGCCTACCTGTGGAGTTTGGCCTCTAGCTCAGCCGGCCCCTTGAGGGGGGGGGGGGGCAAAAAATGGCCTAAAATAAATGTGCCCCCCCCAAACCCCCCCCCCCGGGAGCGACCCTTGCCTACGGGGTCGCTCCCCCTGCGTGACATTGGCGCCAAAAAACTAATCCCATGTGCCTAGTGGTTTCTGCCCCCTTGGGGGCAGATTGACCGAAAATCGGCCAATCTGCCCCCAAGGGGGGAAGAAATGGCCTAAATACAATTTGCCCCCCAGGGGAGCGACCCTTGCCTGATGGGTCGCTCCCCATCTCTAAAAAAACAAACAAAAAAAAAGGAAAAACACACAAAAGAAAATTTCCCTTGGCGCCTAGAGGTTTCTGCCCCCCCTGGGGGCAGATCGGCCTAATAATAGGCCGATCTGCCCCCAGGGGTGGCAGAAACGGCCTAAAATAAATTTGCCCCCCAAAACCCCCCCGGGAGCGACCCTTGCCTACGGGGTCGCTCCCCCTCGGTGGTTTCTGCCCCCTTGTGGGCAGATTGACCTAAAATCGGCCAATCTGCCCCCAAGGGGGGAAGAAATGGCCTAAATACAATTTGCCCCCCAGGGCAGCGACCCTTGCCTGATGGGTCGCTACCCATCTCTAAAAAAAAAAAAAACAACAAACAAAAAAACAAAAAACAAAAATTTGCCCTGGCGCCTAGAGGGTTCTGCCCCCCCTGGGGGCAGATCGGCCTAATAATAGGCTGATCTGCCCCCAGGGGGGGCAGAAATGGCCTAAAATAAATTTTACCCCCCAGCCCCCCCCCTTGGGAGCGACCCTTGCCTACGGGGTCGCTCCCCCTGCGTGACATTGGCGCCAAAAAACAAATCCCCGGTGCCTAGTGGTTTCTGCCCCCTTGGGGGCAGATTGACCTAAACTCGGCCAATCTGCCCCCAGGGGGGCAGAAATGGTCTAAATACAATTTGCCCCCCTGGGGAGCGACCCTTGCCTGATGGGTTGCTCCCCATCTCTAAAAAAACAAACAAACAAAAACAAAAAAAACACAAAAAAAAATTTTGCCCTGGCGCCTAGAGGTTTCTGCCCCCGGGGGCAGATCGGCCTAATAATAGGCCGATCTGCTTCCAGGGGGGCAGAAATGGCCTAAAATAAATTTGCCCCCCAGGGAGCGACCCTTGCCTAAGGGGTCGCTCTCCTTGCGTGAAATTCACGCAAAGAAAAAACTCCCTGGTGTCTAGTGGTTTCTGCCCCCCTTGGGGGCAGATTGGCCTCATCAAAATAGACCAATCTGCCCCCAAGGGGGGCAGAAATGGCCTAAATATAATTTTCCCCCAAGGGGAGCGACCCTTGCCTAAGGGGTCGATCCCCACCTAAAAAAATTAAATGAAACATAAAATTTTTTTTTTAAAAACTGATCATCTCGTCCAAGGCACCGAACTGGTTAAAACGGCTGTTAAGGTGGATGATGGACATATTTGGAATCTTAATAGAGTTGTTAAGCTAAATTAGTATGTTTTCTTGTTCTTTCTCTTTTATATTGTTCATTATTTCTTCTTTGTTTTTATTATTATTTTTTATGTTCTATAGGGGGGAAGGTGGTGTAGTATTTTATGTGCTCTTTGGTTATATTTTATAGTATCCCTTACATTTTATTGTACCCCTATTTTGTTGTAATTCTCATTTTATTCTCAGGACATTTGTTCTGTCACCTTTGATGTAATAGTTGGTATGTTCTGGCTGCTCCCGCTCCAGCTTTTGGCTGAACAATGCAAACATTCACCGCTGGTCACAAAGATCTGAGTTTAATCCATGAGTTCCACCCACCCCTAATTTTTCCAAGGGCAAGTAGCAATCAGGTTTACCACACCTCTAAGATGGGCTACCAGGTTCCAACCATCATGTGAGATAACTAGATGCCACATATCAAAGTAAGTCATCACCAGATCTGGAGGGTCCTAGTAGCTCATTGGTTAATAACCACTGAAAGCTTTTTCTGGGCATAAATACAGTGACCTTGGCACTAAGACATCAGATAATGTTTGGACTGGAGAGAGGATTGAAGAAGGACTGCCCTAGTGTTCCATGGGCTTGGCAAGAGTTGCTGCACCAACTGCTAGGCTGCACCTGCTGAACCTGGGCTAGCAAACTGAGGAAAATGTGTCTGTGATGCTTGGCTCATCAAAATGTCATTCCCGAACGCCAGAAGAGGTAAACCTGACTTTCTGTTAAGGCACCAGAAGCCTGTTCTGGCCTGTCAGTACCCACAATTGCCTGAGTGAAAAAGCTGTGAATTACTTTATACTTAAAAATCTGTATTTCCAGGGCCCTCTAGATGACTTTGTTCATTGTGATGTCTTACAATTCTTCCAAATAAGATCTATGTTTATAAACTGGTGATGAATTTCTTTATGTTGTGTGACTTTCCCATATCATTGTTTTGGTACTTCTAAATGGTTTATACTTTTTCTTTTGTTTAAAACCTGGTGGTTTGAAGCCACAGCTGCAAGCATTAAGGTAAGGTTTAGCAAATGAGTCTCACAGGACCCAAGTAGGTTTTGTGAGTGTATTCCTTCATGAGGCTGTGCAACCACACTATATAATGCACCACATTTCCTCACAGGGTTGTGTTGGAAAAATGAGTGGAGGTGCATGTTGTGGAAATACAAACCTACTTCCAACTCTGTTGCCAAGAAGTCACCTTTTGTTCAGTTATGAGGAAGAGTGCCTGCGACAGTGGCAGATCCCAAATATGTTATGCTAGAAAAATTCTGCAAAAACGAGAGTAAACAAAGCAGTTATGAGCAGAAACACAAAGAAAACCTGACGGATGATGAATGTGCATTCAAGGAAGATGTTTTGTGAGTTAAAATAGGTCTGGCAATTAGAAAAGCGCAATTTAGGTTTTCTGGGCCCAAAGAAAATATTGCATATTTATGGCAATGGTGTCCTTTTAAACAACAAGGAAAAATTAAATGTGAGAAGATGATGGATTACAAATGGAGTCAAGTGCATGAGGAGGGTGTTAGGAAGGCAAATATGAAGGTTGGTACAAAACTGCATTCTTCCAGGGTCTTGTGGATGGCCTTTCCTTTAGACATTTATTTTTCAGCATCAGCCTGTTGGCGGCTAGGGACGGGGTGGTTTATGGTTTCCAGGACCATGTAGTCAGACATGTTTCTTTGTTCTCAGCTACCTTCTTTCCCATGTTCTTGCCCATCATTTTTTGTGAGTTTGTGAATGTGTGACATGGGTGATGGTGTCAATATTGTCTTGTACTTTATTCCTGCAACTTTCAAAAGCATTTTGAAGCGGTTGATGTTGCCTTGGAAACATGAGTTCGGCTAACATTGGCGGGGACTTTGTTCTGCAGTAAGACCTCTCAATCGTGCATTTGAGGCTGTTCGGAGTTGGGCACCAAGGAGGTATTTGGCTGAGCGCTGTAATCAGGAGACTTTGTTTCTTTTGAATTAGCATTTGATTGAAAGACTCAGCATTTAATGCTGCCTGTTGTTGATGGAATATTGTGCTGAAATTATGAGTAGAGTGACATTTGAATTTACAACAGCATTTGAACATTATACACAAGAGTCTTTGTAAGTCCAAAACACTTGGGTGTCTTTGGAACCAGTGACAATTCATATTTCTTATACCTATATACTGAACAAGCTGCTGAGAATTAGCTGATTTCATTTAATGTGCTTTAATTTTCTCTGAGACATGAGTTTTAGGTGATACAAAACACATATTGTGTGGTTGCCCGGCTGAAATTTACAAAATGTTGTGCTATTCTTTTAGATTTATCTATACAGTAGCATTCATGGCATACCTGCACTAATTACATGAGTTATTGACATTTATATATGTCACTAGGTTGCCAGTAGGTAGTTATAGTTAGAACCAAGTTTCCATAGGAAGAATTTTTTTAGTTTTGTCAATTACTTTGGCACCAGTTGACAAATCTTCATGACATTTTTTAAACTTATACTGTGCTCAACTCAGCTGCTGTTTTGAAAGCTTCAGGGTGATCCATCAAGTGGGGGTAAAGAAAAAAGGGGGGGGGGCAAAACACGTTTTCCCCCATTCATTTTTTCCACAGGGTCTTTAGACACCCCTACAGCACAAATTACTGAATGGACATACACTAAATTTGGCAAGAAAGTAGATGTTGTGCAGATTGTGCTTTTTGTAATTTGGTGTAAATCTTTTCAGTAGTTTGGGAGAAATTAAAGGTAAAAAAATATAGATTCCTAGGGATGCGGATCCTCCGCTGATCCGACTCTCCCTGTGCAGATGTCTGACTTCAACAAGGAAGTGTTGGCAGCCATTGTGGGACATGGCTTCAGGCGAGTCCCAGGAAAAAAACTATAACAAATAAAAGGGGGCAGGTAAGGCACACCCTGACCACTAAGATCTGGTGCTGGGCAGGGCTTAAAAACATTTTTTTTAAAATTGGAAAAATCTGTGGATGTCCCTGATGTTTAAAAAAACAGGCAGTGTCCCACCATTTTCATGAGGCCCCTGGGTGAACCATGTCCCAGGGGCATGCGCAATAAGTTAGGAGGGGGAGCAGAGGGCCTCCCTCCTGAGCTTGCCACAACCCCGGGAACCAAAACCTCCATTAGGATAATTTACTATTCCATGTGGGGGGCCATTCTTCTCCCCCTGCAGCCCCGGTGACCACAACCTCCCAGGGCTTCAATCAAATGTGATGTGGGGGTGCTCAACTCTCCTGCAGACCAGTGGGCCCCCACCTCCCTGGTACTAAAATGAAGTAATCAGAGGGGTCTATTTTGGACCACCCTACAGCCCATGGGACTTCTACCTCCCCAGGGCAATGTTATACTATGCACAAGGGGGCGCTCAGCCTCCCCCCCAACTCCAGGGCCTACCACCTCCCCAGGGATAAAATAAAAAAATCAGGAGGGTCTGTTTCAGGCCCCCGCCCCAGGGACTGCCACCTCCCTGGTGCAATGTTATACTGTAAGGCGGGTGGGCTGCTCTGTCCCCCCACAGTCCCATGGACCGCCACCTCCCCAGGGATAAATTTAAATAATCAGGGGGGTCTGTTTCAGACCCTCTGCCCCAGGGAACACCACATTCCCGGGGCAAATCAAACATTGAATGGTGGCCGTATGGCTCACCCTTGAGGAGCCAATGATGGCCCTGGGGACAGCCATCCCCAGGGTTGGCTCCTGCTATATGGTGGGTTGCCCACTCCCGGGACATAGCTGTTTGTTTTTGCTTGGTGGAAGCTGACAGCTCCCACCAAGCAAAAGCAAGCAAAGCCTGCTTTCTGACACCAGAAACTGACAAACAGCTCTTGCATGCAAAAAGCAGACTTTTCATCTGTTTCCCTGCAAACAAATATGGGTGCAGGAAAACAGAAGAAAAGATTGTTCCTGCAAGCAGGGAACTGCTATTTGAAGCAGCTCCCTGCTTGCAGGAGCCATGTCGGCTTCTGCAGAATTTTGGTGCTGGCAAGGACTGCAGGAGCCTTGAAGCTCCTGCCACGTTCCTGTAATCATAATCAAAATACCAGAAAAAATAAACCCCTTCGCTGCCCGGCCTTTTCCCCTCCTGTGCCAAGCCTTTTTTTGGCTATTTGGGGCAGTTCGCCTTAGGTCCTAATAACTTTTTGTCCACATAAGCTATCCACTCCAAATTTGCGTCCTTTTTTTCCAACACCCTAGTGATTCTAGAGGTACCCAGAGTTTGTGCGTTCCACTGGAGGAGCTAAGAAATTAGCCAAAATTCACACACAAAAATATTTTTTTCAAAAAAATTGGAAAAAAGGGCTGTAGAAGAAGGCTTGTGTTTTTTCCCTGAAAATTGCATTAAAAAAGGGTTTGTGGTGATAAAATCACCATCTTCCCATATTTCATGAACAGGCAGACTTGAATAAGAAAAAAACATTTTTCAACACAATTTTGGCATTTTACTGGGACATACCCAATTTGCACTATTTTTTGTGCTTTGAGCCTCCTTTCAGTTAGTGACAGAAATGGGTGTGAAACCAATGCTGGATCCCAGAAAGCTAAACATTTCTGCAAAGTAGACAAAATTCTGAATTCAGCAAGGGGTAATTTGTGTAGATACTACAAGTGTTTCCTACAGAAAATAACAACAGAAATAAACAAATATTGAAATTGAGGTGACTGAAACATTTTTCCAGGAATGTCATATTTTCAAAAGCATTATACCGTTACATCTGCTAGACTATTTTGCGAGGACATATAGGGCTTGTAGGTTCATCAAGAACTCTGGGTACCCAGAGCCCATAAAGGAGATGCACCTTGCAATGGGTTTTCATTGTATACCGGGCATACAGCTATTAATATGTTGAAATATAAAAAGTGAGAAATAGGTATCAAGAAAACCTTTACATTTGGAAAGTGGGCACAAGATAAGGTGTTGAAAAGCAGTGGTTATTGCACATCTCTGAATTCCGGGGTGCCCATACTAGCATGTGAATTGCAGGGCATTTCTCAAATAGACTTCTTTTTTACACACTGTCTTACATTTGGAAGGAAAAAATGCAGAGAAAGACAAGAGGCAATAAAACTTGTTTTACTATTATGTGTTCCCCTAAGTCTCCTGATAAAAAAGGTACCTCACTTGCATGGGTAGGTCTAATGCTCGCGACAGGAAACACAACATGAACACATCACATTTTTATATTGAAATCTGACATGTTTTTGCAAAGTGCCTAGCTGTAGATTATATTAAAAAACACAGAGGGCAACCCTATAAACCCAAGAGGGGCTGGGTAGGAGTTATCAAAAGACCTCAATGCCCACTCTGGAACATACATTCTATTGATAATAAGCAGCATAATAAAGTCAGACTGGAAAACACATCATTTATTAATATACAAAAGATTAAATCACAAACAAAACTACAAAAAAAAACCTATGACTACCTTAAAATATGAAGGACAGCAGAAAGTGCTCAGAAATAAAGAGCACGTGATTCTGAAAGAAAAGGACAGAAAGTCCATCCAATAGAAACATACATTCACAGAAGAGGAGTTTCAACTTTTTCCTCATTGAATCATTAAGATAAACACTGAGATGATCAATCCTCATTAAAGTCTTCCCTAGGGAAACCTGTCCAAGATGGTGTGACTTCTGGGGCTGTCACCAGGTTCTGTTACCCAGAATACTTTGCAAACCTCAATATGTGGGCAAAAAAACACTTTTTCCTCACATTTCGGTGACAGAAAGTTCTGGAATCTGAGAGGAGCCACAAATTTCCTTCCACCCAGCATTCCCCCAAGTCTCCCACTAAAAATGGTACCTCACTTGTGTGGGTAGGCCCGGCACCGCAACAGGAAATGCCCCAAAACACAACGTGGACACGTCACATTTTCCCAAAGAAAACAGACCTGTTTTTTGCAAAGTGCCTAGCTGTGGATTTTGGCCTCTAGCTCAGCCGGCACCTAGGGAAACCTACCAAACCTGCACATTTTTAAAAACTAGACACCTCAGGGAATCCAGGATGGGGTGGCTTGTGGGGCTCTTACAAGGTTCTATTACCTAGAAACCTTGGCAAACCTCAAAATTTGGCTAAAAAAAACACCTTTTCTCCACATTTTGGTGACCGAAAGTTCTGGAATCTGAGAGGAGCCGCAAATTTCCTTCCACCCAGCATTCCCCCAAGCCTCCCGATAAAAATGGTACCTCACTTGTGTGGGCAGGCCTAGCGCCCGCAAGAGGAAATGCCCCAAAACGCAACGTGGATACATCACATTTTCACAAAGAAAACGGAGCTGTTTTTTGCAAAGTGCCTATCTGTGGATTTTGGCCTCTAGCTCAGCTGGCACCTAGGGAAACCTAGCAAACCTGCTCATTTTTTAAAACTAGACACCTAGGGGAATCCAAGATTAGGTGCCTTGTGGGGCTCTGACCAGGTTCTATGACCCAGAATCCTTTGCAAACCTCAAAATTTGGCCCCAAAAATCACTTTTTTCCTCTCATTTTGGTGACAGAAAGTCCTGGAATCTGAGAGGAGCCACAAATTTTCTTCCACCCAGGGAAACCTACCAAACCCAGACATTTCTGAAAACTAGACACCCGAGGGAGTCCAGGTAGGTGTGACTTGCCTGGATCCCCAAAAGTGTTCTTACCCAGAATCCTCAGCAAACCTCAAATTTCTGTATGGGAACACTGCACTGGGAAAAATTTCCTACAACCCAACGTTCCCCTCAATGTCCCGGTAAAAACGATACCTCACTTGTGAAGGTGGGCCAAGTGCTTGTGACAGGGAAGAGCAAAAAACATGTTGAAATTGAGGGGGAACCAAAGCGGGTCCAAAAGGGCAGTTTGAAAAAATCATTTTTAGGCTGACAAGTGCAGAAGAATATTTATCAGTATAGATGAGACAATGCTGGGTGGAAGGAATTTTGTGGATTCCTGCAGATTCCAGACGGTTCCATCACAAAAATGTGGGAAAAATGTATGATTTCCAGCAAAGTTGGAGGTTTGCAGGGCATTGTGGGTAAGAAAAGTGTGCGGGGTGCGTGTGAAGCACACCACCTTGGACTCACCCAGAGGTTTAGTTTTCAAATGTGTCTAGGTCTTGTGGATTTTTCTACATGGCAGTGTCCCAAAGTCCATAAAGTGCAGCCCTCACCATTCAAAGTGGGTCGATTTTGAGAGTTAGCCAAGCTCTCGTGGCCCAAATGTAAAACCAAAACCCAAAATAATCAAATGTTCTCTTGCTTACCGTGGGATAAGATGTTTTAGTGTGTGGTGGAGAGCTCAAAGACTGTTACCCCCTTCAGCTGGGGTGGGGGCATAACCAGGCCCATACTCGTTTGTAGCCATGCCCCCACTATATATATATATATATATATATATGTATATATTTATTTATTTTTAATTCCCTGCATCTAGTAGAGTTTCTGCCCCCCTGGGTGTGGATCAGGGTAATTGTCACATCTGTCCAATGGTGGGCAGAATAAATTTGGTCCCATTTATTTGGGCGGGTATGGCCATAACCCCACCCTCTTATTTTAGAAAAAAAATCTTCCCTGGTATCTGGTGGGCTTTCTGCACCCTTTGGGGGCAGCAATAGCCAACAGTAATGTGCCCCCATGGGGAGCGACCCTAACCCAAGGGGCTGCCCCACAAACAAAACACATACATACACACACCAACCCCTGGGGGCAGATCAGCCTAATAGAAATAGGCCAATCTGCCCCCAAGAGAAGCAGAAATGGCCTACCATAAATTATGCCCCCAGGGGAGCAAACCTTGCCTAAAAGGTTGCTCCCATGTGTGGAATTGACGCAAAAAAAAAAACATTACCTAGTGGTTTCTGCTCCCTTTGGGGGCAGATCGGCCTAATCAAAATAGGCCGATCTGCCCCCAAGGGGGGCAGATATTACCTAAAATAAATGTGCTCCCCCAGGGGAATGACCCTTGCATAATGGGTCACTCGCTTTGCGTGAAACTGATGCAAAAAATAAAGATCTCTGGTGTCTAGTGGTTTCTGCCCCCCTTCGGGGCAGATTGTCCTTCCCAAAAAAATTAGCCGATCTGCCCCTAAGGGGGGCAGGAGTTGTCTAAATACAATTTGCCCCCCAGGGGAGTGACCCTTGCCTAAGGGGTCACTCTCCATATATAAAAAACAAAAGTAAACATAAACAAAAATATATCCCTGGTGTCTTGGGGTTTCTTCCCCCCGGGGGCAGATCGGCCTAATTATAATAGGCTGATCTGCCCCCAGGGAAGGGAAGAAAAGGCCTAAAAATATTTTGCTCCCCTGGGAAACGGCCATTGTCCAAGGGGCCGCTCCCCTTGTGTGGTGTATAGTGCTTTCTGCCCCAAATAAAAATAGGCCGCTCTGCCCCCAAGTGGGGCAGAAATGGCCTAAATACAATTTTCCCCCCAGGGGAGTGACCCTTGCCTAAGGGGTCACTCCCCACCTCTAAAAAACAGGAACAAAAAATGATCCCTGGCGCCTAGAGGTTAGGCCGATCTGCCCCAGGGTGGCAGAAATGGCCTAAAATAAATTTGTCCCCTCTCGGAGAGCGACCCTTGCTTAAGGGATCGCTCCACTTGCTTGAACTTGCCTTTAAAAAAAAATAACTCCCTGGTTTCTAGTGGTTTCTGCCCCCCTTGGGGACAGATTGGCTTCATAAAAATATTTTGCGCCCAGGAGGGGCAGAAATGGCCCAAATATAATTCGCCCCCTAGAGGAGCGACCCTTGCAAAAAATATCCCTGCCGCCTAGCGGTTTCTGCTCCCCTGGGGGCAGATCTGCCTAATAACGATAGGCCAATCTGCCCCCAGGTGGGCAGAAAAGGTCTTGAAAAAAGTTGCCCCCCCTGGAAAGCTACCCTTACCCAAGAGGTCGCTCCCCTGATGCCAATTTCCTTATTGGAAAAAATCCCTGGTGTCTATTGGGCATTTCAGCAGCCAGATCGCTTCACAATATGGCTGCTAAAATGCTCTGAGAGACTTCAAAGGGAAGGAAATTCCTTTCCTTCCCTTTGAAGCCTCTCAGGCCCCCACCACGTGATCGCAAGAGAAATGCTTTGCATTTCTCTTTCAATTGCGCTGGAAGCTGAGCTTCCCTCTGAGCTCATGTGCCAGGACATAATGGTTAAGCCCTCGACACAGAAGCACTGTGCCGGGGACGTAACCATTACGTCCCTGGCACAGAAGGGGTTAAAGAAATAAGTGGCAAGACCTCCTGGGGGAGCTACTAGACTGCCACCCAGTAGGTTAAAAAAAAAATAGGGGTTAAGGTCTCAGACTGAAGGTTATCGGTTCAAGTCTAGGTGTGACTGTGGTAATTTTTATATTAGATTTTTTTTTGTTTTTAACTTAAAATATTTAAGGTACATACCGAAAGGTGATATCACTGTACTTACTTGACAAATGCATTTTTTCCATTTGTCTGAAAATGTCTCATTCTAGCACAGGGTTGGGTGGTTGTAGGGGTTGACTGCAGGGCCTGGCTGGAGGCCAGGCCCTGCAGACAACTTTCTTGCTGCATGGCCGAAGACCATGCGTGGTAGTGGTTGGATTAAAATATAGTAATACAAATTTGCACCTCCACCATGCGCAGTTTTGTTATAAATAATTTTACAACAAATGTTACAGTATTATTATCAATTATGTTATAATAGATGTCATGATTGCTGTAATATCTGGGATAATTAGCACTGCATGGCGAGGGCATGAGTTATACTTATTTTAGGATGCAAGTTAAAGTTATAGTTACTTCAATTAACTATAACAGGTGAATTTCTATGGTATTGTACCTTTAAGTTTTGATTGTAACTATATATATATAAATTAATATATATATATATATATATATATATATACATATATATAAATATATATATAGGGATAGTGCACAATTTGGTCCATGGCTGCAAGGAAAACTCTTTGAGCTCGAAGCGTGTTGCCAATAAAATATTGCTTTGGAATATTGCCTTGGAGTGTGAGCTGTTGTGTTTACAATTCATTTGACACCTCCAGGATATATATATATTTTACCTATAGATAGGACCTAGTTTCTATAGGAAGAGTGTTTTTGTTATGCCAATAACTTTAGCGCCGCTTGAAAAATCTTCATAAAATTTTCAAAACTTCAGTTGGTTCAGCTGCTGTGTTGAAAGCTTTAATGTGATCTGTCGCATGGAGGCCAAGCATTGAGTAAGTTGCCCATCACAATTTATGGTTGGGGTTGGACGCAGGGCCAGACCTGGCATTGTGCTGCCCCCACCCAAGCTTGCTGATCCTGTCCCCCTCCTCCTTGCCATCCATTGTCCAAGTGCATGCCCCAGCTTCCTCATTACAGCCTGGTGTGGCTGTTATTCTCCCACAGCCCTTCCCGTCAGCCCTTAACATTTAGGCCCATATTTATACTTTTTGACGCTAAACTGCGCTAACGCAGTTTAGCGTCAAAAAATTTTGCGCCGTCTAACGCCATTCTGAAGCGCCATGCGGGCGCCGTATTTATGGAATGGCGTTAGACGGCGCAATCAGACCGGCGCTGCCTGGTGTGCGTGGAAAAAAACCACGTAGACCAGGCAGCTCCGGCGTTGGGAAAAAATGACGTTAGGGCGTCTTAAAATGGCGCAAGTCAGGTTGACGCTAAAAAATCGTCGTAACCCGACTTGCGCCATTTTTTTTCGACGCCCATCCCCCATCAGCATGACTCCTATCATTGTAAAGATAGGAGTCATGCCCCCTTGCCCAATGGCCATGCCCAGGGGACTTATGTCCCCTGGGCATGGTCATTGGGCATAGTGGCATGTAGGGGGGCACCAATAAGGCCCCCCTATGCCACAAAATGTTTTTAAAAAAATACTTACCTGAACTTACCTTAATGTCCATGGGATGGGTCCCTCCGTCCTTGGGTGTCCTCCTGGGGTGGGCAAGGGTGGCAGGGGGGGTCCCTGGGGGCAGGGGAGGGAACTCTGGGCTCATTTTGAGCCCACTTGTCCCTTAACGCCATGCCTGACCCAGGCGTTAAAAAGCGGCGCAAATGCGCCGTTTTTGGTCACGCCCACTCCCGGGCGTCATTTTTGCCCGGGAGTATAAATACCACGTAAAGGCCTGGGAGTCATTTTTTAAGACGGGAACGCCTCCCTTGCATATCATTAACGCAAGGAAGGGGTTCACGCTAAAAAATGACGCACACTCCGGGCACTTTGGCGCCCGAAGCATCTAACGCCATAGTATAAATATGGCGTTAGTTGGCGTTAGTTTAGCGTCGAATTTGTGTCGAAAAAAACGACGCAAATTCGGCGCAACCAGAGTATAAATACGGCCCTTAGTTTGTTGCCCCATCTACCACCTACCTACCCTCTGTTGTCTGAGTCCATGCACCAGCCCCCTACCTCCTGCCTGCATGGACTGATGTGCTGCGACTCCCCCCTCCCTCCTCATCTTAATGGTCCGTTATGCTGCAACTATTCTTGCTGTCTGTCTGGTATGGTCATTTTGCTGCCCTTGCCTCTTTCCCCTCTGCTCTCTGTTGTACATGCGCATGTCTCTCTCCCTTCCCTATTGCTTTCCATGGTCCGGTGTGCTGCACTGCCATCCCGCTTGCCTTGTGTGGAGTATTGTATTGCAGCAACCCCTGACACTTGCACTGTAAGGTCATCTCCCCACCACCACCCGTTATCTGAGTCCATGTCCCTAACTCATTCCTCCTGCCGTCCGTAATCCAATGTACCATACTTGCCAACATTTTGAATTTGGTAAAAGGGAGATTTAAAAAGTAACTCCCAGGGAATCGATTTTCTTCATTGACTTACTTTGAAAAAGAGGAGGTTTTAGGCATTATGCAGATAAAATAAGGCCCCTTTGGTCTAGAAATATTGGGAGTCTTCTTCCTGAATTGGGTCTGTTGGCATGTATGGTTGTACTGCCACTGCCTCTTCCTTCTGCCCTCAGTGGTCTGTTATATTGCCACACCTCTCTTGCTTGGTTGTTTTTTCTCCTTGCCCTCCTTTTCCCTCTGCGTCCCCCACATCATCCTAATGAGCAACTAAATTGCTAAATATATATATATCACAAAAGTGTGACATGCCTGATTTCATTTTGATGTGATCAAAACTGTAATACATAAAGCATTTTCTTTAGAATTTATAAAAACGAGAGTCTTCTTACCATAGAAATTATGGTTAGCGCTCTAAAAAACTAAAATGAGGACATATTTTCTGAGTTCTCAACTAGTGACAAAGCACTTTTAAATGATTTGCTATCTTTATGTTTTTTTTTATTTTTTTATCCAGTTGATCACTTAATTATTTGTAACATTTGAGGGAGAGGATGTGGCCTTACAGCCAGAGATGCAGACTTTGCAACTGGAGACCCTGGTTGAGTTTCAGCATCTGCTCCACACCCTGTGATTCTTGGAAAATCACCTAATCTCCCCATGCCTAAAAACAAAATGAATGTATCCTTGTGTAATGTAACTGATGCTCATGTAAATCACTCCAATACCTTCGGGTCAAGTCTGCCCTATATAAAACTCCAAGAATCTGAACAATTAAATGTTTTGCATACTTCTGTTATTTGTTTTTTTTTTCCTCTGGTGGCCATCTTGGGAAACTAATTTGTTATGAGGCCCCCTAATTTAATTATTTACTGCAATATCCAGTAGAAAATATTTTCAGTTTTCCAATTCGATTCCATCAAGATGGTGTTCAGATGTGCCACATTTTTGGCATAAATTCAGAATGTTAGCAATTTACTTTCTCACATACTGTAAGCTATTGATCACAAGCATGTTTACTAGCAGTCTCCTGCTGGTATTAAAAGTGCACGTTTCAGTCCGCATGGCAGAATGTTTTAAAGAAAGAGAAGAGAAACATATTTGAGAACTCAAATAAAACATTTCCTCATTTCAAGATCTACAGAACTAACCATAACTTCTATGGCAAAATGCTTCCCTTATTTTGTTCCTTTGTAAATTAAGGGGCATATTTATACTCTGTTTGCGCCGAATGTTCGTCAAAACTTTGACGCACATTCGGCGCAAACACTGCCCCATATTTATACTTTGACGTCCGACGCAGCGGTCGTCAAAGTTCCACCATGTGCGCCATTTTTTAGAAGGGGGAACCAGCCTTGCGTTAATTATATGCAAGGTAGGCGTTCCCTTCTAAAAAATGACTTTAAGGCCTGTGCCCCATATTTATACTGTGATGTCATTTTTACGCACAGGAGGGGGCAGGCCTTAAAAAACGGTGCCCAGCCTGATGGGTGCTGTTTTTAAACGCCTGGGTCAGGGCAGGGGTTAAGGGACCTGTGGGCTCAGAAGGAGCCCAGAGGTGCCCTCCCATGCCCCCAGGGACACCCCCTGCCACCCTTGCCCACCCCAGGAGGACACCCATGGATGGAGGGACCCATTCCAGGGCAAGAAAGGTAAGTGCAGGTAGGTATTTTTTTCGTATTTTTTTGGTGGCATAGGGGGGCCTGATTTGTGCCCCCCTACATGCCACTATGCCCAATGACCATGCCCAGGGGACATAAGTCCCCTGGGCATAGCCATTGGGCAAGGGGGCATGACTCCTGTGTTTGCTAAGACAGGAGTCATTTCAATGGGGGTTGGGCGTAAAAAAAAATGGCGCAAATCGGGTTGAGGCCAAAATTTTGCCTCAGCCTGACTTGCCCCATTTTTTGACGCCCAAGCTCCATTTTCCCCTACGCCGGCGCTGCCTGGTGTGAGTCATTTTTTTTGACGCACACCAGTCCGCAGCGCCGGCTAACGTCATCCAATAAATAAGGAGCCCGCATGGCGCTTTGGAATGGCGTTAGCCGGCGTTAACATTTTTGACGCACAAATGCGTTGGCGCAGTTGTGCGTCAAAAAGTATAAATATGGGCCTAAATGTTTTAAGATTTACCAGTTTGATTTAATCTAGATGGCTTCAGGTGCGCCACACGTTTTTCATAAGTAAGTCTGTCAGCTCTCTAGTTGTTCTTCAGAACACTCTGGGAGGCTGCAATGGAGCACAAGAGGATCAACTGACAGGCTGTTCCTTTGTCAGACTTCATTCTCATATGGCTGACAAAGATAGTGAGAAAATATACTCTCATTTTAGCTTCTGCAGAACCTTCCATCACCTCAATGGAAAAGTCATGAGAAAACAGTTTTCTCTCAAACATGATTCATGAAATCCCAGTAGAAGGCTTTTTCTCAGGGTAAATATAACCTTACAAAACAGCACAATTTCTAAAGTTATTATGGTACCATCATCAAATGATTTATATTGTAACTAAAATCTTTTATCACCCTTTAGAAGTCTCCTCTTTGTGACCCTCAAAACCTGCCATTCACTACAGTGCATTTCAATGGGGTGCTATCATGTATGTTAGTGGTTCCCAACCTGTGGTCCGGGGATCCCTGGGGGTTTGCGAAGCCTCCTCAGGGGGGTCCCCGACTACTTAGAAAAATAAATAATATTAACAGATTAGGCCCTCAGCTTTCAATAGTGACTGAGTGCGGTGTCCACACAATCCCCGGGTTCCAGTATAATAAAGTGGGGGTCCACATATGTCAAAAGGTTGGGATTCACTGATGTATAATGGTCCCAAAATGGCTGTCTGCACTTCCTAGTTTAAGTGCTGACAGCAAATCAGATCTCACCCTGCTTAGGTTCCACACAGATATAAAAAAATAATTTAATCTAAAAAATACTGAACTGATTTACACCACTTAACAAAAAGGCGCTTTATGGACCAAGAGCTACCTTTTTGGCAAATTTGGTGTAATTCCTTTCAGCGTTTTGCGATGTAGTCCTGTCTAAAATTTCTGCGCGAGTTAAAAAAGGAAATGCACTTTTCGTGACCCCACTTTTTCCTGACCCCCGCTTGACAAATCACCTCAAAACTTTCCATGCATAAAAAGACCCTAGAGGATATTTATTGTGGAAAATGTCTTGAAGATTCCCCTTCTTTTAATGTTTTGGAACCAAGCAACAAAAGGACTAAATTGGAACTTTAAAAAATATATGCGGACAATGAAACCATGTCCCAGATTCTGAAAGCTGTCACCCTACACAGAGCAGCAACCAAAAATGCTGCACTGCGTGACAAGGATAGAGCAGGAGAGTGCCATATTCACATAGAAATGGCACTCTTCTCCCTGACCTTAGCGCCGGGGCTGATTGCGCCATAGTGTTAGGGTGCGTGCGTGAGTCTAGCATAGGTTTTGTCCAGAAAAGGTACTGTGTGGTGTACAGTGCAGCACACATGCAAAGTCGGAAAAGCACAGAGAAATAAAAACATTTCTATTGTAACAACTGATTTTTTAAGCCCTGTTAATTGTTGGCATTAAACCCTTCTACTGATGTTTCAGAATAGGGATTAGCACCAAAAATCATGTGTGGTAGCACAGCTACGTCATAAATGATCCATGTAACGCTCCTGCTTTGCTTTACTTTGCAACACAAACCAATGCAAATATAAATTTGCGTTGGTTTGTGAATCCTAATAAAAAATGTCTTGCGTCCATTTAGTGTCAAAAAAAAGTAACACTAACCCAACGCTAAACTTTTCAGAATCTGAGCCCGTGTCTTTATTATTTGAAAATAAAACAGGCGCATGACTCATTTCACCAATTGTATGTGTAAGAACGAAACCAGTGAGGTAGTGTGCCTTATGAAAAGTAGGTATTTTTATGCATGTGCTTATACAGATGGTAAATATCTTACAAACATTGCAGTAAAACTATTCTTTTACGAAGGTGTTTTTTGCGAAGTGGCTACCTGTAGATTTTGGCCTCTAGCTCAGCCGGCACCTACGGAAACCTACCAAACCTATGCATTTCTGAAAACTAGAGACCCAGGGGAATCCAAGATTGGGTAACTTGCAGGGCTCGGACCAGGTTCTGTTACCCAGAAGCCTTTGCAAACCTCAAAATTTGACTGAAAAAAACATGTTCCTCATATTTCTGTGGCAGAAAGTTCTGGAATCTGAGAGGAGCCACGAATTTACTTCCACCCAGCGTTCCCCCAAGTCTCCCGATAAAAATGATACCTCACTTGTGTGGGTAGGCCTAGCGCCCGCTACAGGAAACACCCCAAAGCGCAATGTGGACACATCCAAATTTTTGGAAGAAAACAGAGGTGTTTTTTGCAAAGTGCCTACCTGTAGATTTTGGCCTCTAGCTCAGCCGGCACCTAGGGAAACCTACCAAACCTGTGCATTTCTGAAAACTAGAGACTTAGGGGAATCCAAGGAGAGGTGACTTGCGGGGCTCGGACCAGGTTCTGTTACCAAGAACCCTTTGCAAACCTCAAAATTTGGCTAAAAAAAACACATGTTCCTCACATTTCTGTGGCAGAAAGTTCTGGAATCTGAGAGGAGCCACAAATGTCCTTCCACCCAGCGTTCCCCCAAGTCTCCCGATAAAAATGATGCCTCACTTGTGTGGGTAGGCCTAGCGCCCGTGACAGGAAACGCCCCAAAGCGCAACGTGGACACATCCAAATTTTTGGAAGAAAACAGAGGTGTTTTTTGCGAAGTGCCTACCTGTAGATTTTGGCCTCTAGCTCAGCCGGCACCTAGGGAAACCTACCAAACCTGTGCATTTCTGAAAACTAGAGACCAAGGGGAATCCAAGATGGGTTGACTTGCGGGACTCGGACCAGGTTCTGTTACCCAGAATCCTTTGCAAACCTCAAAATTTGGCTAAAAAAACACATGTTCCTCACATTTCTGTGGCAGAAAGTTCTGGAATCTGAGAGGAGCCACAAATGTCCTTCCACCCAGCGTTCCCCCAAGTCTCCCGCTAAAAATGATACCTCACTTGTGTGGGTAGGCCTAGCACCCGTTACAGGAAACACCCCAAAGCGCAACGTGGACACATCCAAATATTTGGAAGAAAACAGAGGTGTTTTTTGCGAAGTGCCTACCTGTAGATTTTGGCCTCTAGCTCAGCCGGCACCTAGGGAAACCTACCAAACCTGTGCATTTCTGAAAACTAGAGACCTAGTGGAATCCAAGGAGGGGTGACTTGCGGGGCTCGGACCAGGTTCTGTTACCCCGAAGCCTTTGTAAACCAAAAAATTTGGCTAAAAAAACACATATTCCTCACATTTCTGTGGCAGAAAGTTCTGGAATCTGAGAGGAGCCACAAATTTCCTTCCACCCAGCGTTCCCCCAAGTCTCCCGATAAAAATTATACCTCACTTGTGTGGGTAGGCCTAGCGCCCGCTACAGGAAACTCCCCAAAGCGCAACATGGACACATCCAAATTTTTGGAAGAAAACAGAGGTGTTTTTTGCGAAGTGCCTACCTGTAGATTTTGGCCTCTAGCTCAGCCGGCACCTAAGGAAACCTACCAAACCTGTGCATTTCTGAAAACTAGAGACCTAGGGGAATCCAAGATGGGGTGACTTGCGGGGCTCGGACCAGGTTCTGTTACCCAGAATCCTTTGCATACCTCAAAATTTGGCTAAAAAAACACATGTTCCTCACATTTCTGTGGGAGAAAGTTCTGGAATCTGAGAGGAGCCACACATTTCCTTCCACCCAGCGTTCCCCAAAGTCTCCCGATGAAAATTATACCTCACTTGTGTGGGTAGGCCTAGCGCCCGCAACAGGAAACGCCCCAAAGCGCAACGTGGACACATCCAAATATTTGGAAGAAAACAGAGGTGTTTTTTGCGAAGTGCCTACCTGTAGGTTTTGGCCTCTAGCTCAGCCGGCACCTAGGGAAACCTACCAAACCTGTGCATTTCTGAAAATTAGAGACCTAGGGGAATCCAAGGAGGGGTGACTTGCGGGGCTCGGACCAGGTTCTGTTACCCAGAATCCTTTGCAAACCTCAAAATTGGGCTAAAAAAACACATGTTCCTCACATTTCTGTGGCAGAAAGTTCTGGAATCTGAGAGCAGCCACAAATTTCCTTCCACCCAGCGTTCCCCCAAGTCTCCCGATAAAAATGATACCTCACTTGTGTGGGTAGGCCTAGCGCCCGCTACAGGAAACGCCCCAAAGCGCAACGTGGACACATCCAAATTTTTTGAAGAAAATAGAGGTGTTTTTTGCGAAGTGCCTACCTGTAGATTTTGGCCTCTAGCTCAGCCGGCACCTAGGGAAACCTACCTATCCTGTGCATTTCTGAAAACTAGAGACCTAGGGGAATCCAAGGAGGGGTGACTTGCGGGGCTCGGAGCAGGTTCTGTTACCCAGAATCCTTTGCAAACCTCAAAGTTTGGCTAACAAAAAAAACACATGTTCCTCACATTTCTGTGGCAGAAAGTTCTGGAATCTGAGAGGAGCCACAAATTTCCTTCCACCCAGCGTTCCCCCAAGTCTCCCGATAAAAATGATACCTCACTTGTGTGGGTAGGCCTAGCGCCCGCGACAGGAAACGCCCCAAAGCGCAACGTGGACACATCAACATTTTTGAAAGAAAACAGTGCCTACCTGTGGATTTTGGCTTGTAGCTCAGCCGGCACCTAGGGAAACCTACCAACCCTGTGCATTTTTGAAAACTAGAGACCTAGGGGAATCCAAGATGGGGTGACTTGTGGGGCTCGGACCAGGTTCTGTTACCCAGAATCCTTTGCAAACCTCAAAATTTGGCTAAAAAAACACATGTTCCTCACATTTCTGTGCCAGAAAGTTCTGGAATCTGAGAGGAGCCACAAATTTCCTTCCACCCAGCGTACCCCTAAGTCTCTCGATTAAAATGGTACCTCACTTCTGTGGGTAGGCCTTGCGCCCACGAAAGGAAATGGCCCAAAACACAACGTGGACTCAACATATTTTTTCACAGAAAACAGAGGTGTTTTTTGCAAAGTGCCTACCTGTGGAGTTTGGCCTCTAGCTCAGCCGGCCCCTTTGAGGGGGGGGGCAAAAAATGGCCTAAAATAAATGTGCCCCCCCCCGGGAGCGACCCTTGCCTACGGGGTCGCTCCCCCTGCGTGACATTGGCGCCAAAAAACTAATCCCATGTGCCTAGTGGTTTCTGCCCCCTTGGGGGCAGATTGACCGAAAATCAGCCAATCTGCCCCCAAGGGGGGAAGAAATGGCCTAAATACAATTTGCCCCCCAGGGGAGCGACCCTTGCCTGATGGGTCGCTCCCCATCTCTAAAAAAACAAACAAAAAAAACCGAAAAACACACAAAAAAAATTTCCTCTGGCGCCTAGAGGTTTCTGCCCCCAGGGGGGGCAGAAATGGCCTAAAATAAATTTGCCCCCCAAACCCCCCCGGGAGCGACCCTTGCCTACGGGGTCGCTCCCCCTCGGTGGTTTCTGCCCCCAAGGGGGGAAGAAATGGCCTAAATACAATTTGCCCCCCAGGGCAGCGACCCTTGCCTGATGGGTCGCTACCCATCTCTAAAAAAACAAACAACAAACAAAAAAACAAAAAACAAAAATTTGCCCTGGCGCCTAGAGGGTTCTGCCCCCCCCGGGGGCAGATCGGCCTAATAATAGGCTGATCTGCCCCCAGAGGGGGCAGAAATGGCCTAAAATAAATTTGCCCCCCCAGCCCCCCCCCTTGGGAGCGACCCTTGCCTACGGGGTCTCTCCCCCTGCGTGACATTGGCGCCAAAAAACAAATCCCCGGTGCCTAGTGGTTTCTGCCCCCTTGGGGGCAGATTGACCTAAACTCGGCCAATCTGCCCCCAGGGGGGCAGAAATGGTCTAAATACAATTTGCCCCCCTGGGGAGCGACCCTTGCCTGATGGGTCGCTCCCCATCTCTAAAAAAACAAACAAACAAAAACAAAAAAACACACACAAAAAATTTGCCCTGGCGCCTAGAGGTTTCTGCCTCCCCGGGGGCAGATCGGCCTAATAATAGGCCGATCGGCCCCCAGGGGGGGGCAGAAATGGCCTAAAATAAATTTGACCCCCAGGGAGCGACCCTTGCCTAAGGGGTCGCTCCCCTTGCGTGAAATTCACGCAAAGAAAAAACTCCCTGGTGTCTAGTGGTTTCTGCCCCCCTTGGGGGCAGATTGGCCTCATCAAAATAGACCAATCTGCCCCCAAGGGGGGCAGAAATGGCCTAAATATAATTTTCCCCCAAGGGGAGCGACCCTTGCCTAAGGGGTCGATCCCCACCTAAAAAAATTAAATGAAACATAAAAAAAAAAAAAAAAAAACTGATCATCTCGTCCAAGGCACCGAACTGGTTAAAACGGCTGTTAAGGTGGATGATGGACATATTTGGAATCTTAATAGAGTTGTTAAGCTAAATTAGTATGTTTTCTTGTTCTTTCTCTTTTATATTGTTCATTATTTCTTCTTTGTTTTTATTATTATTTTTTATGTTCTATAGGGGGGAAGGTGGTGTAGTATTTTATGTGCTCTTTGGTTATATTTTATAGTATCCCTTAAATTTTATTGTACCCCTATTTTGTTGTAATTCTCATTTTATTCTCAGGACATTTGTTCTGACACCTTTGATGTAATAGTTGGTATGTTCTGGCTGCTCCCGCTCCAGCTTTTGGCTGAACAATGCAAACATTCACCGCTGGTCACAAAGATCTGAGTTTAATCCATGAGTTCCACCCACCCCTAATTTTTCCAAGGGCAAGTAGCAATCAGGTTTACCACACCTCTAAGGTGGGCTACCAGGTTCCAACCATCATGTGAGATAACTAGATGCCACATATCAAAGTAAGTCATCACCAGATCTGGAGGGTCCTAGTAGCTCATTGGTTAATAACCACTGAAAGCTTTTTCTGGGCATAAATACAGTGACCTTGGCACTAAGACATCAGATAATGTTTGGACTGGAGAGAGGATTGAAGAAGGACTGCCCTAGTGTTCCATGGGCTTGGCAAGAGTTGCTGCACCAACTGCTAGGCTGCACCTGCTGAACCTGGGCTAGCAAACTGAGGAAAATGTGTCTGTGATGCTTGGCTCATCAAAATGTCATTCCCGAACGCCAGAAGAGGTAAACCTGACTTTCTGTTAAGGCACCAGAAGCCTGTTCTGGCCTGTCAGTACCCACAATTGCCTGAGTGAAAAAGCTGTGAATTACTTTATACTTAAAAATCTGTATTTCCAGGGCCCTCTAGTTGACTTTGTTCATTGTGATGTCTTACAATTCTTACAAATAAGATCTATGTTTATAAACTGGTGATGAATTTCTTTATGTTGTGTGACTTTCCCATATCATTGTTTTGGTACTTCTAAATGGTTTATACTTTTTCTTTTGTTTAAAACCTGGTGGTTTGAAGCCACAGCTGCAAGCATTAAGGTAAGGTTTAGCAAATGAGTCTCACAGGACCCAAGTAGGTTTTGTGAGTGTATTCCTTCATGAGGCTGTGCAACCACACTATATAATGCACCACATTTCCTCACAGGGTTGTGTTGGAAAAATGAGTGGAGGTGCATGTTGTGGAAATACAAACCTACTTCCAACTCTGTTGCCAAGGAGTCACCTTTTGTTCAGTTATGAGGAAGAGTGCCTGCTACAGTGGCATATCCCAAATATGTTATGCTAGAAAAATTCTGCAAAAACGAGAGTAAACAAAGCAGTTATGAGCAGAAACACAAAGAAAACCTGACGGAGGATGAATGTGTGTTCAAGGAAGATGTTTTGTGAGTTAAAATAGGTCTGGCAATTAGAAAAGGGCAATTTAGGTTTTCTGGGCCCAAAGAAAATATTGCATATTTATGGCAATGGTGTCCTTTTAAACAACAAGGAAAAATTAAATGTGAGAAGATGATGGATTACAAATGGAGTCAAGTGCATGAGGAGGGTGTTAGGAAGGCAAATATGAAGGTTGGTACAAAACTGCATTCTTCCAGGGTCTTGTGGATGGCCTTGCCTTTAGACATTTATTTTTCAGCATCAGCCTGTTGGCGGCTAGGGTCGGGGTGGTTTATGGTTTCCAGGACCATGTAGTCAGACATGTTTCTTTGTTCTCAGCTACCTTCTTTCCCATGTTCTTGCCCATCATTTTTTGTGAGTTTGTGAATGTGTGACATGGGTGATGGTGTCAATATTGTCTTGTACTTTATTCCTGCAACTTTCAAAAGCATTTTGAAGCGGTTGATGTTGCCTTGGAAACATGAGTTCGGCTAACATTGGCGGGGACTTTGTTCTGCAGTAAGACCTCTCAATCGTGCATTTGAGGCTGTTCGGAGTTGGGCACCAAGGAGGTATTTGGCTGAGCGCTGTAATCAGGAGACTTTGATTCTTTTGAATTAGCATTTGATTGAAAGACTCAGCATTTAATGCTGCCTGTTGTTGATGGAATATTGTGCTGAAATTATGAGTAGAGTGACATTTGAATTTACAACAGCATTTGAACATTATACACAAGAGTCTTTGTAAGTCCAAAACACTTGGGTGTCTTTGGAACCAGTGACAATTTATATTTCTTATACTTATAGACTGCACAAGCTGCTGAGAATTAGCTGATTTCATTTAATGTGCTTTAATTTTCTCTGAGACATGAGTTTTAGGTGATACAAAACACATATTGTGTGGTTGCCCGGCTGAAATTTACAAAATGTTGTGCTATTCTTTTAGATTTATCTATACAGTAGCATTCATGGCATACCTGCACTAATTACATGAGTTATTGACATTTATATATGTCACTAGGTTGCCAGTAGGTAGTTATAGTTAGAACCAAGTTTCCATAGGAAGAATTTTTTTAGTTTTGTCAATTACTTTGGCACCAGTTGACAAATCTTCATGAAATTTTTGAAACTTATACTGTGCTCAACTCAGCTGCTGTTTTGAAAGCTTCAGGGTGATCCATCAAGTGGGGGTAAAGAAAAAAGGGGGGGGGCAAAACACGTTTTCCCCCATTAATTTTTTCCACAGGGTCTTTAGACACCCCTACAGCACAAATTACTGAATGGACTTACACTAAATTTGGCAAGAAAGTAGATGTTGTGCAGATTGTGCTTTTTGTAATTTGGTGTAAATCTTTTCAGTAGTTTGGGAGATATTAAAGGTAAAAAAATATAGATTCCTAGGGATGCGGATCCTCCGCTGATCCGACTCTCCCTGTGCAGATGTCTGACTTCAACAAGGAAGTGTTGGCAGCCATTGTGGGACATGGCTTCAGGCGAGTCCCAGGAAAAAAACTATAACAAATAAAAGGGGGCAGGTAAGGCACACCCTGACCACTAAGATCTGGTGCTGGGCAGGGCTTAAAAACATTTTTTTTTAAATTGGAAAAATCTGTGGATGTCCCTGATGTTTAAAAAAACAGGCAGTGTCCCACCATTTTCATGAGGCCCCTGGGTGAACCATGTGCCAGGGGCATGCGCAATAAGTTAGGAGGGGGAGCAGAGGGCCTCCCTCCTGAGCTTGCCACAACCCCGGGAACCAAAACCTCCATTGGGATAATTTACTATTCCATGTGGGGGGCCATTCTTCTCCCCCTGCAGCCCCGGTGACCACAACCTCCCAGGGCTTCAATCAAATGTGATGTGGGGGTGCTCAACTCTCCTGCAGACCAGTGGGCCCCCACCTCCCTGGTACTAAAATGAAGTAATCAGAGGGGTCTATTTTGGACCCCCCTACAGCCCATGGGACTTCTACCTCCCCAGGGCAATGTTATACTATGCACAAGGGGGCGCTCAGCCTCCCCCCCAACTACAGGGCCTACCACCTCCCCAGGAATAAAATAAAAAAATCAGGAGGGTCTGTTTCAGGCCCCCGCCCCAGGGACTGCCACCTCCCTGGTGCAATGTTATACTGTAAGGCGGGTGGGCTGCTCTGTCCCCCCACAGTCCCATGGACCGCCACCTCCCCAGGGATAAATTTAAATAATCAGGGGGGTCTGTTTCAGACCCTCCGCACCAGTGACCACCACATTCCCGGGGCAAATCAAACATTGAATGTTGGCCGTATGGCTCACCCCTGAGGAGCCAATGATGTCCCTGGGGACAGCCATCCCCCAGGGTTGGCTCCTGCTATATGGTGGGTTGCCCACTCCCGGGACATAGCTGTTTGTTTTTGCTTGGTGGAAGCTGACAGCTCCCACCAAGCAAAAGCAAGCAAAGCCTGCTTTCTGACACCAGAAACTGACAAACAGCTCTTGCATGCAAAAAGCAGACTTTTCATCTGTTTCCCTGCAAACAAATATGGGTGCAGGAAAACAGAAGAAAAGATTGTTCCTGCAAGCAGGGAACTGCTATTTGAAGCAGCTCCCTGCTTGCAGGAGCCATGTCGGCTTCTGCAGAATTTTGGTGCTGGCAAGGACTGCAGGAGCCTTGAAGCTCCTGCCACGGTCCTGTAATCATAATCAAAATACCAGAAAAAATAAACCCCTTCGCTGCCCGGCCTTTTCCCCTCCTGTGCCAAGCCTTTTTTTGGCTATTTGGGGCAGTTCGCCTTAGGTCCTAATAACTTTTTGTCCACATAAGCTATCCACTCCAAATTTGCGTCCTTTTTTTCCAACACCCTAGTGATTCTAGAGGTACCCAGAGTTTGTGCGTTCCACTGGAGGAGCTAAGAAATTAGCCAAAATTCACACACAAAATATTTTTTTTCAAAAAAATGGGAAAAAAGGGCTGTAGAAGAAGGCTTGTGTTTTTTCCCTGAAAATTGCATTAAAAAAGGGTTTGTGGTGATAAAATCACCATCTTCCCATATTTCATGAACAGGCAGACTTGAATAAGAAAAAAACATTTTTCAACACAATTTTGGCATTTTACTGGGACATACCCAATTTGCACTATTTTTTGTGCTTTGAGCCTCCTTCCAGTTAGTGACAGAAATGGGTGTGAAACCAATGCTGGATCCCAGAAAGCTGAACATTTCTGCAAAGTAGACAAAATTCTGAATTCAGCAAGGGGTAATTTGTGTAGATACTACAAGTGTTTCCAACAGAAAATAACAACAGAAATAAACAAATATTGAAATTGAGGTGACTGAAACATTTTTCCAGGAATGTCATATTTTCAAAAGCATTATACCGTTACATCTGCTAGACTATTTTGCGAGGATATATAGGGCTTGTAGGTTCATCAAGAACTCTGGGTACCCAGAGCCCATAAAGGAGATGCACCTTGCAATGGGTTTTCATTGTATACCGGGCATACAGCTATTAATATGTTGAAATATAAAAAGTGAGAAATAGGTATCAAGAAAACCTTTACATTTGGAAAGTGGCCACAAGATAAGGTGTTGAAAAGCAGTGGTTATTGCACATCTCTGAATTCCGGGGTGCCCATACTAGCATGTGAATTGCAGGGCATTTCTCAAATAGACTTCTTTTTTACACACTGTCTTACATTTGGAAGGAAAAAATGCAGAGAAAGACAAGAGGCAATAAAACCTGTTTTGCTATTATGTGTTCCCCTAAGTCTCCTGATAAAAAAGGTACCTCACTTGCATGGGTAGGTCTAATGCTCGCGACAGGAAACACAACATGAACACATCACATTTTTATTTTGAAATCTGACATGTTTTTGCAAAGTGCCTAGCTGTAGATTATATTAAAAACCACAGAGGGCAACCCTATAAACCCAAGAGGGGCTGGGTAGGAGTTATCAAAAGACCTCAATGCCCACTCCGGAACATACATTCTATTGATAATAAGCAGCATAATAAAGTCAGACTGGAAAACACATCATTTATTAATATACAAAAGATTAAATCACAAACAAAACTACAAAAAAAAACCTATGACTACCTTAAAATATGAAGGACAGAAGAAAGTGCTCAGAAATAAAGTGCACGTGATTCTGAAAGAAAAGGACAGAAAGTCAATCCAATAGAAACATACATTCACAGAAGAGGAGTTTCAACTTTTTCCTCATTGAATCATTAAGATAAACACTGAGATGATCAATCCTCATTAAAGTCCTCCCTAGGGAAACCTGTCCAAGATGGGGTGACTTCTGGGGCTGTCACCAGGTTCTATTACCCAGAATACTTTGCAAACCTCAATATGTGGCCAAAAAAACACTTTTTCCTCACATTTCGGTTACAGAAAGTTCTGGAATCTGAGAGGAGCCACAAATTTCCTTCCACCCAGCATTCCCCCAAGTCTCCCAATAAAAATGGTACCTCACTTGTGTGGGTAGGCCCGGCACCGCAACAGGAAATGCCCCAAAACACAACGTGGACACGTCACATTTTCCCAAAGAAAACAGACCTGTTTTTTGCAAAGTGCCTAGCTGTGGATTTTGGCCTCTAGCTCAGCCGGCACCTAGGGAAACCTACCAAACCTGCACATTTTTTAAAACTAGACACCTCAGGGAATCCAGGATGGGGTGACTTGTGGGGCTCTTACAAGGTTCTATTACCTAGAAACCTTGGCAAACCTCAAAATGTGGCTAAAAAAAACAACTTTTCTCCACATTTTGGTGACCGAAAGTTCTGGAATCTGAGAGGAGCCGCAAATTTCCTTCCACCCAGCATTCCCCCAAGCCTCCCGATAAAAATGGTACCTCACTTGTGTGGGCAGGCCTAGCGCCCGCAAGAGGAAATGCCCCAAAACGCAACGTGGATACATCACATTTTCACAAAGAAAACAGAGCTGTTTTTTGCAAAGTGCCTATCTGTGGATTTTGGCCTCTAGCTCAGCTGGCACCTAGGGAAACCTAGCAAACCTGCTCATTTTTTAAAACTAGACACCTAGGGGAATCCAAGATTAGGTGCCTTGTGGGGCTCTGACCAGGTTCTGTGACCCAGAATCCTTTGCAAACATCAAAATTTGGCCCCAAAAATCACTTTTTTCCTCTCATTTTGGTGACAGAAAGTCCTGGAATCTGAGAGGAGCCACAAATTTCCTTCCACCCAGGGAAACCTACCAAACCCAGACATTTCTGAAAACTAGACACCCGAGGGAGTCCAGGTAGGTGTGACTTGCCTGGATACCCAAAAGTGTTCTTACCCAGAATCCTCAGCAAACCTCAAATTTCTGTATGGGAACACTGCACTGGGACAAATTTCCTACCACCCAACGTTCCCCTCAATGTCCCGGTAAAAACGATACCTCACTTGTGAAGGTGGGCCAAGTGCTTGTGACAGGGAAGAGCAAAAAACATGTTGAAATTGAGGGGGAACCAAAGCGGGTCCAAAAGGGCAGTTTGAAAAAATCATTTTTAGGCTGACAAGTGCAGAAGAATATTTATCAGTATAGATGAGACAATGCTGGGTGGAAGGAATTTTGTGGATTCCTGCAGATTCCAGAAGGTTCCATCACAAAAATGTGGGAAAAATGTATGATTTCCAGCAAAGTTGGAGGTTTGCAGGGCATTGTGGGTAAGAAAAGTGTGCGGGGTGCGTGTGAAGCACACCACCTTGGAATCACCCAGAGGTTTAGTTTTCAGATGTGTCTAGGTCTTGTGGATTTTTCTACATGGCAGTGTCCCAAAGTCCATAAAGTGCAGCCCTCACCATTCAAAGTGGGTCGATTTTGAGAGTTAGCCAAGCTCTCGTGGCCCAAATGTAAAACCAAAACCCAAAATAATCAAATGTTCTCTTGCTTGCCGTGGGATAAGATGTTTTAGTGTGTGGGGGAGAGCTCAAAGACTGTTACCCCCTTCAGCTGGGGTGGGGGCATAACCAGGCCCATACTCGTTAGTAGCCATGCCCCCACTATATATATATATATATATGTATATATTTATTTATTTTTAATTCCCTGCATCTAGTAGAGTTTCTGCCCCCCTGGGTGTGGATCAGGGTAATTGTCACATCTGTCCAATGGTGGGCAGAATAAATTTGGTCCCATTTATTTGGGCGGGTATGGCCATAACCCCACCCTCTTATTTTAGAAAAAAAATCTTCCCTGGTATCTGGTGGGCTTTCTGCACCCTTTGGGGGCAGCAATAGCCAACAGTAATGTGCCCCAATGGGGAGCGACCCTAACCCAAGGGGCTGCCCCACAAACAAAACACATACATACACACACCAACCCCTGGGGGCAGATCAGCCTAATAGAAATAGGCCAATCTGCCCCCAAGAGAAGCAGAAATGGCCTACCATAAATTATCCCCCCAGGGGAGCAAACCTTGCCTAAAAGGTTGCTCCCATGTGTGGAATTGGCGCAAAAAAAAAAACATTACCTAGTGGTTTCTGCTCCCTTTGGGGGCAGATCGGCCTAATCAAAATAGGCCGATCTGCCCCCAAGGGGGGCAGAAATTACCTAAAATAAATGTGCTCCCCCAGGGGAATGACCCTTGCATAATGGGTCACTCGCTTTGCGTGAAACTGATGCAAAAAATAAAGATCTCTGGTGTCTAGTGGTTTCTGCCCCCCTTCGGGCAGATTGTCCTTCCAAAAAAAATTAGCCGATCTGCCCCTAAGGGGGGCAGGAGTTGTCTAAATACAATTTGCCCCCCAGGGGAGTGACCCTTGCCTAAGGGGTCACTCTCCATATATAAAAAACAAAAGTAAACATAAACAAAAATATATCCCTGGTGTCTTGGGGTTTCTTCCCCCCGGGGGCAGATCGGCCTAATTATAATAGGCTGATCTGCCCCCAGGGAAGGGAAGAAAAGGCCTAAAAATATTTTGCTCCCCTGGGAAACGGCCATTGTCCAAGGGGCCGCTCCCCTTGTGTGGTGTATAGTGCTTTCTGCCCCAAATAAAAATAGGCCGCTCTGCCCCCAAGTGGGGCAGAAATGGCCTAAATACAATTTTCCCCCCAGGGGAGTGACCCTTGCCTAAGGGGTCACTCCCCACCTCTAAAAAACAGGAACAAAAAATGATCCCTGGCGCCTAGAGGTTAGGCCGATCTGCCCCAGGGTGGCAGAAATGGCCTAAAATAAATTTGTCCCCTCTCGGAGAGCGACCCTTGCTTAAGGGATCGCTCCCCTTGCTTGAATTTGCCTTTAAAAAAAAATAACTCCCTGGTTTCTAGTGGTTTCTGCCCCCCTTGGGGACAGATTGGCTTCATAAAAATAGACCGATTTGCGCCCAGGAGGGGCAGAAATGGCCCAAATATAATTCGCCCCCTAGAGGAGCGACCCTTGCAAAAAATATCCCTGCCGCCTAGGGGTTTCTGCTCCCCTGGGGGCAGATCTGCCTAATAACGATAGGCCAATCTGCCCCCAGGTGGGCAGAAAAGGTCTTGAAAAAAGTTGCCCCCCCTGGAAAGCTACCCTTACCCAAGAGGTCGCTCCCCTGATGCCAATTTCCTTATTGGAAAAAATCCCTGGTCTCTATTGGGCATTTCAGCAGCCAGATCGCTTCACAATCTGGCTGCTAAAATGCTCTGAGAGACTTCAAAGGGAAGGAAATTCCTTTCCTTCCCTTTGAAGCCTCTCAGGCCCCCACCACGTGATCGCAAGAGAAATGCTTTGCATTTCTCTTTCAATTGCGCTGGAAGCTGAGCTTCCCTCTGAGCTCATGTGCCAGGACATAATGGTTAAGCCCTCGACACAGAAGCACTGTGCCGGGGACGTAACCATTACGTCCCTGGCACAGAAGGGGTTAAAGAAATAAGTGGCAAGACCTCCTGGGGGAGCTACTAGACTGCCACCCAGTAGGTTAAAAAAAAAATAGGGGTTAAGGTCTCAGACTGAAGGTTATCAGTTCAAGTCTAGGTGTGACTGTGGTAATTTTTATATTAGATTTTTTTTGTTTTTAACTTAAAATATTTAAGGTACATACCGAAAGGTGATATCACTGTACTTACTTGACAAATGCATTTTTTCCATTTGTCTGAAAATGTCTCATTCTAGCACAGGGTTGGGTGGTTGTAGGGGTTGACTGCAGGGCCTGGCTGGAGGCCAGGCCCTGCAGACAACTTTCTTGCTGCATGGCCGAAGACCATGCGTGGTAGTGGTTGGATTAAAATATAGTAATACAAATTTGCACCTCCACCATGCGCAGTTTTGTTATAAATAATTTTACAACAAATGTTACAGTATTATTATCAATTATGTTATAATAGATGTCATGATTGCTGTAATATCTGGGATAATTAGCACTGCATGGCGAGGGCATGAGTTATACTTATTTTAGGATGCAAGTTAAAGTTATAGTTACTTCAATTAACTATAACAGGTGAATTTCTATGGTATTGTACCTTTAAGTTTTGATTGTAACTATATATATATAAATTAATATATATATATATATATATATATATATACATATATATAAATATATATATAGGGATAGTGCACAATTTGGTCCATGGCTGCAAGGAAAACTCTTTGAGCTCGAAGCGTGTTGCCAATAAAATATTGCTTTGGAATATTGCCTTGGAGTGTGAGCTGTTGTGTTTACAATTCATTTGACACCTCCAGGATATATATATATTTTACCTATAGATAGGACCTAGTTTCTATAGGAAGAGTGTTTTTGTTATGCCAATAACTTTAGCGCCGCTTGAAAAATCTTCATAAAATTTTCAAAACTTCAGTTGGTTCAGCTGGTGTGTTGAAAGCTTTGATGTGATCCGTCGCATGGAGGCCAAGCATTGAGTAAGTTGCCCATCACAATGTATGGTTGGGGTTGGACGCAGGGCCAGACCTGGCATTGTGCTGCCCCCACCCAAGCTTGCTGATCCTGTCCCCCCTCCTCCTTGCCATCCATTGTCCAAGTGCATGCCCCAGCTTCCTCATTACAGCCTGGTGTGGCTGTTATTCTCCCACAGCCCTTCCCGTCAGCCCTTAACATTTAGTTTGTTGCCCCATCTACCACCTACCTACCCTCTGTTGTCTGAGTCCATGCACCAGCCCCCTACCTCCTGCCTGCATGGACTGATGTGCTGCGACTCCCCCCTCCCTCCTCATCTTAATGGTCCGTTATGCTGCAACTATTCTTGCTGTCTGTCTGGTATGGTCATTTTGCTGCCCTTGCCTCTTTCCCCTCTGCTCTCTGTTGTACATGCGCATGTCTCTCTCCCTTCCCTATTGCTTTCCATGGTCCGGTGTGCTGCACTGCCATCCCGCTTGCCTTGTGTGGAGTATTGTATTGCAGCAACCCCTGACACTTGCACTGTAAGGTCATCTCCCCACCACCACCCGTTATCTGAGTCCATATCCCTAACCCATTCCTCCTGCCGTCCGTAATCCAATGTACCATACTTGCCAACATTTTGAATTTGGTAAAAGGGAGATTTAAAAAATAACTCCCAGGAAATCGATTTTCTTCATTGACTTACTTTGAAAAAGAGGAGGTTTTAGGCATTATGCAGATAAAATAAGGCCCCTTTGGTCTAGAAATATTGGGAGTCTTCTTCCTGAATTGGGTCTGTTGGCATGTATGGTTGTACTGCCACTGCCTCTTCCTTCTGCCCTCAGTGGTCTGTTATATTGCCACACCTCTCTTGCTTGGTTGTTTTTTCTCCTTGCCCTCCTTTTCCCTCTGCGTCCCCCACATCATCCTAATGAGCAACTAAATTGCTAAATATATATATATCACAAAAGTGTGGCATGCCTGATTTCATTTTTATGTGATCAAAACTGTAATACATAAAGCATTTTCTTTAGAATTTATAAAAACGAGAGTCTTCTTACCATAGAAATTATGGTTAGCGCTCTAAAAAACTAAAATGAGGACATATTTTCTGAGTTCTCAACTAGTGACAAAGCACTTTTAAATGATTTGCTATCTTTATGTTTTTTTTTATTTTTTTATCCAGTTGATCACTTAATTATTTGTAACATTTGAGGGAGAGGATGTGGCCTTACAGCCAGAGATGCAGACTTTGCAACTGGAGACCCTGGTTTGAGTTTCAGCATCTGCTCCACACCCTGTGATTCTTGGAAAATCACCTAATCTCCCCATGCCTAAAAACAAAATGAATGTATCCTTGTGTAATGTAACTGATGCTCATGTAAATCACTCCAATACCTTCGGGTCAAGTCTGCCCTATATAAAACTCCAAGAATCTGAACAATTAAATGTTTTGCATACTTCTGTTATTTGGTCTTTTTTTCCTCTGGTGGCCATCTTGGGAAACTAATTTGTTATGAGGCCCCCTAATTTAATTATTTACTGCAATATCCAGTAGAAAATATTTTCAGTTTTCCAATTCGATTCCATCAAGATGGTGTTCAGATGTGCCACATTTTTGGCATAAATTCAGAATGTTAGCAATTTACTTTCTCACATACTGTAAGCTATTGATCACAAGCATGTTTACTAGCAGTCTCCTGCTGGTATTAAAAGTGCACGTTTCAGTCCGCATGGCAGAATGTTTTAAAGAAAGAGAAGAGAAACATATTTGAGAACTCAAATAAAACATTTCCTCATTTCAAGATCTACAGAACTAACCATAACTTCTATGGCAAAATGCTTCCCTTATTTTGTTCCTTTGTAAATTAAGGGGCATATTTATACTCTGTTTGCGCCGAATGTTCGTCAAAACTTTGACGCACATTCGGCGCAAACACTGCCCCATATTTATACTTTGACGTTGTTAGAAATGGGGTCTTTGGTTGACAGTCAGGTTACCCCCTGTTCAAGCAAGGACCCTCACTCTAGTTAGGATAAAAGAGAATCACCCTCAGCTAACCCCTGCTTACCCCCTTGGTAGCTTGGCAGAGCAGTAGGCTTAACCTCAGAGTGCTGGGCGTAAAGTATTTGTACCAACACACACAGTAACTTAATGAAAACACTACAAAATGACACAACACCAGTTTAGAAAAATAGGAAATATTTATCTAGACAAAACAAGACCAAAACGACAAAAATCCAACATACACAAGTCAAGTTATGATTTTTAAAAGGTTTCAAATAAAAAGAGTCTTTAGGTAGTTGTAACAACACACTAGCGCTGCTAGCGTGAAAATGTACCTGGTTTGCGGCAAAAATAACCCCGCACGGGCGGTGTGCGTCGAAAATAACCCGGCACGGGTAGATGCGTTGAAAACAGCTCGGCTCGGCGAGGCGCGTCGAAAAAGCCAGCCACGCGACGGTCCGAAGTCCCGCGGCGCTGATTGCGATCTCTCAGCCTTCGTCAGCGATGCTGCGCGTCGTTTCTCCTGCTCCGGGCGTCGATTCTCCGGTCGCGTTTCCAGCGGCGTCGTTTCTCAGCTGCGGAGCCGGCGTCGCGTCGTTTTCTCAGCCGCGATCGGATTCGCGTCGATCTTTTCTCCGCACGGTGCGCGGTGCGTGTATTTTTGTCCTTAGGCTGCCAGCCTCTCCTTTCAGGGTCCCAGGAACTGGAAGGGCACCACAGGGCAGAGTAGGGGTCTCTCCAGAGACTCCAGGTGCTGGCAGGAAGAAGTCTTTGCTATCCCTGAGACTTCAATAACAGGAGGCAAGCTCTACATCAAGCCCTTGGAGATTTCTTCTTCAAGATGGAAGGCACACAAAGTCCAGTCTTTGCCCTCTTACTCTGGCAGAAGCAGCACTGCAGGAAAGCTCCACAAAGCACAGTCACAGGCAGGGCAGCACTTGTTCCTCAGCGATCAGCTCTTCTCCAGGCAGAGGTTCCCCTTGATTCCAGAAGTGTTTCTAAAGTTTGTAAGTTTGGATGCCCTTCTTATACCCATTTTAGTCTTTGAAGTCACCTTCCTTCAAAGGGGACTCACACCTTCTTGTGAAATCCTGCCTTGCCCAGGCAAGGCCTCAGACACACACCAGGGGGCTGGAGACAGCATTGTCAGAGGCAGGCACAGTCCTTTCAGAGGAGAGTGACCACTCCACCCCTCCCTCCTAGCAGAGATGGCTAATCAGGAATGCAGATCACACCCCAGCTCCCTTTGTGTCACTGTCTGGTGTGAGGTGAAAAACAACCCAACTGTCAACTGACCCAGACAGGGAATCCACAAACAAGGCAGAGTCACAGAATGGTTTAAGCAAGAAAATGCTCACTTTCTAAAAGTGGCATTTCCAAACTCACAATCTCAAAATCAACTTTACTAAAAGATGCATTTTTAAATTGTGAGTTCAGGGATCCCAAACTCC
This sequence comes from Pleurodeles waltl, assembly GCF_031143425.1. Classification (NCBI taxonomy): domain Eukaryota; kingdom Metazoa; phylum Chordata; class Amphibia; order Caudata; family Salamandridae; genus Pleurodeles; species Pleurodeles waltl. The sequence goes on from NC_090446.1 coordinate 826,132,805, forward strand.
ACCTGTCCATCTACTCTCTAGGGGAATCTACACTTTAATCATATTTAAAGGTAGCCCCCATATTATCCTATGAGAGAGAGACAGACCTTGCAACAGTGAAAACGAAATTGGCAGTATTTCACTGTCAGGACATATAAACCACATTACTATATGTCCTACCTTATCCATACACTGCACCCTGCCCTTGGGGCTACCTAGGGCATACCTTAGGGGTGCCTTACATGTAAGGAAAGGGAAGGTTTAGGCCTGGCAAGTGGGTACACTTGCCAAGTCGAATTTACAGTGTAAAAATACACATACAGACACTGCAGTGGCAGGTCTGAGACATGATTACAGAGCTACTTATGTGGGTGGCACAACCAGTGCTGCAGGCCCACTAGTAGCATTTGATTTACAGGCCCTGGCACCTCTAGTGCACCTTACTAGGGACTTACTAGTAAATCAAATATGCCAATCATGGATAAACCACTTACATACAATTTAAACAGGAGAGCATATGCACTTTAGCACTGGTTAGCAGTGGTAAAGTGCTCAGAGTTGAAAAGCCAACAGCAACATGTCAGAAAAATATAGGAGGCAGGAGGCAAAAAAGTCTGGGGATGACCCTGCAAAAGCAAAAGTCCAACACGACCCCCTACCAGCCTAAAGCCAGGGGAGAACAATCAATACCTTGATGTACTTCCCTGATTGGGGCGATAGAACAGGGACCCAGGCCCACAACAGCAGGGGCATGTTCCAGTTCTACGCCTTCCTGACTCCAGTTGGATCCCTCTGTCCATACTCTCAGGGCCCACTAAGCTAACCCATGGGGAACCCTTCTCCACATCTACAGACACCATCTGTGCAACACCTAACTTTACTTTGCTCACAGATGTATTGTAATGGGCAGATAGTACCACCAGGGCCAACACAGTGGTGTTGCCCACTCCACCCCCGGGGTGTGACTCTCGTCCTCCCCCCCCCAGGGGCAACTCTGTCCACCAGGACAGCAAGCCACAGTGGCCCCAGACAACTGTCAGGGATGAGAGCCCGACCTCAGGCCTCTCTAACCACTGTGACCGTGGAGAGTGGGGGGGTGGTAGCCCCAGGTGCCTGGCACCCTTTGACCACTCTCTCTTCCACCAGGTCAGGGATGACAACCTGACCCTGGTCCTCCCCTCTGGGGCTCTGTACCCTCCCTGCAGAAGCGGCACCCCCAGAGTCCAAAACTGTCAGGGTGCTTGTAGAAGCAGTCCTGCACAATTCTTCCATCAGTGCAGGGATGTTAACCTGCAACTGATCCTCCAACCTGGGGTCTGTACCTTCAGGTTGGACCAGGGCTAGGGGTGAGGCTTCCCTCCCCCTGCCCTCTCTTCTGGGGTCCTGAACCACCCAACTAGGAGCGGCCCCCCCAGAAGACAACATGGTAGGGGCACTGTTAGCAGTAGCCCCTTCCTCCAGGTCAGGGGGGACACCCTTAACCTGGCCTCCCAATCCAGGGTCTGTACCCACAGACTGGATCACTGCCTGGCAACCCAGGACTTCCTGGGGGGCATACCTACCCCCTACCAGGTCAGAGTTTACCCTCTGAACCTGGTCATCCAACCCAGGGTCACCACCCTGCGGTTGAACCACTGCCTGGCACACCAGGACTTCCTTGGGAGCACACTTACCCCCCATCAGGTCAGAGTTTACCCCCTGAACCTGATCATTCAACCCAGAGTCACCACCCTGCGGTTGAACCATTGCCTGGCACACCAGGACTTCCTTGGGAGCACACGTACTCCCCATCAGGTCAGAGTTTATCCCCTGAACCTGATCATCCAACCCAGAGTCACCATCCTGCGGTTGAATCATTGCCTGGCGCACCAGGACTTCCTGGGGGGCACACCTACCCCCCACAAGGGAAACACTTTCCCCAAGGGCCATACAAGAGTCTGGCTGGCGCAGGTCTCCTGACCTCTGCCCATCTGACAGAGTCTGGATTCCTCCCAGCCCAGAAATGGTCTCACCAAGGTCATTCCTGGGGGGCTCTGCACTCAGAGCTGACCCCTGACCCTCCAGGTTCTCCACTGGGGTCCGCAACCCCCTCTCAACCCTCTGTCTGGACTTCTGCAACCCCTCACTAGGAGTGGTACTGCCAGACACCAGAACTGGTGGGACGCTGGCTACAGCCGCCCCCCCAAGTTCTCCTGACACTGTGGGGTCTCCCTCAACAGATGGCCCTATGGTACAGGCTAGGCTCCCCTCCTGGGGTTCCCGCAGGGAACCCTCCAGGACCTGGGACCGGATCTCGGGCACCTTGGGCCTCAACCCATCCCCATTCCCTCTCCTCTGAGACTGGACATGGGGTCCCTCACCCATCCCACTACACTGGGACCTACCTGGGACACTACAATCCTTCCCTTCCTCACCTGGTTGGGAACTACCTAGACCACTCCTCTCAGGAGCACCCCCAAATGCCTCTTCAGACTCTCTGGTACTCACCCAGAAGTCTGCCTCCATTGTAAGCTCCCTGGGGTCAGAGAACTCACACTCCACCTGGTGTTGGCATAGCTCTGGAAAATAAGGACTAGACATATGCTCTCCAGCAATTACATCACTCAGCCCCTCACATGAATTAACCAAAGTACCCTTCACCCAACCATCCAGTGACTCTGCTTTGACAAAGCACCCCACCTCACCCTCCTGAGACTGGTGAGACAGTACCTGACTGTCCCTGACACTCAACCCACACTCTTCTGGGATGTTTTCACACTCCATAACCAGGACTTCTACTTGGGGGGAACCCCTCTCCCTGTCACTCTCACCTAGAGTCAGTAGAGTGTCCCTCCCACCAGTAGGAATATGACTCCCCATGCCAGTTCCCCAATCCACCTCAGGGACCCTGTGCATCACTGGAGCTACCTCATACCCCTGAACCTCCTGGCGTGTGTTAACTCCCTCCTTCAAGTAGGGCACCACATCTCTGGGCATGTGCACTTCTTCAGCAGTACTGGATACAAGATTTTTGCTGCCACCATCTGAACTGGACTCAGCCCTCATGGCCTCCAGTTTCAGCTCTTTACTGCTCAGCTCTTGAGCTGCAATCTTTTCTTCTTCCAGGGCTAAAAGTCTTTTTGCCTCGGCCCTCTCAAGCTCTGCATCTAGCTCTTCCAGACTCCGGATTCGAGCTAGGAGCCACTCATCTCTTTCTGTTTCCTCCTCCTCAGAGTAGTTATCCTCCTCCTCAGAGTAGTTATCCTCCTCAGACTCATTTGGTGGTGTTGCCTGACAACGTTTCAATTCATACTGAAACAGGGCTGACTCAAGATCCTCCCTTCTGGATTTCCTGTTCACAGCCAGTCCCCTTTCCATGCAGAATGCTTTAAGCTGCCACTTTTTATACATAAATAGGTGCCAGAAATTGACTTCCATTCTGCAAAGGCTTCACAACCAAAAACCAAAGTCCAAAAATATTAGCAATACTTCCAGGAGGACATCAGAGAACAAAAAGCAGAATCACAAGACAAGTAGTATGTGGTCACGTAGTGGTCTGAGATCAAAAACAGTAGTGTACACTCAATTACTGTATGTCAAGTACAAATACAAGTCCAAATCCCGACCGCTGGTCACCAATGTTAGAAATGGGGTCTTTGGTTGACAGTCAGGTTACCCCCTGTTCAAGCAAGGACCCTCACTCTAGTTAGGATAAAAGAGAATCACCCTCAGCTAACCCCTGCTTACCCCCTTGGTAGCTTGGCAGAGCAGTAGGCTTAACCTCAGAGTGCTGGGCGTAAAGTATTTGTACCAACACACACAGTAACTTAATGAAAACACTACAAAATGACACAACACCAGTTTAGAAAAATAGGAAATATTTATCTAGACAAAACAAGACCAAAACGACAAAAATCCAACATACACAAGTCAAGTTATGATTTTTAAAAGGTTTCAAATAAAAAGAGTCTTTAGGTAGTTGTAACAACACACTAGCGCTGCTAGCGTGAAAATGTACCTGGTTTGCGGCAAAAATAACCCCGCACGGGCGGTGTGCGTCGAAAATAACCCGGCACGGGTAGATGCGTTGAAAACAGCTCGGCTCGGCGAGGCGCGTCGAAAAAGCCAGCCACGCGACGGTCCGAAGTCCCGCGGCGCTGATTGCGATCTCTCAGCCTTCGTCAGCGATGCTGCGCGTCGTTTCTCCTGCTCCGGGCGTCGATTCTCCGGTCGCGTTTCCAGCGGCGTCGTTTCTCAGCTGCGGAGCCGGCGTCGCGTCGTTTTCTCAGCCGCGATCGGATTCGCGTCGATCTTTTCTCCGCACGGTGCGCGGTGCGTGTATTTTTGTCCTTAGGCTGCCAGCCTCTCCTTTCAGGGTCCCAGGAACTGGAAGGGCACCACAGGGCAGAGTAGGGGTCTCTCCAGAGACTCCAGGTGCTGGCAGGAAGAAGTCTTTGCTATCCCTGAGACTTCAATAACAGGAGGCAAGCTCTACATCAAGCCCTTGGAGATTTCTTCTTCAAGATGGAAGGCACACAAAGTCCAGTCTTTGCCCTCTTACTCTGGCAGAAGCAGCACTGCAGGAAAGCTCCACAAAGCACAGTCACAGGCAGGGCAGCACTTGTTCCTCAGCGATCAGCTCTTCTCCAGGCAGAGGTTCCCCTTGATTCCAGAAGTGTTTCTAAAGTTTGTAAGTTTGGATGCCCTTCTTATACCCATTTTAGTCTTTGAAGTCACCTTCCTTCAAAGGGGACTCACACCTTCTTGTGAAATCCTGCCTTGCCCAGGCAAGGCCTCAGACACACACCAGGGGGCTGGAGACAGCATTGTCAGAGGCAGGCACAGTCCTTTCAGAGGAGAGTGACCACTCCACCCCTCCCTCCTAGCAGAGATGGCTAATCAGGAATGCAGATCACACCCCAGCTCCCTTTGTGTCACTGTCTGGTGTGAGGTGAAAAACAACCCAACTGTCAACTGACCCAGACAGGGAATCCACAAACAAGGCAGAGTCACAGAATGGTTTAAGCAAGAAAATGCTCACTTTCTAAAAGTGGCATTTCCAAACTCACAATCTCAAAATCAACTTTACTAAAAGATGCATTTTTAAATTGTGAGTTCAGGGATCCCAAACTCCACCTGTCCATCTACTCTCTAGGGGAATCTACACTTTAATCATATTTAAAGGTAGCCCCCATATTATCCTATGAGAGAGAGACAGACCTTGCAACAGTGAAAACGAAATTGGCAGTATTTCACTGTCAGGACATATAAACCACATTACTATATGTCCTACCTTATCCATACACTGCACCCTGCCCTTGGGGCTACCTAGGGCATACCTTAGGGGTGCCTTACATGTAAGGAAAGGGAAGGTTTAGGCCTGGCAAGTGGGTACACTTGCCAAGTCGAATTTACAGTGTAAAAATACACATACAGACACTGCAGTGGCAGGTCTGAGACATGATTACAGAGCTACTTATGTGGGTGGCACAACCAGTGCTGCAGGCCCACTAGTAGCATTTGATTTACAGGCCCTGGCACCTCTAGTGCACCTTACTAGGGACTTACTAGTAAATCAAATATGCCAATCATGGATAAACCACTTACATACAATTTAAACAGGAGAGCATATGCACTTTAGCACTGGTTAGCAGTGGTAAAGTGCTCAGAGTTGAAAAGCCAACAGCAACATGTCAGAAAAATATAGGAGGCAGGAGGCAAAAAAGTCTGGGGATGACCCTGCAAAAGCAAAAGTCCAACACGACCCCCTACCAGCCTAAAGCCAGGGGAGAACAATCAATACCTTGATGTACTTCCCTGATTGGGGCGATAGAACAGGGACCCAGGCCCACAACAGCAGGGGCATGTTCCAGTTCTACGCCTTCCTGACTCCAGTTGGATCCCTCTGTCCATACTCTCAGGGCCCACTAAGCTAACCCATGGGGAACCCTTCTCCACATCTACAGACACCATCTGTGCAACACCTAACTTTACTTTGCTCACAGATGTATTGTAATGGGCAGATAGTACCACCAGGGCCAACACAGTGGTGTTGCCCACTCCACCCCCGGGGTGTGACTCTCGTCCTCCCCCCCCCAGGGGCAACTCTGTCCACCAGGACAGCAAGCCACAGTGGCCCCAGACAACTGTCAGGGATGAGAGCCCGACCTCAGGCCTCTCTAACCACTGTGACCGTGGAGAGTGGGGGGTGGTAGCCCCAGGTGCCTGGCACCCTTTGACCACTCTCTCTTCCACCAGGTCAGGGATGACAACCTGACCCTGGTCCTCCCCTCTGGGGCTCTGTACCCTCCCTGCAGAAGCGGCACCCCCAGAGTCCAAAACTGTCAGGGTGCTTGTAGAAGCAGTCCTGCACAATTCTTCCATCAGTGCAGGGATGTTAACCTGCAACTGATCCTCCAACCTGGGGTCTGTACCTTCAGGTTGGACCAGGGCTAGGGGTGAGGCTTCCCTCCCCCTGCCCTCTCTTCTGGGGTCCTGAACCACCCAACTAGGAGCGGCCCCCCCAGAAGACAACATGGTAGGGGCACTGTTAGCAGTAGCCCCTTCCTCCAGGTCAGGGGGGACACCCTTAACCTGGCCTCCCAATCCAGGGTCTGTACCCACAGACTGGATCACTGCCTGGCAACCCAGGACTTCCTGGGGGGCATACCTACCCCCTACCAGGTCAGAGTTTACCCTCTGAACCTGGTCATCCAACCCAGGGTCACCACCCTGCGGTTGAACCACTGCCTGGCACACCAGGACTTCCTTGGGAGCACACTTACCCCCCATCAGGTCAGAGTTTACCCCCTGAACCTGATCATTCAACCCAGAGTCACCACCCTGCGGTTGAACCATTGCCTGGCACACCAGGACTTCCTTGGGAGCACACGTACTCCCCATCAGGTCAGAGTTTACCCCCTGAACCTGATCATCCAACCCAGAGTCACCATCCTGCGGTTGAATCATTGCCTGGCGCACCAGGACTTCCTGGGGGGCACACCTACCCCCCACAAGGGAAACACTTTCCCCAAGGGCCATACAAGAGTCTGGCTGGCGCAGGTCTCCTGACCTCTGCCCATCTGACAGAGTCTGGATTCCTCCCAGCCCAGAAATGGTCTCACCAAGGTCATTCCTGGGGGGCTCTGCACTCAGAGCTGACCCCTGACCCTCCAGGTTCTCCACTGGGGTCCGCAACCCCCTCTCAACCCTCTGTCTGGACTTCTGCAACCCCTCACTAGGAGTGGTACTGCCAGACACCAGAACTGGTGGGACGCTGGCTACAGCCGCCCCCCCAAGTTCTCCTGACACTGTGGGGTCTCCCTCAACAGATGGCCCTATGGTACAGGCTAGGCTCCCCTCCTGGGGTTCCCGCAGGGAACCCTCCAGGACCTGGGACCGGATCTCGGGCACCTTGGGCCTCAACCCATCCCCATTCCCTCTCCTCTGAGACTGGACATGGGGTCCCTCACCCATCCCACTACACTGGGACCTACCTGGGACACTACAATCCTTCCCTTCCTCACCTGGTTGGGAACTACCTAGACCACTCCTCTCAGGAGCACCCCCAAATGCCTCTTCAGACTCTCTGGTACTCACCCAGAAGTCTGCCTCCATTGTAAGCTCCCTGGGGTCAGAGAACTCACACTCCACCTGGTGTTGGCATAGCTCTGGAAAATAAGGACTAGACATATGCTCTCCAGCAATTACATCACTCAGCCCCTCACATGAATTAACCAAAGTACCCTTCACCCAACCATCCAGTGACTCTGCTTTGACAAAGCACCCCACCTCACCCTCCTGAGACTGGTGAGACAGTACCTGACTGTCCCTGACACTCAACCCACACTCTTCTGGGATGTTTTCACACTCCATAACCAGGACTTCTACTTGGGGGGAACCCCTCTCCCTGTCACTCTCACCTAGAGTCAGTAGAGTGTCCCTCCCACCAGTAGGAATATGACTCCCCATGCCAGTTCCCCAATCCACCTCAGGGACCCTGTGCATCACTGGAGCTACCTCATACCCCTGAACCTCCTGGCGTGTGTTAACTCCCTCCTTCAAGTAGGGCACCACATCTCTGGGCATGTGCACTTCTTCAGCAGTACTGGATACAAGATTTTTGCTGCCACCATCTGAACTGGACTCAGCCCTCATGGCCTCCAGTTTCAGCTCTTTACTGCTCAGCTCTTGAGCTGCAATCTTTTCTTCTTCCAGGGCTAAAAGTCTTTTTGCCTCGGCCCTCTCAAGCTCTGCATCTAGCTCTTCCAGACTCCGGATTCGAGCTAGGAGCCACTCATCTCTTTCTGTTTCCTCCTCCTCAGAGTAGTTATCCTCCTCCTCAGAGTAGTTATCCTCCTCAGACTCATTTGGTGGTGTTGCCTGACAACGTTTCAATTCATACTGAAACAGGGCTGACTCAAGATCCTCCCTTCTGGATTTCCTGTTCACAGCCAGTCCCCTTTCCATGCAGAATGCTTTAAGCTGCCACTTTTTATACATAAATAGGTGCCAGAAATTGACTTCCATTCTGCAAAGGCTTCACAACCAAAAACCAAAGTCCAAAAATATTAGCAATACTTCCAGGAGGACATCAGAGAACAAAAAGCAGAATCACAAGACAAGTAGTATGTGGTCACGTAGTGGTCTGAGATCAAAAACAGTAGTGTACACTCAATTACTGTATGTCAAGTACAAATACAAGTCCAAATCCCGACCGCTGGTCACCAATGTTAGAAATGGGGTCTTTGGTTGACAGTCAGGTTACCCCCTGTTCAAGCAAGGACCCTCACTCTAGTTAGGATAAAAGAGAATCACCCTCAGCTAACCCCTGCTTACCCCCTTGGTAGCTTGGCAGAGCAGTAGGCTTAACCTCAGAGTGCTGGGCGTAAAGTATTTGTACCAACACACACAGTAACTTAATGAAAACACTACAAAATGACACAACACCAGTTTAGAAAAATAGGAAATATTTATCTAGACAAAACAAGACCAAAACGACAAAAATCCAACATACACAAGTCAAGTTATGATTTTTAAAAGGTTTCAAATAAAAAGAGTCTTTAGGTAGTTGTAACAACACACTAGCGCTGCTAGCGTGAAAATGTACCTGGTTTGCGGCAAAAATAACCCCGCACGGGCGGTGTGCGTCGAAAATAACCCGGCACGGGTAGATGCGTTGAAAACAGCTCGGCTCGGCGAGGCGCGTCGAAAAAGCCAGCCACGCGACGGTCCGAAGTCCCGCGGCGCTGATTGCGATCTCTCAGCCTTCGTCAGCGATGCTGCGCGTCGTTTCTCCTGCTCCGGGCGTCGATTCTCCGGTCGCGTTTCCAGCGGCGTCGTTTCTCAGCTGCGGAGCCGGCGTCGCGTCGTTTTCTCAGCCGCGATCGGATTCGCGTCGATCTTTTCTCCGCACGGTGCGCGGTGCGTGTATTTTTGTCCTTAGGCTGCCAGCCTCTCCTTTCAGGGTCCCAGGAACTGGAAGGGCACCACAGGGCAGAGTAGGGGTCTCTCCAGAGACTCCAGGTGCTGGCAGGAAGAAGTCTTTGCTATCCCTGAGACTTCAATAACAGGAGGCAAGCTCTACATCAAGCCCTTGGAGATTTCTTCTTCAAGATGGAAGGCACACAAAGTCCAGTCTTTGCCCTCTTACTCTGGCAGAAGCAGCACTGCAGGAAAGCTCCACAAAGCACAGTCACAGGCAGGGCAGCACTTGTTCCTCAGCGATCAGCTCTTCTCCAGGCAGAGGTTCCCCTTGATTCCAGAAGTGTTTCTAAAGTTTGTAAGTTTGGATGCCCTTCTTATACCCATTTTAGTCTTTGAAGTCACCTTCCTTCAAAGGGGACTCACACCTTCTTGTGAAATCCTGCCTTGCCCAGGCAAGGCCTCAGACACACACCAGGGGGCTGGAGACAGCATTGTCAGAGGCAGGCACAGTCCTTTCAGAGGAGAGTGACCACTCCACCCCTCCCTCCTAGCAGAGATGGCTAATCAGGAATGCAGATCACACCCCAGCTCCCTTTGTGTCACTGTCTGGTGTGAGGTGAAAAACAACCCAACTGTCAACTGACCCAGACAGGGAATCCACAAACAAGGCAGAGTCACAGAATGGTTTAAGCAAGAAAATGCTCACTTTCTAAAAGTGGCATTTCCAAACTCACAATCTCAAAATCAACTTTACTAAAAGATGCATTTTTAAATTGTGAGTTCAGGGATCCCAAACTCCACCTGTCCATCTACTCTCTAGGGGAATCTACACTTTAATCATATTTAAAGGTAGCCCCCATATTATCCTATGAGAGAGAGACAGACCTTGCAACAGTGAAAACGAAATTGGCAGTATTTCACTGTCAGGACATATAAACCACATTACTATATGTCCTACCTTATCCATACACTGCACCCTGCCCTTGGGGCTACCTAGGGCATACCTTAGGGGTGCCTTACATGTAAGGAAAGGGAAGGTTTAGGCCTGGCAAGTGGGTACACTTGCCAAGTCGAATTTACAGTGTAAAAATACACATACAGACACTGCAGTGGCAGGTCTGAGACATGATTACAGAGCTACTTATGTGGGTGGCACAACCAGTGCTGCAGGCCCACTAGTAGCATTTGATTTACAGGCCCTGGCACCTCTAGTGCACCTTACTAGGGACTTACTAGTAAATCAAATATGCCAATCAGGGATAAACCACTTACATACAATTTAAACAGGAGAGCATATGCACTTTAGCACTGGTTAGCAGTGGTAAAGTGCTCAGAGTTGAAAAGCCAACAGCAACATGTCAGAAAAATATAGGAGGCAGGAGGCAAAAAAGTCTGGGGATGACCCTGCAAAAGCAAAAGTCCAACAGACGTCCGACGCAGCGGTCGTCAAAGTTCCACCATGTGCGCCATTTTTTAGAAGGGGGAACCAGCCTTGCGTTAATTATATGCAAGGTAGGCGTTCCCTTCTAAAAAATGACTTTAAGGCCTGTGCCCCATATTTATACTGTGACGTCATTTTGACGCACAGGAGGGGGCAGGCCTTAAAAAACGGTGCCCAGCCTGATGGGTGCCGTTTTTTAACGCCTGGGTCAGGGCAGGGGTTAAGGGACCTGTGGGCTCAGAAGGAGCCCAGAGGTGCCCTCCCATGCCCCCAGGGACACCCCCTGCCACCCTTGCCCACCCCAGGAGGACACCCATGGATGGAGGGACCCATCCCAGGGCAAGAAAGGTAAGTGCAGGTAGGTATTTTTTTCGTATTTTTTTGGTGGCATAGGGGGGCCTGATTTGTGCCCCCCTACATGCCACTATGCCCAATGACCATGCCCAGGGGACATAAGTCCCCTGGGCATGGCCATTGGGCAAGGGGGCATGACTCCTGTGTTTGCTAAGACAGGAGTCATTTCAATGGGGGTTGGGCGTAAAAAAAAATGGCGCAAATCGGGTTGAGGCCAAAATTTTGCCTCAGCCTGACTTGCCCCATTTTTTGACGCCCAAGCTCCATTTTCCCCTACGCCGGCGCTGCCTGGTGTGAGTCATTTTTTTTTACGCACACCAGTCCGCAGCACCGGCTAACGTCATCCAATAAATAAGGAGCCCGCATGGCGCTTTGGAATGGCGTTAGCCGGCGTTAACATTTTTGACGCACAACTGCGTTGGCGCAGTTGTGCGTCAAAAAGTATAAATATGGGCCTAAATGTTTTAAGATTTACCAGTTTGATTTAATCTAGATGGCTTCAGGTGCGCCACACGTTTTTCATAAGTAAGTCTGTCAGCTCTCTAGTTGTTCTTCAGAACACTCTGGGAGGCTGCAATGGAGCACAAGAGGATCAACTGACAGGCTGTTCCTTTGTCAGACTTCATTCTCATATGGCTGACAAAGATAGTGAGAAAATATACTCTCATTTTAGCTTCTGGAGAACCTTCCATCACCTCAATGGAAAAGTCATGAGAAAACAGTTTTCTCTCAAACATGATTCATGAAATCCCAGTAGAAGGCTTTTTCTCAGGGTAAATATAACCTTACAAAACAGCACAAAGTTATTATGGTACCATCATCAAATGATTTATATTGTAACTAAAATCTGTTATCACCCTTTAGAAGTCTCCTCTTTGTGACCCTCAAAACCTGCCATTCACTACAGTGCATTTCAATGGGGTGCTATCATGTATGTTAGTGGTTCCCAACCTGTGGTCCGGGGATCCCTGGGGGTTTGCGAAGCCTCCTCAGGGGGGTCCCCGACTACTTAGGAAAATAAATAATATTAACAGATTAGGCCCTCAGCTTTCAATAGTGACTGAGTGCGGTGTCCACACAATCCCCGGGTTCCAGTATAATAAAGTGGGGGTCCACATATGTCAAAAGGTTGGGATTCACTGATGTATAATGGTCCCAGAATGTCTGTCTGCACTTCCTAGTTTAAGTGCTGACAGCAAATCAGATCTCACCCTGCTTAGGTTCCACACAGATATAAAAAAAAAATGTAATCTAAAAAATACTGAACTGATTTACACCACTTAACAAAAAGGCGCTTTATGGACCAAGAGCTACCTTTTTGGCAAATTTGGTGTAATTCCTTTCAGCGTTTCGGGATGTAGTCCTGTCTAAAATTTCTGCGCGAGTTAAAAAAGGAAATGCACTTTTCGTGACCCCACTTTTTCCTGACCCCCGCTTGACAAATCACCTCAAAACTTTCCATGCATAAAAAGACCCTAGAGGATATTTATTGTGGAAAATTTCTTGAAAATTCCCCTTCTTTTAATGTTTTGGAACCAAGCAACAAAAGGACTAAATTGGAACTTTAAAAAATATATGCGGACAATGAAACCATGGCCCAGATTCTGAAAGCTGTCTCCCTACACAGAGCAGCAACCAAAAATGCTGCACTGCGTGACAAGGATAGAGCAGGAGAGTGCCATATTCACATAGAAATGGCACTCTTCTCCCTGACCTTAGCGCCGGGGCTGATTGCGCCATAGTGTTAGGGTGCGTGCGTGAGTCTAGCATAGGTTTTGTCCAGAAAAGGTACTGTGTGGTGTACAGTGCAGCACACATGCAAAGTCGGAAAAGCACAGAGAAATAAAAACATTTCTATTGTAACAACTGATTTTTTAAGCCCTGTTAATTGTTGGCATTAAACCCTTCTACTGATGTTTCAGAATAGGGATTAGCACCAAAAATCATGTGTGGTAGCACAGCTACGTCATAAATGATCCATGTAACGCTCCTGCTTTGCTTTACTTTGCAACACAAACCAATGCAAATATAAATTTGCGTTGGTTTGTGAATCCTAATAAAAAATCTCTTGCGTCCATTTAGTGTCAAAAAAAGTAACACTAACCCGACGCTAAACTTTTCAGAATCTGAGCCCGTGTCTTTATTATTTGAAAATAAAACAGGCGCATGACTCATTTCACCAATTGTATGTGTAAGAACGAAACCAGTGAGGTAGTGTGCCTTATGAAAAGTAGGTATTTTTATGCATGTGCTTATACAGATGGTAAATATCTTACAAACATTGCAGTAAAACTATTCTTTTATTAAAAATCCAAGGCATGCTTACTTTACATGAAACCCCTTGTGCGCTTTGCCCTTGGGAGGTTGTTGTTTTATTGTTTCCTCTATGTGCCGCTGCATGAATGGCCTCCCATATTTCCTATCACTGTGAATGCGCGGGGACAATAAAACTGCAATGATTGCCGCGATTTCAGCTAAGCACTGTCGAAAAAGAACAGAACATTGTGAGCACCTGGTCTTCTCTAACCTCTGTGAGGGATAATGCACACGCTTTTTGCAATGTTTACATCATAGATGCACTTGCTGATTAGATTTAATCATTAAACATCATTTCAGGTATCTTCAAAACATTTCACGTACCAAGTGTGTCTAATACTATATAAAGGAAATATATTCCGGTCAAAGCTCGTCTTGTTGCTTCTTCCTCGTGATCCCAAATATTAAAAAAGTACAAACATTACATGGACACATAGCCTGCTTTTTGCAAATATTTCCTTGCAAAATGTAACAGGGATACATTATTTGACATGTTTAAATTAACTTAGAAAAATGCTTCATAATTTCTTGCAGTTGTAATGGGCTTAAATTATGACAGAGCCTACTATGCCTCGGTTTGAATTGTTCTTGTATTTGTGGAAAACCTCATTCACCTCGGAATAAAAGACAAATCAACAGTGTAAAGGTGTATACATTTTTGTATAAGGTGTACCCAGTGGGCAATGCCAAAAGACAACAAAACATCGACAAAGAGCGAAACCTACTCTCTGCAAAGAAATCATGTGGTGATTGAAGTAGGAATAGGAATGATAGACCTGCAGAGAGCTGCCATAGAGTCAAGAGGTGCTAGCACAGGTGTTTTAATAAAAATGTATTAATGAGTGTTCATGTATTATGTATAAATGATTTGTGTAGAAAATAAATAACGTACAAAAATAGCGCACACATTTGAAAATAAATGTGATTATGAAGAATGGCCACCAGAGTTAACAAAATGCATTAATGATTTAATAATATGAAATATTGAATATATGTTTGACTAAGGTAGTAATATGTCATACTAAGGGTTATGCAGTATGCTCTAACTTTATTAATTGTATGTTAATTTAGCGAATGTCTTGGCCTGATTGCCAGGCCTCATGTTAAAGCTGTATTTCTTAACATTTAATAATTGGCTCTTCCTAGAGAGTTAAACTGTGATTTTCCATTTTGCATTATCTGCTGGTAGCTAAGAATTGTTTCCTATGAGAATCGACTGCTAGAAGATGATTTTCCTTTTAAGGTAAAATTTTGTGTGTAATGTGTGTGAGACTGACTTTCTCAGGGGAAGAACAATGGAGATACTGACTGTAGTGGAAGCTGCAACAATATTGTTACCTGACAAGCTGGATGATGAGGACATTACAGGACAACCAATCAAGGACATGTGAACGGACTAATGGTAGAATTTATAGATTTTAGATTTTAGTTTTATTTGACAAAATGTGAACATGCAATTAACTGACCAATAGGGATTTGGGAAGTAGTTGTAGTAGTTTTAAGATAACGACGTTGCCCTGGGAGAAGACAGACCCATTGTCCATTTTCTTGCTGGCCGAAAGGTCAATATTTCTTGTGCATCTTGACAAGAGGCGTGCTTAACTTTAATGCTGAAAGACTTTGCGTTTTCTGAACTTTGATGCTGAATCCTGATGCCTTGCTGATCGACTGATGTCCTAAGGACGAAGACTGACTCTGCTTGCTGATCCACACTGAGGATAGGTATTATAAAGAAGACTGTGGATTATTATGCATATTTGTTTTTTCTTTCTAGGTACCAACTGCATTGTTTTGATGGAGCCATACTTAGATGGTTTTCCAAATTTGTGTTACTGAATTTTTTTGCATGAAGCCCAACTTGCTGATGCTAATCTGATGTTAGTTAAGGATCTACCCTAATGAAATGAGGTTAATACGGACTAATGCCTGATGAATTTCTCTGCTAAACCTAAGGTATGAAATTACTTTGACGCAGATGACTTTGTTATCGATTTGCACCATAACCTTAGAATGTGTTGTAGTTGAGGCCTTGATTATATTACATTTCTTCCGTCCGCTTTGGACAGCCAGTATTGTTTTTGTATGTGTTTCATTTGATTTTGAGATTAATCTACATGACCTTAGTATAGTTAATATAGGGAAATAAATATTCTAACTTTTACTAAAAGTGTGGTTATTCATGACTGAAAGGTCATGGTGCATGCCAATTACTGACTCCATTGATTATGTACTAGAGCTATGGTAAAAACATCTTAATTGCGAGACAAAAGGTTTACCGACCTATTCGCATCCCCTTGTACATTTACTTATCAAGGTCAGATGCGTTAAAAGAGGCTATGGGTAGATGAAACTTACTCTTGTAGTACTTCTAATCATGTGTGAATTGTTACTTACTCATTAACTTGAATGAAGTAGAATTGAGTATGTCTCAGCTGCAGCACTACTGGAGTAGATGTGAAATGAAACTTTGGTGAATTGGAGCTGACTTACTAGATTGTAGAAGTGTTTTAACAAATGCATCTCCATCCATTTGCCCCTCCTTCTTTTTCATTTTTCTTCTTCCATTTTGTAGCACATATTCCCCATTTCCAGCCACTGCTCGTTGTCTCTGCAAAATTATTTAAAAAAATGCAAGAGTACGTGGATGGAGTTCTCAGTATTTGTTGCAAAAATCTATCCAGTTGAGGGACCAAGGGCCTGATTTAGAACTTTGTGGATTTACCACCAAGCTGCATTGACCGCAGACCCAAAAGACCATTAAGCCAACTGTGTTCCGCCCGCCATGTTCATATGCCACAGTTCTGCAAGTAGATTGATTGGCGAAGGTTTGCTGATGGAGGGAGACAGCAGCAGGACTCAATGGACTTTGTACAGTGGTAGGGGCTATGTAATAGAGGTAAGTGACACACACACGCTGTACTGTAGCCAAAAGTGTGCCCCTCCACTGCACACTACACAAAACACTACATACACACAATAGCCCTTTACCATTTCAACACAACACAACCCATACATTCAGAAAACACCCATTGACATACATCCATGACACAACATATACACACCCTTGACACCGCACCCACCCACACATGACACAACCACAACAACCAACACAACTGCTCATTTAGCTACATAAACACACTTACACACAAGCACAACTACACAGAGCATGACACATCTGCCACACAACAATAACAGTAACCTGAATGTGTCACACGGCAACACAACATACACAACATTAGTCTCACATGCGAGTGACACACATACAGACACAACCACACCACCCACTCCAACTCCCTCCACCTCAGACAGCTAATCCGCACACATACACACACACACATATATGTACTGACTCACAGACTCCACAGATAGTGCAAACCTACCCATACACATCCCCTGGCAATGCGCACACATGGACACTGTTGTCCAGTGTAAGTGTACCATCATTGTAGTCCCAGCATTCATTTTACCAAGAATGATGACACCACAATGACAGTTGTGTATGTCTGCAATATGCGAGTTTCATCAGTGTGTCCCGAACCATGTGTAACACCATTGTGTACCCCACATATGCATGTCACAGTAATTTTAAATAATTACTGTATCATGTATATGCCTGCAGTGCCCAGACCTCCCGTGCAGTGCCCACCCAATGCACCCTGGCAATACAGTGTCCCTAGCTTAGAGTCCGGCGAAGGTGGGGTCTTGTTTTCTCTGTGCGTCAGTGGCTGCAGTGAAGGCAGGTGTTGTCCAGTCGAAGACGAGGTGGAATGGGGGAAAAAGGTGTGTTTTCACCCCTTTCATCCCCAATTCACCAACTGAGACATGAAGGTCGACCACCACTTTTTCTTGGCGGTAAGGCACATCCAAATCTGCACAGCAGAAAAGGTGTGTGTGGTTCTGCCATCAACCACTTTTCCCCTTCAATCCATGTGGTGTTGCTTGGCGAGATGGCAGTTCGAATTTGGGCTTTGATCTATGGGACCGCCAACATCTAAATACAAAAGGTGGACCATTGTATCGGCGGACAGGTTTTCCGTCAAAAAGCTGAAGGTGGGGTGTAAATCATACCCTGAGTCACAAAGAATTTTCTGCAAGTTATTTTTGTAGTATTCTGGCTTACACCTGGTAATGAAGAGTAAGTCAAAAGTACTACAAGAATAAATGACATCTACTTTTAGTAAATTAATTGGGTCCAATTCAAAAGATTGTTGTATGTCGAAATGTAACTTATTCTTGCACTAGTCCTGGTTTATTCATGAATTTCAGGATAAAGTCAGCAGTATTCCTGTCTGCTCTTAGCCTACATCTTGAATTCATGAGAACTGCAAGAGTAAATCTTTGTGAAAAAGGCCCTTTGGGAACTGGGCACAGGGTATAGGACAGGGGTAAGCAGAACTCTCTCCTCCAATTTCACTAGTACTACTGAAGTGGTATTTCACATAATAAAAGAGGCCATGAAATGGCACCTAGATCGTCTAGAGCACTAGCCATTCATTCAATCTTGTTCCTCCAAGTCTTCCAGTTTTTCTAACAGGAGTTCCAGCTCTTTTTCTCATTCTAAAAATTGAAACAAGTGGGCACAAATTGCATTTGTTCATAGATTTGCACTTAGCACCCACTCCTAGATGAACACTAATATATTTCACTGCTGATTTTGTGCATGCAGCTATCATGGCCAACCTAGAGGATACTAAGCAGGTAATGGTATGTGGTAGGAGTAATAATATGTGCATAATAATTGGTTGCAAAAAAGGTGTTCCCGTATTTTCCCCATTCTTTTGTGTAAATTTCATAACTAAGTGCTAAAACAGCCATGTTACTATGCAGAAGCAGTATTTGTACAGTGATGCCTGTTATGACTAAACAACTTGCAACTTGCAACAAAGCTATCAATAACAGAGCATTCATGTAATCCCTTATGCGTGACCAAGAACAACTGTAAATTGCAGGCTCTAGGCTGAGGAGGAGGACCTGTTGATGTAATTGGTGTCTTTTGTGTTTGAATGTCAAAATATTATTAGCCAGAAATATTTTTTGGAATACATTTTGTGTCCTAAATAATGTTTACATAAATATCATCCATTGGATAAATCAATAGATGCTTTCACTATCTGCACTTATTTTAATTCCACTGCAGTGAACTAAATAAAAAAGGGATGCATGGAGTGATTAATCTCAACCACTGAAAATGACCATGGGATGCATTCCACTCAACATGCCACCTCAGATTAAGCCCTGTAGCATACATTTCAGCCTTGGTCCTACTCCAATAAGAAGAGTCTCGCTTGAACCGTCAAAACTGGATCTGAAAGTTTTTTTTCTTCATATAAGTTCTTATTGCTTTCATTGACAGATTTAAGCAGCTTTCAGTAAAAGAACTTACCAAATGCGATTAATGTGAATCTTTAATTTAATTGGAATTTACAAATTGCTAGAAGGTGTCCATACTACTCTGAGTTCCCAACACTGCTAGGCCATGCTGCACAATTTTAACCCAGTGTAATAAGATGACATAAAATGCAAACGTCTTGGTTTCTGAGCCCAGTGTGCCTCATCATGAGTTTAGTACAACTTGCATCCATTAATATGTTTCTTGCAAATGTTTGCATAAGTATATGTTTCTTTTGTGGTTTCTCTTACATTCTCTGTTCTTTTCTGTATGCCTGGTGCTCTATGCTCCTCGTTGTGATCAATGTTGTAAAAGCTTCCCGAACTCACAGAGCTTTGCTTACTCATCCTCATTTGTTAATTACAGTTTCCTTGTACATGCATTTTGCCTGTAGCCTCATGAATTGTGACTGCTTGGCAATCTCTTCTTGTCTTCTTTTGCATCTCTTTCTTATGCAGATTCTTTAATATCTTCCCCTTTAGCCCCTTTATCCAAATTTCTC
This sequence comes from Pleurodeles waltl, assembly GCF_031143425.1. NCBI lineage: Eukaryota > Metazoa > Chordata > Amphibia > Caudata > Salamandridae > Pleurodeles > Pleurodeles waltl. The sequence goes on from NC_090446.1 coordinate 826,152,191, forward strand.
CTTAGCTGATGTCTCCTGTTTGAATGGGTTTTTCTTGCCTCTGCATCCTGAATGGTATATCCACATGTGATGTTATCAGGCTTGGATACCTTCCTGCATGACATAACCCAGCATAGATACCTTTCATGTGGTGTTCCCCAGGGTGGACTCCTTGCATGCTGTTTTGTCATGAACATGATGCCTGTACTTTGTCTGTCTTGACACAGGTCAATGGAGGTGCTTATCGCCCAGCAGCCTATTTTTCAGCTACCTTGGACCCGGTTACAGCAGCTTTACCAGGTTGTCTGTGAGCAGAAGCCGCAGTTGGTCAAAGTCTTTCCCAATGTGAGGGGGTAGTCTTGGGATACCCAGTGACGGTAATGGTGCCACATTCAGTTGAAATTTTGCTGACAAGAACAAAAACACAGCATTTGACGGGGGTCCGACTAACACGGTATGTGACAAGTATATTGGGAGCTCCAAATGTTACTTTGAAAAGATGTACAGTGTTGAATCCAGCAACATTACTGCCAAGTGATACTGTTGAAGTCGAAAAAGAGGAAGACATATAGCATGATTGTCTTGAAGTTACAGATCTCCGTACAAAGCCTAGACCTGATATTAGAGACACTCGACTAGAAGAAAATGATCAAATTGTTTTCGTTGATGGTTCATGCCTTAGAGATGGAACAGGCACATTGAGAGCAGGGTATGCTGTGTGTACAATTAAGGGGACCCTAGAAGCATCTTGGCTCCCTGGTGTATATTCAGCACAAGAGGCAGAATTGGTGTCTCTTACTAGGGCATGCTACGTCTCTACCAGGCTGAGAGTGACAATATACACATATAGCCAATATGGATTTGGAATTGTTCATAATTTTGGTCAATTGTGGTCACAAAGAGGATTCCTGACCTCCAGTGGAACCCCAGTACGAAATGGTGACACAATAAAAGAGATGTTGTATGCAATACAGTTACCTGAGGAAATTGCTGCAGTAAAATGCAGTGCACATCAGAAAACACCAGACTAAATTTTTTTAGGAAATGGATATGCGGATCAGGTAGCAAGATTTTGTGCCCTGAACTGTATATCATACAAGGATAAGTGGGAACTAATGCAAGAAGAAGATACCAGTTGTGCAAATTTCGCTCTAAAAGTAATTGACACCTTAGAGGAATTGAAAACTTTGCAAGAAAATGCAGACATGGAAGAGAAAAAGCTCTGGGTACAGTTTAAGTGTATGCAGAGACCAGATGAAATCTGGGTATCTGAGGAGGGCCAGATAGTGCTACCAAAATGTCTGTTGTCTCAGATGACTCGGTATTACCATGGTCAGGCACATATTAGAAGGGATGCCATGATTAGGTTGTACAAACTTAATTGGTTTAATCTGAAATTTAGACAAGCAGCTGAGGCAGTTTGATTTGCCAGAAGTTGAATGTGGGAAAAGGGACAGTGGAAAATTTGAGCCACATTGGAAGAGCAGGAGGACCATTCAGCAGAATGCAATTGAATTTCATTGAGATGCCTGCATGTGGTGGACTGAAGTATGTGTTGGTGATTGTATGTGTGTTTAGTCATTGGATTGAAGCATACCCCACACGCAGAAATTACAGTCTCACAGTTGCAAAGTTATTGCTTCGAGAGCTGATACCAAGGTTCGGATTTCCTATCTCTTTAGAATCAGATAGGGGAACGCATTTCAATAACGAAGTGAGCAAACTCTTATGTGCAGCAGTGAATAAGGAACAGAAGCTACATTGCAGCTATCGTCCAGAAGCATCAGGATTGGTAGAACAAATGAATGGTACCCTGAAATCAAGAATTGCCAAAATGTGCTCAGCCACAAACTTGAAATGGCCAGGTGCATTGCCTTTAGTGTTGATGTCAATGAGAAATGTACCTGACAGGAAGACAGGTTTGTCCCCTCACAAGATGCTCAAGGGAAGAGCAATGAGACCACCAGCAATACCAGCCAATACTCTTGTCAATATCACAGATGATATGGTGTTAGACTACTGCAAAGGTCTAGCTGATGTGATTCAATCTTTTTCTAAGCAGGTACAAGCTGTTACTCTGCCACCTATCCATGATCCAGTTCACAACTTGAGAGCCGGAGACTGGGTCGTGATCAAAAAGCATGTGCGAAAAACCTGCCTAGAGCCGCGTTGGAGAGGTCCATATCAAGTGGTGTTGATGACTACCACAGCTGTAAAGTGTGCAGGATTGCCCAGTTGGATACATGCAAGCCATACGAAAAAGGTGGGGAGTCCTCAGGATCATAAAGAAGTGTTGCTGAGAACACCAGCAGCTGAGAAGTGAGTAATTCTGCCTGAACCAGAGCCAGAACAAGTTGAGTTGGAAGTGGACACAGAATTGGCAGAAGAAGGATCAATCGCCCCAATAAGAGAACAGGGTGTGGAAAATCAAGAGGTAGAACGTCCAGACAATACAGAAAAGACGTTTCAAGATCCATGCACAGGAGAAGTGCTAACGCAAACAAAAGGGACTGAAAAACAAGGAGACTCAGTGCCAGAGCCTGAGGGGGAAAGAGATGAGCCAGGTCATCGCAAAAGTGATCTGACTCCTCCTGAACTCGTTGCAGGCCCATCAAAAGAGGGCACATTAGACAAGATCAAGGAAAGAAGTCCTATCTTAAAGAGATTGCTGACAGAAGGCATAAGAAAAGGGGAGAATTGGCCAGAATCTCAAATAGGCAAAAAAAAGGACTTGGTAATAAATAAAACAATAGAGGAGAACAAGATACCACAATGAAAGATGAACTGAGTGATGGAGAACTGACAGGGAAAGAAAATTAAAAAGAAAGAGAGTGGCAAGTCGAAAATACGCAGGACGAGAGTGGGCATACGCCACAACAAGTGACTGGCAGAACAAGTTTATGTCCTTTTGTTTTGACAGAGAAGTTCTGAATCAGTATTTTGACGCAACCTGAAGAAAAAGAAAAGATAGACTGTGTTGTTGGATAAAGAAAAAGTTTGAAATTACTTACTGGAAGGGACATTGATAACCTGAGATGAAACTTAAAACCTGGAGTTGACCAGCTGCTAACCAATTTCGACAAAGGAAGAAGGGGTCTTGTCGTGCGAAATTGAAAGTGTGAAGAAAGAAGTATATTTTAGATTTTTGATTTTTGTGTTGCATATTAATTAGGAGTTGAAAATTCTGCTTTCTAATTCTTTACAGATCATGGCTTATCTAGATTATAACGTGAGGCATATTAGGTATTGTTGATATTTGAGTGTAGGAATGGCGATTGTGTGTGGAATATTGTTTGTGATAATGATTGTGGGAATGTCAATTCATGAGATGAAAGAAATGAGAGATACATCTGTGCATGAAACTAATACACTAACAGCTATAGAGAGGTTTAAATTAGATGAGCAATATTTGCATGATTATACTAACGCAAAAGGAGAGTTGTCTTCTAACGTCTTTTATCATTTATTGAGTCAGTATGTGGAAACAACTGATGCAAAGGATTGTCTTGTGTGTACACAAATACCTTCCTCTGTGAAAGAAGGGGTTACTTATCATAGTTTACCACTGACTTATGGTACAACTTGCAGTCTGTTACTAACACGATTTTATAATCAAGAATATATACAGTACTTTTATTCCAACTACGACTTAGTATTTTCTTTCATTCCTAAAATTAGATACTTAAGTAAGATAGCTAAAAAGCATGATATAGTATTAGTCTAAGGATTCTTTGAGCCTACACTAACGTTTGGCATGGCTTATGCGCATCGTAACAATTTTACTTGCTTATTAACTCCCATGGAAAAGAGCTTTATTGAGCACTGAAAGAAAAATTAGAAAACGGATTAGAGAAAAGGGCTTACAAAAATGATTATGCTTACACTGCTACTAAAACACAAGGGAAGCTAGCTTTCGATGCATTACACGTAGGGAAGCTTTGTATATACAGGCAAAATCATGCACTGACACTTTATTTGTGGGGACGAGTGAATGAAGGCATGCGTTTTTGTTTCAGAGTAAATGGATGTTCATTTTAAATGGTGCTGACCCTGTGATTCCTGGGATCTATTACATTTGTGGACTTAATGCTTATTACCGACTCCCTAAGGGATGGTATGGAACATGTTTTTTGGGAATAGTATTCCCTAAGATTTATCAAATAGACGAATTGAAAAAGATACCGAAAATTACTGAGTTACACTGAATGAGACAAAGAAGAGAAACAGCCTCTGCAATAGTAGGGGATATTTTTGGAGCAGTAATTCTTTCAGTAGGAGTTATATTGAATGCAAACAATATACAAAAGTTGTCAACTATAGTAGATAATATGTTAACTAATTTTACAGGAGCTATATTATTACTAAACACTGAGTTAGCTGCGGATACAGCTATGACGCTTCAAAACAGTCTTGCTTTAGACATAAGTTTAGCGAAAGACTGAGGAGTCTGCAAAATGATTAATAAAAAGCAATGCTGTTATTATATCACTACAAATGAGAAAGAAGTAAAATAATTGCTTACTAATTTAACTAATGCAAGTAAAGATTTAAAAGAGTTGAAAGAACCAGGAGTTTGGGAAAAGGTGGGAAAGGGATTTACGACGCTAGGAAATTGGTTTAGTCAATTTTGGGGTGGAATATTGTGGAAAATCATTCAAGGAATATTAATTGCAATCGTTATTATATTAGGATTATGGGGGCATGCAAATTATGGGACAAAATTCAATTAAAAAGAGCTAAGAACAATCAGAGGAGGGAAGAATCACCTAGAAGAAGAATCTGTAGGGAAAATGGAAACAGAAGAAATCAGAATGTAACTGAAAGTAATTTGTAATGTTTGACAAGGAAAGGTGTGATGACATATTTAGTCATCGGAGGAGGGACTGTTGCAGCAGATATGCTAATATGGGAATATGCTAATGAGTTGTGTATAATGATTAATGAGGAAATTTGACATTTGATTAACAGTAATTTAAAATAATGTGTAATGTGTAAAATGTGCCCATGGGGAGTGGTCACCATCTGTGTTAAAAGCACTAAATAATGTGAATGTTTAATAATTGTACTAATGTGTTATAATGAGAGATATAAATTTAAGTTATGGTGCATCATATTCTTAAATTAGCTATACCAGAGGCCTAGTCGGCACAGGCCCTGCTTGCTTAAACGTGGAGACGCGATGAGCTGCCGCAGACTGGAACTGGAGAAAAGAGACCTTGAACTGTACAGAGTTCACCATGAAACGCTGCTAGAAAAATCTGCAAACTCACCAGCGTACAGGAGACGGTCAGAACAAATTGATACAATTATGTGTAGAGTAGGCTGAATGTACTTTCCCAGGACTTGAACAATAGAGCTACAGACTAAGGGGGTCATTCTGACCCCGGCGGTCATGGACCGCCGGGGCCAGGGTTGGCGGGAGCACCGCCAACAGGCTGGTGGTTCCCCGCAGGGCATTCTGACCGCGACGGTTTGGCCGCGGTCAGAAGAGGAAAACCGGCGGTCTCCCGACGGTTTTCCGCTGCCCAAAAGAATCCTCGAGCTGTGCCGCCATGGGGATTCTGACGCCGCCAGGAACAGGATGGCGGTATGGGGTGTCGTGGGGCCCCTGGGGGCCCCTGCAGTGCCCATGCCAATGGCATGGGCACTGCAGGGGCCCCGGTAAGAGGGCCCCACTTTGAATTTCACTGTCTGCATTGCAGACAGTGAAATTCGCGATGGGTGCAACTGCACCCGTCGCACCTTCCCACTCCGCCGGCTCCATTCAGAGCCGGCGTACTCGTGGCAAGGTTGTTTTCCACTGGACTGGCGGGCGGCCTTTTGGCGGTCGCCCGCCAACCCAGTGGAAAACCCAGAATCACCGCAGCGGTCTTACGACCGCGGTGCGGTATTCTGGAGGGGGGAACTCTGGCGGGCAGCCTCCGCCGCCCGCCAGAGTTAGAATCACCCCCTAAGTGTTTGGAGAAGCAATTTTGTTACCCGAAGAACTGGATGATGTACTCATCGACAAGAGGACCAATCATGTTAATGGAACTTGACTCTCAAAATAACGTAGACAAGTGGTAAACAAAAATTAAAGGTTAGAGTCATAACCCTGATAAGGTTGACCAATGGCCAAATTGTGGGACGGACTGAGAGACCCTAATAAAAAGTGATATCATGAGGGGAAAAATCAGAACGGAGTGGCGAAAGTTGATGACGTCAGGAGACGCTGTCTGAAGTCCTGAAACTTGGGCTTGCTTCCTGTGACCCAGAGTCTTATTGATGATGGATGACCTGGAGACGAAGACTGACTCTTTGCTGATCTTTCTTGGATAGGTAGCTATAACCTGACTGACTAATGAATGCTTTTTCTTTCTAGGTACCAATTGCGCTGTTTTAAAATGTTTTTCTCTTTTAGATAGATTTTTCCAAATTAATGATTTTGATTGAATTGTTTTCGCATGAAGACCCACATGCTGATGCTAATTGGAGATAGGTAAGCTGACAAGGGTGACTTAGGGTGACTTAGAATGACTGACTTATATTGCTGAATTATTTGATTGCTCATTAATTGCTATGCTTCGTTTAATGTTGGTTGCATATTAATAAAGTGTGGGAATTCATTGCTTATGTTTCTAATAAAAATTTAGAAATCATGATATTGTTGAAAAAAGGTTTATGATTAAGAATTGTAACTAATAGGGAATGAAGCAAACTAACTTTCAAATGATTGATGGTGTTTTTGTTTTTGATTAGATTAGTTCATGGTAATTTAGGTTGATTGGATTGCTTTGTTGAAACTCTTTTACTTGCTATACTTGACTAGGATACTCTATGCGATCCAAAAGATTAATCGACCTATATGTGTCCCCCTTGTAAGTTTACTTACTAAGGACAAGGTGAGCTGACACTGTTATTTTCATTCTCATTTGAATATTAAGCATGGGATTGCAAAATAAAGAGGCTACCAATAGGTTTTCCATAACTATGGCTAGCTCGGTCTTGTGCCCTCTGTTGGCTTGTCCCCTCTAAGCTGACTGCTTCCCTGTCTTCTGTTTGCTCTGTTTCTCATGAGATCTCTTTTGATAGATGCTTCTTCTACTGGCTTCCCAATTAATTTTCCTTCATGGGATCACATTTGCCATTTGGGCTGTTGCCTGCAAAAAGAGAGGCAGTTGTTCATTATGGCTGCCTTATAGCCATGCAATGACATCAAAAAGTAATGTTAACTTTTCATCTGGCTCATTCTAACTGTGATCAGTAATACATGAATTTGCATAATATATTCACCTCATCGTCTTTAATACATGTTTACATTTCCTCTACACTAAAGCAAGGAAAATCTTCATTCAAAGGAATACCCCAAGTAATGTCCCCGAAGAGCATGCAACTGGGGGTGTGCAAGGAGGATTAGGGCATGAATAGGCTGCTGAGTATCTGGATTAAAACCAGCTGTACATAGACGTTTCATCGAAAATAAACCACTGAACACCAAGGGATCAGCAACATAGGAAGATTTAGAGAAGGAAGTATTGACAGCCTGCTAAAGAAACACTCCATGGTATGTAGTTGTTGAAAATTGTGAAAACTTGGCATTGCAGGACATACCCATCAATCTAGTTCACACAGATGAACCGTTTTTGTAATGTTTCATTACCTCACCTTTGGTATGTGGGCCACAGTATCGAGACAAACCTCAGAGAAAAGTGTAAGTTATCGTTTGTAACAGGAGAAAAGCTCTACTGCAAATCTAAATTATGAGGGATGCAATCTTCCAGGCCATGTTTAATTGCATTCAAAATAAGACAAAAATGGATGAGGTTTGTCAAGGAGTTCATAACCAGTAGTGAGGTAATGAAATCAAATGAAACATTTCCATAACAAATATGGGCTAAAAAGTGTTTAAGGTTCATTATTGTAGGACGTCATAAACCCACCAGAAAGAGCACAGTCCTTAGATGTACATTCATGGGTGTGGCGGGAGAATTAGGCAGCGCAGACAAGGTACATTATAACACATGGCTTCCAGTGTATTCAGAGGCCATATTACCCAGAAGCAGAAAAACTGCAAGTCTGACTCCTGGAAAATACCAGCTCAAAAGCACAAACTAAATCATGAACCCGCCATAGAGAAGGAAGACGTTTAGGTATTGTGGTTGGTGGGAATAGACTCAAATATCAAAACGATTAACATTAGATATTAGAAGATTGATCAAATGAAGTCAGAGTATTTGGAATGTCGATTAACAACAAAATGTGTGTCTGAGTTACATAACAACCCGATAGCTAATTCAAACAGAATGTAACTCTTAAATGCTTACAGGAATTATTGGACACTGAGGTAATAGGCAGTGGAGTGATCCAGAAAGATAATATAATGCCCTGATTTTTTCAAACAGTTTATTTGGTTTTACATATCCAACTGAATTAAGCTATGCAACATTGACGAATCTTATTAGCATATGCGCATTGAATATTTAGCGAAACAAGAGCTTGAAAACTTTACACCTCCCCATGACAAAACCAGCGCCTCCCCGTGCCATGCCCATATGGTACATATCACATATATTATCGTTATATTATTTCAGAAACATAAACAACGCCATGCAGGTCGTCTCTAGGAGTCTGTAGATAATGTTATGGAGTCAGCAACAGCATATCAGTTATATAATCTCAGGGATGATAGCTTTCTGGAATGCAACCACTTACTACTAACATTGTCCCAAGGGATCTCATCTGATGCATCCGAGGGTGACGGCTCTGGATGTGATATGCAGTCTAGTAATGTCTCTCTAGTGAACCATGTCCATGTCTGTCTTCTAGGAGCAGCATTGCACATTCACATCCTGCCCACCATTCCAGTTCTCTCCACCATACCACCACCCTAGGTCCCTGTCTTGCCTTCCAGTTTAATCTAAGTTTCTGCTTTGCAATTATGAAAGCTAGGTCCTGAAACCTACTTGTAGCTTTTGATTTAGCAGTGTGGGGAACCAATGTAGTAAGCAGTATTCTGGGGTGCAGAGGACCTCTCTCTCTCTGGGATCTCTGTGAGCACAGTAGTGACCTCCTCCCAATAGGCAGTAAGTATTGGGCAATCCCAGAACATGTGTTTAAATTCCACGGCTTACTTGCTGCATAGTGGCATCTCACGTTGGCCGAGGAGTGAGATATGCCCTTTGTAATATATAAAAGATTATAAGCTTCAAGCAGGTGCTTTTTGATATTTTAGGAACCCTCTCCAGTATGCTCATCGGGTCCTTTTAGGTCCACCTCTTAGAGAGTGCACAGTGCAGTGAGGGGAAAGAACATGGCCTCCTTGATCACCATATACAGGCGAGTAACTGCACTGAAGGTCCCTGATGACATCAACATATAATGATAGCCTTTATGGAGGGGAAGCTCGTACAGTCCAACCTCACCAGTGTTTTCACACCACTGTCATTATTGCACCATGGAGTAGGAAGTGGCCTAGGGTAGATTGTGTCCCAAAAGGACGTCCTCAAATGGAAGGAGCACCTCTGCTTTGAATAAGTCACCTAATATGGTTGCTCCCTCATCCACCTACTCCATCAACTTCCAACATTCTCCTCCATTTGGCAGCCCTTCTAGCGATGTTATGGGTCTGTCAGGTTGGTAGGATATTTTCACATGCGTTTTCTGCAAGCAATGTCATCGCATTTCCCTAAATTAAGTGGTATCCTCTTCATTAGGACATCTAAGATGTTCGTGAGGACATATAACAAGTAATGATTGAAGGTCGGGACAAAAAAATTCCCTTCTCCTATGGAGGTCCCCACATGCCACTGCATCAGCCACCTGAGCTGTGCTGCCATATAGTACGACTGAACGCGTGGGGATGCCAGGTCTTCACCATCCACCAGTCTCTGCAGTGTGGCCAGAGCCATTCTACTGTGGCCGGAGCCCCAAATAAAGGCAAAAATAAATGAATCGAGCTCTTCAAATAATGCTTGAGGAATCCACATTGGCAGTACCGTAAAACAGTATAAAAGTCAGGGAAATGTAACCATTTACAGCAATGCAACGTAACCAGCAACTGAGAGAGGGTTTGGTTTCTAAACCTCCATGTTCACCCTGAGAGTTCACATCACTTTCACAACATTTACCTCTAGGAGTCTAGTTGGGCCGTGAAAGATTTGTCCCCCCAGGTATTGCAAGAATCAGGGCTCCCATTGTAACATCACCAAATCCTTGGGGAATAAGAGCAATTTCTTCCAGTTTACCTGCAGCCCCGAGAGCGAGACGCATTTCTCCAGCAGCCCTCGAGCTCCCCCAAGAACCGTAGATATGTTCCTCAAAAAGCTCAGGAGGTCATCCCTTTATAGAGCAATATAGTGGCTTTGTCCTGCAAGCTTTATTCCTGCATGCGCTTCCCAAGTCCTGGCATGGCGGGCCAGTGGCTCCCTCACCATGCAAACAAAAGGGGCAACAAAGGGCACCCCTGCCTGGCTGCGCGTTCCACTTGATATCTTTCAGAGATTGTGTGCCCTGTCCGAATATGGTAGTAGGGTCTGCATAAAGTAGTCCGGTCCAGACCACGATTCCCCACCCTAAGCCAAAACACTCCAAAACGCCTTACAGAAATGCTGCTTCTAGTATGTTAAAGGCCTTCTCTATAGCCACCGCTTCTTCCCTATCATTAGTATCTGCCTCTGGGAGTGTACTGAGTCTCCTTAGATTGATTGCTGTATTGCGACCAGGGATACATCCCGCTTGGCCGGTATGCATGAGTCGGGGCATGTGTGGGAGAAGCCTAGTGGCATGAGTCAGGCTAAGGATCTTATAATCTATATTCAACATCAACAACAGTCAATCTGCCTTTTTATCATAAGCCCATTCCTCTGGTTTGAGCAGGGGCCAAACTAGGGCCTTGCAGATAGATGATGGACAAAGACCTGGATCTCTAGTTGCCCTTTAAAGGTAGAGAAGTTTGGGAGCCAAGTTGTTTCCAAAAGTAGCATAGCCTTTCACCAGTAATCCATCAATTCCCGGTGCGTTGCCTAGAGAAATACCTTTTATAGCTGCACTGACCTTCAATAGGGTGGTCTCCCCTTCTAGCTCCTCCAGAGGTAAAGTTGGGAATGTCATTGGCACCAGAAAAGCATTCATTTCACCAATGGGCCAGTCTGAAGTGCTTCTGTATACATCTGGGTAGTAAGTGTAGGACTCGTGATTAATATCCTCTTGTCGGTAAACTCAGGCACCTTGGTCAATCTCAATCTCCACTCCGACTGACAGGGTTTGCCAGCCAAGCCAGTAGTGATCCTGTGAGGTCTTGCTGAGTACGAGCCCTGGTCAAATAGACCTTTTTATCAAAGAATCAAACATTTTCTACCTTCTCTACAATTGCTTTCTTGGTATCCAACAGTTCTGGTCGGATTTCTGGGTGACCTAGCCTATGCTGTTCAACTATTCTCAGTGCTTCCTCAGATGATATCACTTCTGTTAACAACGTGTGTCTCATTCCCATTAATGTTGCAATGCACCCACCTTCTGAGGATTGGTCTTGAAAGCATCCCAATCCATCTGAAAGGACGAGGCTGTGCTAGCATTTTCATCAACTTACTGTTGGATGCTATCTCCAACCAAGGATCAGAAATCCTGGTCATCCAAGGACTCGGTTTTAATTTCCATGTCTTGGTGCAGGGTAGAGTCCTCCCACACCCCAGGTTAAGTAGAACTGGATTGTGATCTGGTAGGGTTCTAGAAAGCTATTTGAGGGCTTGCACTGAGTTGTGAACATAGGGATACAAAGAAATGCATCTAAGCGCACATGCAAGTCATGTAGTGAGGAAAAAAAAGAGTAGTCCGGTTCTTGTGGGTGCTGCAAGCACCAGGTGTCAATGAGTCCACATTCTGTCTGCCTATTTGCAAAAACTCATTCCACCTCAGTAGTGTGGGGGTTCTCTGAATGGTGGGTGGGAGCAGTCAAGCTGGGGGTCCATCACACAATTTTAGTTCCCAGCCATGAGGATTGAGTCTGTCAAATAAGGTGTCAATACTCTTGACAATTCCATGAAAAATATCCCCTTTCTGTGTTCAGTGCATGCACATTAACTAGAGCCATATCTTGTCCCTCCAGTTGACCAGTCACCACGACAAACCTGTCTGATAGGTCAATGAGAGTTCATGTGCACTGGAAGTGAACTCCTGGGGAAATCCACACCAATATGCCCTATCATAGGCCGAGTAGGTACTATAATAGACCTGACCCCTCCACCTGTCCTGCAGTGCTGCCTCTTCTTTAGCTATCAGGTGTGTTTCCTGAAGTAAGACTATCTGGACCTCTCATCTCATAACATACAAATGTACCTTATATCTCTCAGTCATAGTGTGCATCCCTTGGATATTCCAGGGTTAAGCTTTATAAGTTATGCGGGCTGCCATCTAGAGGGGTTAAGGACTCCTGGTTGACTCCACTCACACTAGTACACAGTTATGTGCTCCTGTCCCTGGGACAATGGGTGAACTGCCCATTGGACATGACTCGTATAACTCCCTTCAACATTCAAACAACCTAACTCCTCCTCCCCGGGACAAAGAAGTAAACATCCCCCATCTAAACTCACAACTGAATCGCTAACACATACAGGTGTACCCACGGAAAATACACACAACAAGGAGGGGTGATGAGCATCTTAGAGCCCCCATCAGGGTCCCCCACCCATCTTATAGTCAGAAAAGTGAATGAAGAACATATCAAGGGGTGTTGTATGACAATCGAACAACCATGTCAAACCCATGACATCTGGCAGCTGTCGGCCTAACCCCTTCACCTCGCTAGCCGTACCTCACCCAAAAGAAAAGGTGATTTGTGGCAGGCTGATGCCTGACTCCTCAGGAAAGTGGTGGTAAATGAGATCTTACCCCTTTCTCTGATTTGTACGTGATCTCATACATGCAAGATAGACAGAGAAATGAAGGACAGGTTTAAATATTTTATTGAATCAACTGCATTCTTTGTGAAAGAACATGTATGAGCTGCAATTATTAGGAAGATGAAACACAATCTGGTTATTAATGTAACCAAAAGTGTGAACAAATAAAAAGTCCCAGCATCCTGTCACATTAGTGACTCGAAATCCATACTCACATTACCAGCATCTACCTGAGGGAATAGCAGTGATAGCTTTAATCTGCCCTTACTAGTCTCTGGAAGGAAGTCCTGGCCCCATACCAGAATATATAATTCAGCAGGGGTCATTAGCCTGTTGTCTGCTGGCCATCCTCCAAAGTGACTGGCGTAATGAGGCCAAATTCAGCAGAGCTGCAATGTCCTGATATAGTTTTAGATGTCTGGCTGGAATGTCCCCTCCAAACTAATTTGTGCCTGCATGGTGTATTTATAATAAAATGTGTTGTTTTCTTAGAACTGGCTTGATGTGATAATATGTATTTTCTGAATAAGGTGGACTATGCTCTTGGACAGGCAATACTTGGTAGATTACCGTGTACAGCCTTGGGCAGAGCACAAAATGAGAATGTTGTGCAGAAGTAACTAATAACAATTCTGTGTGAAAAGCAACTGATAAAAAATAGTAAAACATAATTACTAAAATAAAGCCATCCTAAAAAAATTAAAGTAATAAATAAAAATTAATTAGGTAAAAGGGCACAGGACTCAGGGCCAAAGCTAAAATAAGTGTGCCTAAGCAATGTGCTAAAATATACCCTTGACAGGGGCGACCCAGCGTCTTCACAGTTCTCACAGTGCACACATCTGGTAAAGTTGCCCCAGCCCAAATAAAAAGCCTCAGTCTTATATCTCATCATCCAATTCAGGTGACCGCTGGCATTTCAATGTTCATGTTACCAGCAGAGCTGGAGTCCTGCTCCATTTCCAGCTACGTCAACTTAGCTGGGTTCATCCCTCCACCACTGAGCACTGCCACTACTTGCATGACTCTTATTGCTGTTTTCGAGGTATCTCTTCTCTTGTGGGAGCAATCCCATGCATGTTCTCTCTGCCATCTGGGCAGTCACCTCAGAGAACTCTGGCTGGGGCCTGTGGTTGGATGGTGATCAATCCACTCCCATATCTCTTGGGGGGACCGAAAGCACTGCAACCCATCAGGGGTCACAACATGCAGCCAAGCAGGGAACATCATGGCATAGGTGGGTATTGCTTTGCATCAAGGAATGTTGAACATTGTTTTTGCACCTTCTGTGTGAGGTCCAGGAAAATAATGAGTTTACTATTGTCCACCTTGATGTTATCAATCTGTCTGGCTTGTTCCAGTGTATAGTCCCTGTCCCGTAATACAATAGTTAAGCACCACTGGTCTCGGGGGTGCACCCAGTAATGGAGGTCGTGCCAGCACTGTATGGGTGCTTTCCAATGCATAGAAAGGTGAGAGCACCTCAGGAGGAATCTCGTTGTAGGTAGTCCAACATATGGTTCCCCTCTACTCTCTCTGGGAGGTCTAGTACACAGATGTTGTTCCTCTTCAGTCTGATTTCTGTTTCTTCTGCCCTGGTTCCTGAGTCTGGACTTTTCCTTTCATAAGTGTGAGCCATTCATGGAGGGCCAGCATGTCTGAGGGAATCTCCACCATCATTCTTTCTGTTATGGTGACCCGTTCTGCCACTTGTGACTAATGCCCATGTCCGCACCCAATGTGTCAATTTTCTTCTGTCGCACTTCCCTGGAAAAGGTGATGACCTGTAGGATATCTTGCAGCATTGGGCCCTCAGGTGACCTGTCAGGGGAACAAATATGTCACTGTCTGGTACATGGGTAGTTGAGCCATTCAGAGCTGAGTCCCCTGTGTCTGAGTCAGTTTTTCTAGTTGCTTTCCCAAGGTGGCGACTACGGGATGGAAAGTGCAGCAAGCCGAGAGGTTAGCACAGTGCAGCTGCACAAAACCAGAAGTACCTCAGTGCTGAGAAAGCTAGAGAAGCAGATGGGCATATGGTGAGGTTACCAAAGTCAAAGATATTAGAGTGAACCCCTGAGTACAGGGCACTCTGCCCGGTCCACGTTTCCCCAGGTACCTGGTTTCTCAGGCCAATCTTAGTTCCTCCTTGCAGTGGTGGGGAAGCCCTCTGGCTAGTGTCCTTGATAGTGTTGAATAGATCACCTCTCTAGGCCCACCATGCAGTGGTAGCCTCAGGCAGGAGAAGGCAATGGCAGCCGTAATGTGTCATCTGAACACCTTGCGTTTTCAGGCTCTTGCGCAGAGATCAGGAATCTTGGGGGGTGAGGTCCCACTGTATCCCAGAAGAAGTCACCAGATGCCACCACCCCCTGCTCTTCAGTAGAGGAACCTGAGTCAAAGATCGGGTTGCATACAAGTGGGATTCAGCTGGGGAAACACTGTGCTCATTATCCCTCATCTGCCAAGCACTGAGGTTTATAGCTATCTCCACCAGACATCCCTCACCTGCAGGGATACCCTCTGCTGGGTTAACATCAATATTGCTGTGCTCCAAGGTGATGTGATTGGGTTCGGGCCCCATGCAGGCAGATCCTTAATCGGCATGCCCAGAATACCACAACATAGGTGCGACCCCAAGCATCCACCGGCAATTGTCCTCTGGGTGGTTTCTGGAGAGCTTGCATTGCTGGTCACCCCTACGGCTGTATGTGGGGCTATAATTCTGCCTCTGTGGTGTCCCTGGGTCCCTACTAGGCAGGGGTATGCTAGTTAGCAAATGCCTTCTTGGGCTCCGTTATATGGGCCACCCAATGCTTCCAGGCAGGACAGTGCTTCAACTATTGCAGCCAGGTTGAAAGCAGGCAGGGGAAATAGTCATCCATAATGTAAGGGAGGAGGAAGGCAGGCCACCTTTCACATCACCAATGCTCCAGTATACCATAATGCAAGGTTTCAGGCCATGCAAGGCTGCAGGTGCCATATAAGACCTACTTGCCCTCACCCCAGGTCTCATCCATGCAGGTCTTGAGCTGCAACTGCCTTCTAGTGCAGTTTTCATCAGGTAGAGGTGTAGAGCCTGGAGGTCCACCCCGGGGAGCAGCTGCACTTGGGCAGCATGCAGGTATTCTCAGGCCACCCCACACTGCTCAAGACTCCGCCCTGCTGGAAAGCTGCTCTCGGCCTTGGGTCGCTCAGCCTGTGTGAGCAGGTCACAATGCCTGTTGCGGGAACCACTTCCCGATTGTTGATCTGTACAGAGAGGGTTACGGGGCCAGGTGTGCTGACAGTAATCCTCCAGATCCCCTATGAATTACAGGATGTCGATGGATTGAGGTTCATCCCCAGGACCTCGGGGAGAGTGCAGCTCATTCGATTGTCACTTGGCGAAATCCCCCATAATGAAGGGTACTGACATATGCATTGCAAAAGGTTTCAGTTAATATTACTACACTCACCATTGTTTCATCTACACATTCATAGCCTTCTTTAAAATTTAGAGTTTGTTACTCTGAGCAATAAAATTATGTCATTCTTTAATTGTTTCCCGAAAAATCATTAGTATCTTGACCACATTACATTTTTGTACCTGGGCAAGGGTTAATTTCACTTTCTCTACTATTTCAGATGCAACTGGCATCTTCTGTTTTGTAGTTTCTTTCCACACATAGATTGAGAATGAAGAAAATGCCCTCTATGAAAAATGTCTATATAGATTAAGCTCTGATTTAGTAAAAAATAATGAAGGACCTTGCATGCTAAAATCGCAAAGTGATTGATGAGCAAATAAGTCTGGACATGCCTCCTTCTATTGGGAGATCATTCAAGGTGTCCATCAACAACAAGAGTACTGTGGAATCATAATTAATGATCTCCATGATCTACAGCCAGTAATTCATAGAAAGCATGTGCTGCCATATAGTACGACTGAAAGCGTGGGGATGCCAGGTCTTCACCATCCACCAGTCTCTGCAGTGTGGCCAGAGCCATTCTACTGTGGCCGGAGCCCCAAATAAAGGCAATAATAAGTGAATCAAGCTCTTCAAATAATGCTTGAGAAATCCACATTGGCAGTACCGTAAAACAATATAAAAGTCAGGGAAATGTAACCATTTTCAGCAATGCAACGTAACCAGCAACTGAGAGAGGGTTTGTTTTCTAAACCTCCATGTTCACCCTGAGAGTTCACATCACTTTCACAACATTTACCTCTAGGAGGCTAGTTGGGCCGTGAAAGATTTGTCCCCCCAGGTATTGCAAGAATCAGGGCTCCCATTGTAACATCACCAAATCCTTGGGGAATAAGAGCAATTTCTTCCAGTTTACCTGCAGCCCCGAGAGCGAGACGCATTTCTCCAGCAGCCCTCGAGCTCCCTCCAGAACCGTAGATATGTTCCTCAAAAAGCTTAGGAGGTCATCCCTTTATAGAGCAATATAGTGGCTTTGTCCTGCAAGCTTTATTACTGCATGCGCTTCCATAGTCCTGGCATGGCGGGCCAGTGGCTCCCTCACCATGCAAACAAAAGGGGCAACAAAGGGCACCCCTGCCTGGCTGCACGTTCCACTTGATATCTTTCAGAGATTGTGTGCCCTGTCCGAATATGGTAGTAGGGTCTGCATAAAGTAGTCCGGTCCAGACCACGATTCCCCACCCTAAGCCAAAACACTCCAAAACACCTTGCAGAAATGCCCCTTCTAGTATGTTAAAGGCCTTCTCTATAGCCACTGCTTCTTCCCTATCATTAGTAGCTGCCTCTGGGAGTGTACTGAGTCTCCTTAGATTGATTGCTGTATTGCGACCAGGGATAAATCCTGCTTGGCCGGTATGCATGAGTCGGGGCATGTGTAGGAGAAGCCTAGTGGCATGAGTCAGGCTAAGGATCTTATAATCTATATTCAACATCAACAACAGTCAATCTGCCTTTTTATCATAAGCCCATTCCTCTGGTTTGAGCAGGGGCCAAACTAGGGCCTTGCAGATAGATGATGGACAAAGACCTGGATCTCTAGTTGCCCTATAAAGGTAGAGAAGTTTGGGAGCCAAGTTGTTTCCAAAAGTAGCATAGCCTTCCACCAGTAATCCATCAATTCCCGGTTAGTTTCCTAGAGAAATACCTTTTATAGCTGCACTGACCTTCAATAGGGTGGTCTCCCTTTCTAGCTCCTCCAGAGGTAAAGTTGGGAATGTCATTGGCACCAGAAAAGCATTCATTTCACCAATGGGCCAGTCTGAAGTGCTTCTGTATACATCTGGGTAGTAAGTGTAGGACTCATGATTAATATCCTCTTGTTGGTAAACTCTGGCACCTTGGTCAATCTCAATCTCCACTCTGACTAACAGGGTTTGCCAGCCAAGCCAGTAGTGATCCTGTGCGGTCTTGCTGAGTACGAGCCCTGGTCAAATAGACCTTTTAATCAAAGAATCAACATTTTTCTACCTTCTCTACAATTGCTTTCTTGGTATCCAACAGTTCTGGTCGGATTTCTGGGTGACCTAGCCTATGCTGTTCAACTTTTCTCAGTGCTTCCTCAGATGATATCACTTCTGTTAACAACGTGTGTCTCATTCCCATTAATGTTGCAATGCACCCCCCTTCTGAGGATTGGTCTTGAAAGCATCCCAATCCATCTGAAAGGACGAGGCTGTGCTAGCATTTTCATCAACTTACTGTTGGATGCTATCTCCAACCAAGGATCAGAAATCCTGGTCATCCAAGGACTCGGTTTTAATTTCCATGTCGTGGTGCAGGGTAGAGTCCTCCCACACCCCAGGTTAAGTAGAACTGGATTGTGATCTGGTAGGGTTCTAGAAAGCTATTTGAGGGCTTGCACTGAGTTGTGTACATAGGGATACAAAGAAATGCATCTAAGCGCACGTGCAAGTCATGTAGTGAGGAAAAAAAAGAGTAGTCCGGTTCTTGTGGGTGCTGCAAGCACCAGGTGTCAATGAGTCCACATTCTGTCTGCCTAGTTGCAAAAACTCATTCCACCTCAGTAGTGTGGGGGTTCTCTGAATGGTGGGTGGGAGCAGTCAAGCTGGGGGTCCATCACACAATTTTAGTTCCCAGCCATGAGGATTGAGTCTGTCAAATAAGGTGTCAATACTCTTGACAATTCCATGAAAAATATCCCCTTTCTGTGTTCAGTGCATGCACATTAACTAGAGCCATATCTTGTCCCTCCAGTTGACCAGTCACCACCACAAACCTGTCTGATAGGTCACTGAGAGTTCATGTGCACTGGAAGTGAACTCCTGGGGAAATCCACACCAATATGCCCTATCATAGGCCGAGTAGGTACTATAATAGACCTGACCCCTCCACCTGTCCTGCAGTGCTGCCTCTTCTTTAGCTCTCAGGTGTGTTTCCTGAAGTAAGACTATCGGGACCTCTCATCTCATAACGTACAAATGTACCTTATATCTCTTAGTCATAGTGTGCATCCCTTGGATATTCCAGGGTTAAGCTTTATAAGTTATGCGGGCTGCCATCTAGAGGGGTTAAGGACTCCTGGTTGTCTCCACTCACACTAGTACACAGTTATGTGCTCCTGTCCCTGGGACAATGGGTGAACTGCCCATTGGACATGACTCGTATAACTCCCTTCAACATTCAAACAACCTAACTCCTCCTCCCCGGGACAAAGAAGTAAACATCCCCCATCTAAACTCACAACTGAATCGCTAACACATACAGGTGTACCCACGGAAAATACACACAACAAGGAGGGGTGATGAGCATCTTAGAGTCCCCATCAGGGTCCCCCACCCATCTTATAGTCAGAAAAGTGAATGAAGAACATATCAAGGGGTGTTGTATGACAATCGAACAACCATGTCAAACCCATGACATCTGGCAGCTGTCGGCCTAACCCTTTCACCTCGCTAGCCGTACCTCACCCAAAAGAAAAGGTGATTTGTGGCAGGCTGATGCCTGACTCCTCAGGAAAGTGGTGGTAAATGAGATCTTACCCCTTTCTCTGATTTGTACGTGATCTCATACATGCAAGATAGACAGAGAAATGAAGAACAGGTTTAAATATTTTATTGAATCAACTGCATTCTTTGTGAAAGAACATGTATGAGCTGCAATTATTAGGAAGATGAAACACAATCTGGTTATTAATGTAACCAAAAGTGTGAACAAATAAAAAGTCCCAGCATCCTGTCACATTAGTGACTCGAAATCCATACCCACATTACCAGCATCTACCTGAGGGAATAGCAGTGATAGCTTTAATCTGCCCTTACTAGTCTCTGGAAGGAAGTCCTGGCCCCATACCAGAATATAGAATTCAGCAGGGGTCATTAGCCTGTTGTCTGCTGGCCATCCTCCAAAGTGACTGGAGTAATGAGGCCAAATTCAGCAGAGCTGCAATGTCCTGATATAGTTTTAGATGTCTGCCTGGAATGTCCCCTCCAAACTAATTTGTGCCTGCATGGTGTATTTATAATAAAATGTGTTGTTTTCTTAGAACTGGCTTGATGTGATAATATGTATTTTCTGATTAAGGTGAACTATGCTCTTGGACAGGCAATACTTGGTAGATTACCGTGTACAGCCTTGAGCAGAGCACAAAATGAGAATGTTGTTCAGAAGTAACTAATAACAATTCTGTGTGAAAAGCAACTGATAAAAAATAATAAAACATCATTACTAAAATAAAGCCATCCTAAAAAAATAAAAGTAATAAATAAAAATTAATTAGGTAAAAGGGCACAGGACTCAGGCCCAAAGCTAAAATAAGTGTGCCTAAGCAATGTGCTAAAATGGACCCTTGACAGGGGCGACCCAGCGTCTTCACAGTTCTCACAGTGCACAGATCTGGTAAAGTTGCCCCAGCCCAAATAAAAAGCCTCAGTCTTACATCTCATCATCCAATTCAGGTGACCGCTGGCATTTCAATGTTCATGTTACCAGCAGAGCTGGAGTCCTGCTCCATTTCCAGCTACGTCAACTTAGCTGGGTTCATCCCTCCACCACTGAGCACTGCCACTACTTGCATGACTCTTATTGCTGTTTTCGAGGTATCTCTTCTCTTGTGGGAGCAATCCCATGCATGTTCTCTCTGCGTCTTGATCTCTGCCATCTGGGCAGTCACCTCAGAGAACTCTGGCTGGGGCCTGTGGTTGGATGGTGATCAATCCACTCCCATATCTCTTGGGGGGACCGAAAGCACTGCAACCCATCAGGGGTCACAACATGCAGACAAGCAGGGAACATCATGGCATAGGTGGGTATTGCTTTGCATCAAGGAATGTTGAACATTGTTTTTGCACCTTCTGTGTGAGGTCCAGGAAAATAATGAGTTTACTATTGTCCACCTTGATGTTATCAATCTGTCTGGCTTGTTCCAGTGTATAGTCCCTGTCCCGTAATACAATAGTTAAGCACCACTGGTCTCGGGGGTGCACCCAGTAATGGAGGTCGTGCCAGCACTGTATGGGTGCTTTCCAATGCATAGAAAGGTGAGAGCACCTCAGGAGAAATCTCGTTGTAGGTAGTCCAACATATGGTTCCCCTCTACTCTCTCTGGGAGGTCTAGTACACAGATGTTGTTCCTCTTCAGTCTGATTTCTGTTTCTTCTGCCCTGGTTCCTGAGTCTGGACTTTTCCTTTCATAAGTGTGAGCCATTCATGGAGGGCCAGCATGTCTGAGGGAATCTCCACCATCATTCTTTCTGTTATGGTGACCCGTTCTGCCACTTGTGACTAATGCCCATGTCCGCTCCCAATGTGTCAATTTTCTTCTGTTGCACTTCCCTGGAAAAGGTGATGGTCTGTAGGATATCTTGCAGCTTTGGGCCCTCAGGTGACCTGTCAGGGGAACAAATATGTCACTGTCTGGTACATGGGTAGTTGAGCCATTCAGAGCTGAGTCCCCTGTGTCTGAGTCAGTTTTTCTAGTTGCTTTCCCAAGGTGGCGACTACGGGATGGAAAGTGCAGCTAGCCGAGAGGTTAGCACAGTGCAGCTGCACACAACCAGAAGTGCCTCAGTGCTGAGAAAGCTAGAGAAGCAGATGGGCATATGGTGAGGTTACCAAAGTCAAAGATATTAGAGTGAACCCCTGAGTACAGGGCACTCTGCCCGGTCCACGTTTCCCCAGGTACCTGGTTTCTCAGGCCAATCTTAGTTCCTCCTTGCAGTGGTGGGGAAGCCCTCTGGCTAGTGTCCTTGATAGTGTTGAATAGATCACCTCTCTAGGCCCACCATGCAGTGGTAACCTCAGGCAGGAGAAGGCAATGGCAGCCGTAATGTGTCATCTGAACACCTTGCGTTTTCAGGCTCTTGCGCAGAGATCAGGAATCTTGGGGGGTGAGGTCCCACTGTATCCCAGAACAAGGATACAGTACCCTCTGCTGGGTTGACATCAATATTGCTGTGCTCCAAGGTGATGTGATTGGGTTCGGGCCCCATGCAGGCAGATCCTTAATCGGCATGCCCAGAATACCACAACATAGGTGCGACCCTAAGCATCCAAGGCAATTGTCCCCTGGGTGGTGTCTGGAGAGCTTGCATTGCTGGTCACCCCTACGGCTGTATGTGGGGCTACAATTCTGCCTCTGTGGTGTCCCTGGGTCCCTACTAGGCAGGGGTATGCCAGTTAGCAAATGCCTTCTTGGGCTCCGTTATATGGGCCACCCAATGCTTCCAGGCGGGACAGTGCTTCAACTTTTGCAGCCAGGTTGAAAGCAGGCAGGGGAAATAGTCATCCATAATGCAAGGGAGGAGGAAGGCAGGCCACCTTTCACATCACCAATGCTCCAGTATACCATAATGCAAAGTTTCAGGCCATGCAAGGCTGCAGGTGCCATATGAGACCTACTTGCCCTCACCCCAGGTCTCATCCATGCAGGTCTTGAGCTGCAACTGCCTTCTAGTGCAGTTGTCATCAGGTAGAGGTGTGGAGCCTGGAGGTCCACCCCGGGGAGCAGCTGCAATTGGGCAGCATGCAGGTATTCTCAGGCCACCCCACACAGCTCAAGACTCCGCACTGCTGGAAAGCTGCTCTCGGCCTTGGGTCGCTCAGCCAGTGTGAGCAGGTCACAATGCCTGTTGCAGGAGCCACTTCCCGATTGTTGATCTGTACAGAGAGGGTTACGGGGACAGGTGTGCTGACAGTAATCCTCCAGATCCCCTATGAATTACAGGATGTCGATGGATTGAGGTTCATCGCCAGGACCTCGGGGAGAGTGCAGCTCATTCGATTGTCACTTGGCGAAATCCCCCATAATGAAGGGTACTGACATATGCATTGCAAAAGGTTTCAGTTAATATTACTACACTCACCATTGTTTCATCTACACATTCATAGCCTTCTTTAAAATTTAGAGTTTGTTACTCTGAGCAATAAAATTATGTCATTCTTTAATTGTTTCCCGAAAAATCATTAGTATCTTGACCACATTACATTTTTGTACCTGGGCAAGGGTTAATTCCACTTTCTCTACTATTTCAGATGCAACTGGCATCTTCTGTTTTGTAGTTTTTTTCCACACATAGATTGAGAATGAAGAAAATGCCCTCTATGAAAAATGTCTATATAGATTAAGCTCTGATTTAGTAAAAAATAATGAAGGACCTTGCATGCTAAAATCGCAAAGTGATTGATGAGCAAATAAGTCTGGACATGCCTCCTTCTATTGGGAGATCATTCAAGGTGTCCATCAACAACAAGAGAACTGTGGAATCATAATTAATGATCTCCATGATCTACAGCCAGTAATTCATAGAAAGCCTCCCACATAGGGCAAAATCCTTGTTTCAACAGGGTCTGAGAAGTGCACCGTAAGAATATGATTAATTTAGCTGCTGACTATTGAGGCATCTGGCAAGATCACCACCAAGTTCACTAGTTTAGCTTTCAATGCTCAATTACATCATCAGGATCTCAGGTTCATCCTTCATGATCCCGAGACTGAACCTGTAAATACACAAGAGCAAACTACATATGTCCACGTATAGTAATTTATGCTAAAATCAGTGTTGTAGCCTCCACCTCTCATTGTTTCAGTTACCTATCGCTTTTGGCTTTATAGCCTTGGAAAATGGAGGCCAATACCATTGGAAGCTTCGGAATAGTGCAGGTCACACTGTCAACCCACTGTTACCAATCTTTATCTTTTCTGCAAGACCTGCAACAACAGACCACTGTAAATATCCTAATGGCTTGGCAGACTCCCACTCCCATTCCCTGGCTTTTGTTTTTCATTCAGCTCCCCCCCCTGCTTTGAGCCAAAACAAAAGAACATTTCCCAAATCCTAAGATTACCTTTTGCTAGCTTTAAAAAGGCTAAAATACTTCTTCTTTTCACACCCTTTGGCCCTCATAAGCTTTCTAAATGCTGCAGGGGAGATGGAACAGAGCTTTCTGTTCTCAGAGCTGTCCACCTGATAGAGTAGAGCTGGGGTTGAACATTTGGAACAGTAATGGGAATTAATAATTTATGGATGTCTATCATTGATGAACACTAATGGACATCCTTGTAATTCTTTCTTTCCCTTCTCACATGAATTGATGGTGTAAGTCAACATGTATTTTAAAATTCATTTGCTAAGATCTCAGCTGTTTTGGGGTGTTTGTAAGCCTACGTGAAGCTTAAAAATATTTGGTGACAAACAAGACTGGTGATTCGATGAATGGCTTTTTTATTTATTGTCACATCTTGGCAAGTCTGTTTGTGTGTAATGTTCTGGAATTTGCACATCAACATTCCAGACATGGGGCTAAAGAACGAATGCCATAATTAAGGTAATGTGTCCTTTCAGTCACTTCCTGCAATTAGACCAGCTGAATGCCTTCTCATGAAAGGAGGCCTGAATAGCTTTATGCAACTGAAACAAAGTGCCATGATAGTACCTGCCATATATTCATATCAGGCACAACACATTGACCCTCCTTTAGAGTATAGCAGAACCATTGAAATGTCATAAATGTCTAGTTCCATTGCCCCATCTAGAGTTGAGGAACAACAATGTTTCCATTGATGGAGGCTTAGGTGTATCAATAAGTGAAAAAATGTGACCTGATAGCCCGTCCACCACTGGGCCACAGGGTCATAGTGAGAATGCCTTCACCCAGTTGAGAATGGGAGGCCATCACTAGATTTGTTTGCCTGGATCACCACACAGTTGATGCTTGTCTCAGGCAGGGAAATTGTCCAAAGGATCCCAGACACAGGGAGAGATCT
Organism: Pleurodeles waltl; assembly: GCF_031143425.1. Taxonomy (NCBI): domain Eukaryota; kingdom Metazoa; phylum Chordata; class Amphibia; order Caudata; family Salamandridae; genus Pleurodeles; species Pleurodeles waltl. Next base: position 826,177,237 of record NC_090446.1, read on the forward strand.
CATGGCATGTTAGAGACACTGATTTGCTTTTCAAGAGAAAGCTTTCACTTTCAAAGTTGATTTTTAGTAAGGAAACCATTTTTACGACTGGGCACAAAACATATTTTGCCCACTCGGTAAACTATTCAGACAATGGCCATAGTTGTGGTAGCTCTGATGGCTTGGCGAGGCCCCAGGCAGTGACCTCTAAATCTGATGTGAAGCCATACAACAAGGAGGTGGAGGCAACATCCTTTGTTAAATTGGCAGGCCATGCCAACTGCCACCCTGTAGATGAGGGCTTTTAATACAAATGTGCCTATTTGTACAGAAATACAAATTTGACAATCATGTTATCATAAAGGGATAGATAGGCATGCTGTTAGAAGGTATATGTTGTATTCTACATTTCAAAAGAGATATTTTATGGCTATTTGGAACATAAGTAAGGAGAGGATAACTCTCAGCTTAAAGTTGAACATGATCCAGTTTGATGGGGCTAAGCGTGGAGAATGGCAGAAAGCTGGAAATAGAACATGTTGGGCCAGATTTAAGTAAAATGGCACTTGTGCGTCAAACAAATTAACTCTGTCTAATGACATTTGCATGCTGTATCCATGCGTCATATTTAGAAAAAAGACACACCATGGCACTAAGGAAAGGTTAATGTAAACAAAAATGATGCTAACCTTTGTGACACATCATAAGGAAAAACTATGCTGCAAAAGTGGTGTTAGCACGATTAGCAGCACATGTATGACGCTAATCGTGATAACGCCATATTTTGCAGCATTACCATAAAAAAAGCCCACGAGAAAGAAAACCAACACAAGGACCCAAGGTGTAGGATACAGGACAGGAGAGATCCCAGAGAGGCCCCAATCAGCCCAGTATGAGCAAGGATGGACCAGGAGAAAGAGAAAAGGAAGCAGAAGTGTTGCTTCAATGAGGAGACGAAAGACATCTAGGTTAGAGAAGTGATAGAGCGCCAACACCAGCTCCTTGTCACCTCCAAATTGCCAATGAGTAGAAAGGAGGCCACATGACAGTCAATTGTCAATAAAGATAACAGTGTGGCAGAGGTGAAGATAACTGTCATCGATGGTAAGAAGCTCTGGCATGATTGCCAGTGTAGAACTAAAGAGAAATTGGCTAGGAACTGAAAGGCAGCACTGCGGACTGGAGGTGGAAGTCGCACAGGTGGAAGGCATCATGTTTGGCATTTGCAATATATGTAGAACAACCGGATGCATCACATTTTCTGATGCATGACAGGTATGCGTGGATTTTACAGGGAAGGCTGACAGGGCACCCAGATTTGCATTCCTAGTTACAGGGGCTATGCATCTTTGTTGTTTGTATGGTAGGCCAACATGTGTATGCATGAGTATTTCACTGTGTACCAGTAACATGATACTATTTGGAAATGTGCATGTGTATGAAGACACTTTTCCACATGCAGGTTACCATATGTGCACAATGTGTGTACTGTGAGTGACAATATGTGATGGAACTCATATCGTAGGTCGACCACATTGTTATGTCACACTTCACACTGTTTGTTTCACAACGCAGTTAATGAGAGGATGGGCCATCTACAAAACATGGTTGTGCATATGATACCCTTGAAAAATCTTTAGCAAGGGACACTGTTGACGAAGGCAGGGTTAATATCCAGTAACCAATGACAATGTAAGTGCAAGTATGTCTCACACTCTGGTGTGTTCTAAGGGTCAGACTTCATGATGCAAAGCAACACATGTGACGTATAGTGCCCCATGCATGCAAATTGTTGCAGATGGTGTGCTGACATGTGTCATGGTTGGCATATATGTGACATGTTTGTGTGTGAAAAGATGTGTTTCATGTATGAAAAGTTATGCATACTACAGCAGTGTGTTTAGGGATGTGACAAATACCAATTCTCCATCCCAGCATGGATATATGTTGGCCATTGTCTCAAGACTGTGTAATCATATCCGTATTAACTATGTTTCCCTGTGTGTATTGTTCATATAAGTTTGCAGGTATAAATTTGACACACACATTTTCATATGTAAATTGTACCCTTTTGTCTGAATGCAAATAGGTGGCACCAAGCCTTCTCCACATGGCTAAAATTTAGGAATTATGGGCCATATGTATGAACACATTTTCCCATAGACATAGAATGGGTATAAACCTTTGATACATCTGTCCCTATATGTTTAGCACATACCATTGGAATGCAGCCTTTCATTGATTTCCAGATGTCCCTATTAGCTAACAATCTGTATGGCAGGTCTGCTCTTAGACAGTGATGGCGCTCTAGTCTTCAGTGCTCCGTTGTCACTTTGTGTGCCAACACAGGCCCATTGTTGCATGTATTGAAACAGGTCGACTGTGGTAACCTCAGCTCAGTTCACAGCGCAGAGGTTGCAGGCCCCTGACTGTGTCAAGAGTTGATGTAGCCTCCTATGGGTATTGAGGGGGGCTGCCATCCTCAAGATCAATCATCAGCACTGCAATGCAGAGTCACCTGCAGACATACACCTGCACATTTGTGGTCCTGTGACTGAGTGTGTTTGGTTACTTTTGGGGTTGTTGATCTCCGGCTTGCACAATTATATACTAGGGACTTACAGCTTGTTTGTTTTGGACCTGTCTCATCATTTGCCATGGTTTGACATGACTTGGCATACGTAGGTGAGATTATTCCTATGATGATTGGTTGGGTCATTGATAGATTGTGGACCTTGGTGATATTTGAAGACCCAGGGTACAGGTACTGTCTTTGTCACTTGCTTCTGTCACACTAGTTTATGCTAGCCAAGCACATAGGTGTAGTCATTGACAATGTGACTGGAATATGTACGGACCTATACATTCACTGTGAACATGTGTCTGGTGTTAAATGGAAACATTGGTGTGTTGTGCAGTGAATCGTAGCCTATGTGTGTTCCTTCAGACACATGGTTGGCATATTTTGTCAGGTGTGGTTCTAGTTCAACATTGCTGGCATAATTACTAGTGATTATCCTTTGTGCCCATCTTCATCATCAACACTGTCCCTTCATTCAGTCATAGCATGGTCAGTCAGACTTTTTATCTTTGTACATGGACACAGCTTCTTCTACAGGCTAAGTAATATTTGCCCTTCCATTTCAAGGAGGCTTTGCTAGATTACATGACTGACCATCACACATTACAGAACACCAGCTGCAGCACTTGTGTAGTGACAGAGTGACCTCCACGTATTGGATTTCAAAGTGACGTCAAGGAGTCTGTCAGCTGTCCTTCCACATCATTTTTTCAACATGAGCACGCACTCACATCTACATTCTACAACCGGTCACACTAACTATGAGTGTATTTAGTATGTGTGATTACTCATGGCAGCTATGAGTCAAAAAGATGCAGCATTTAACCCATCTGTCTCCTTCATCACATGTACAATTTGGCTAGGGTTTGTGACATGTTTGGACATTGCTTGTCTTACATGCACATTCCAAACTGAAGTGAGTGTGAGAGACTTAGGCAGTTAGGATTATTGTTCCCTGTATGTCACGCTCTCCTGGTCAAACAATGGAATGCCACAGAGGACTACGTTTTCAGTAAACACGTGTGATAGTGTCATTCAGACTTTGCTTGGTTACCAAGCAAACAAAAACCTGCCAGTTGCCACCCTTTTCCTACCTAGGCCATACATCTGTACAGTAGTCTTCCAGTATATTTCCAGAATTGCTGCAGGCATCTGTCAAGCCAACACACTTGTGTGGTATGCGTGTGACAATATAAAATTATTATTGCTACAGACTATGCCTCCATTTCACCCACACATTTATGTGATGATAGTGCATTCCATTTATTTGTTTTAAGTTCCTGACTATGGCCCTCATTACAACATTGGCGGTAAATCCCACTTACCGCCGTGCAGAAGACCGCCAACACACCACTGCGGTGGCGGAATTCCGCTACAGCTGTTACGACCCACAGGCCGGAATCCACCAATATCCAGATACCCACACAAGTCCGCCACACCAAAGGTCAGTGATAAACTGGCGATAACAAAACCTCCACCATCACGCCAACAGGAATACGCCCACACTGTCATGACCCACGAATCCACGAGGCGGTCTTTCAACCGCGGTATTCCATTGGCGGAACACACCGCAGCGCTCAAAATACACACACATATACAAAACACAACCACATTGGACAATTCGAAATACACACACCTGATACAAATACACACACCACTCCCACACACTCAATACAATATAAAACGCATAATCACATCACCCACAAATCCCCTACGACAAAAAATGAGAAAGAAGCACACAGAGAGACACCACCATCAACAATACTAGCATCCACAGGCACACAACACCATCACTCACACAACAACCCCACACCTCAGACAACACACACAAACACATCCCCTCACATATCACAACACACACCACCCCACTATTCACCCACACCACACCATGGCACCACAAAGACACCCCATGTTTTCTAAGGAGGAGCTCAGGGTCTTGGTGGAGGAAATCGTCCGGGCAGAGCCACAGCTATTTAGATCACAGGTGCAGCACACCTCCATAGCTAGAAAGATGAAGCTATGGTGCAGAATCGTAGACAGGGTCAACGCAGTGGGACAGCATGCAAGAACTAGGAATGACATCAGGAAGAGGTGGAACGACCTATGGGGGAAGGTGCGTTCCGTGGTCTCAAGACACCAGATTGCAGTTCAGAAGACTGGCGGTGGACCCCCACCTCCTCCCTCACAACTAACAACATGGGAGGAGCAGGTCTTGGCTATACTGAATCCTGAGGGTCTCGCAGGAGTAGCAGGAGGAATGGACTCTGGTAAGTCAAATCTTAACTATTACATCCCTCACCCTCCCTGCATGCTATCACATACCCCACCCTCACCCTCATCCCATCATTCCAACACCTCACATATGCCCCACTATCACAACCCACACATCCCAATACCAAGCCCTGCATGCACCAACAAAGCATGGACACTCATCACCAAAGCATGCCCACTACAGATACCCACACAGATCCCCAAACCAACTATCACACAAGGTCCTAAACAAGAATGCAAGCACTGGAGTACAGGGTCACCCACCCATTGCACACAATGGCACACACAGATGTAATAATCATGCCTTTACACCCCTGCAGGACCCCTACCCAATGTCACCAGACAGGAGGTTCCAGACATATCCACTCTCCCCACAGAAGAGGCCCACAGTGATGACAGCAGCTCTGTCCAACTCGATCAAGATGACCAGCCCAGCCCATCTGGGACCTCGGGACAGTCGGTTCCCCTGACACTGGCACATGCCACCACAGAGCCTCCCCCCTCAGGAAACACCAGTAGAGCAACCACCCAGCGGGCCCATACCTCTGTCCCCAGGACACGTCAAGGAGCAGTGTGTCCACCACTACAGGGAACCCAGGCAAACCCACCACGCCAAGAACTGCAGGGACCTGGGGGCAGTGGGCACACTGTTCAGGGGACAGAGGAACAGGAAAACAGGGGAACTGGGGGGACTGCTGTGCGACAGGGGGAGGACAGGCCCAGGGAACCCACTCTCCATGAGGCCCTCCCCAACATCATGGGAGCGTACCATAATTCCCAGGAGATGATGGCAACAGTACTGGCCAAATTACAGGAGACCCAGCGGCTGCAGGAGGAACAGTATTTGGGGATCAGGGAGGAACTCAAGTCCATCAACACCACCCTGGTCACCATTGTAGGGGTGCTGAAGGACCTTGTGAACACCAGGAGGGACACTGTGGCACAACAAGGGGCCCCTGACACCAGCCTGGATGATGAACAACCCACCACCTCCGCCGGTGCTAGTTGACAGGAGGCACCACCACAGGAACACAACACCAGCACCCCACCCCCTGCAGATGGAGAACCACCACGCAAACGGTCCTTGAGATCCAGGACAAAGACAGAGAACAATGCCAAGACCCCTGCCAGGAAATGAGACCACCCTGAATGTCATCCTTCTGTCCCTCTTCGTCACCCTGTCTATCCATCAACTGCCCTAGCTCCACTTCCTCTGCCCCTTTGGACAATGCACCTGTGAAACAAATAGACTGGACTCTGCCATGGACAATCCTCCACCATCACCCCTGCCAATTTTACAACCCCCTCCACTAATTTGCACTGAAATAAACACCATAGAATCACAAAACAATCTGGAGTCAGTTTGTGCTTACATAAATGTGTATTTGCAATAACTAAGGAAAATAGCAATGTCAACTGTATTGTCAATATACCTATATCACACAGCTCTAGTCCATGAGGTAATATAGCAGAGGTCACACTGTGGGACCCACAGTTGTGAAATGTAAAGGCAAAGTGACAAGTCAGGGTCCATACATTGGGTGAAAGTGACAGACATATAATAGGTCTAGCAATTGTATGAGATGTGTGAGCCAGTGACATCTTCTACCTGTGTCTCAATGGAGGTATTACTGGATAACAATGTTTCTGTTGTCGATATCCTCTTCTTCTGTCTCCTCCTCTTCATTGTCCACAGGATCCACAGCTGCCACAAGACCTCCTTCTGGACCATCCTCCTGCAGAAAAGGCACCTGTCATCGCAAAGCCAGGTTGTGCAGCAAACAGCAGGCCACGATGATCTGGCGCACCTTCTTTGGTGAGTAGTAGAGAGAACCACCTGTCATTTGGAGGAACCGGAACCTGGCCTTCAGGAGGCCGAAGGTCCTTTCGATCAATCTCCTAGTTCACCCATGTGCCTCACTGTAGCATTCCCCTGCCCTTGTCCTGGGATTTCTCACTGGGGTCAGTAGCCATGATAGGTTAGGGTAACCAGAGTCACCTGCAAATGTCGAGGGACAACTGTTAGACACACACTAACCCTTAGGGACAACCCTAGACCCAGACAACTATTTACACGGTATAGGGTCCTTGTCCTCACCTATTAGCCACACACGGTGCCTCTGGAGTTGCCCCATCACATAAGGGATGCTGCTATTCCTCAAAATGTAAGCGTTATGCACTGAGCCTGGAAACTTGGCATTCACATGGGAGATGTACTGGTCGGCGAAACACATCATCTGCACATTCATTGAATGGTAGCTCTTCCGGTTTCTGTACACCTGTTCACTCCTGTGGGGGGGGGTACTAATGCCACATGTGTCCCATCAATGGCACCTATGATGTTGGGGATATGTCCCAGGGCATAGAAGTCACCTTTAACTGTGGGCAAATCCTCCACCTGAGGGAAAACGATGTAGCTGCGCATGTGTTTCAGCAGGGCAGACATCGCTCTGGACAACACATTTGAGAACATAGGCTGGGAAATCCCTGATGCAATGGCCACTGTAGTTTGAAAAGACCCACTTGCCAGGAAATGGAGTACTGACAGGACATGCACTGGAGGGGGGATTCCTGTGGGATGGAAGATAGCTGACATCGGGTCTGGCTCCAACTGGGCACACAGTTCATGGATTGTTGCATGATCAAGTCTGTAGGTGACTATTACGTGTCTCTCTTCCATTGTCGAAAGATCCACCAGCGGTCTGTACATCGGAGGATGGCGCCATCTCCTCACCTGCACCAGCGGATGTGCCCTATGGACGAGAACAGCGAGCAGAGAGTCAGCCAACACTGAGGTCTTAAAAAATTAATTATTGCACACATTTGTCAATCTGCAATGTGCCTGTCACTGTGTGTATGCAAGGCCTAGATAGGTGTTTTGCATTTAAAAATAATGCCACGTAGCCCCCTGAAATGGCAGCTGCCTGACCTGTAAGGTGGGACATGGGGATATGAGGTAACTGCGCTGGCGTTGTACACCGTAGCGGTAGGCGGTCAAAGACCGCGGCGCAATCCTGCACTGGTTAACATTGGACCCTATTGGTCCCAGGAGCCAATGACGATGTACGCCGGCAGTGACGGTACGCACCGCCACGGACGTCACTGCCATTTTCTGTCTGTTCAATCACTTGATACCTGACCTTCGACAGGAGAGGACCTACACTGCAAGTGCTGCTGTGACCTCAGTCTGGAAGCGACGATGGATCCTTCCTTCAGAGGAGTTGGAGAAGTTAGTGGATGGGGTCCTCCCCCAGTACACGCTACTCTACGGTCCTCCAGACAAACAGGTGAGTACACTGTGAGCATGCTGTATGGGCAATGCCTGTTTGGAGTGGTATTGCTGGAAGATACCGGGGGGACTGACGCCTGCACGAGCAGATGGTGAGTGTATGTGTGTCAGGGCAAGGGTGGTAACGTGGGTCAATGACTGTGATGGTCCGGACGGTTAAAGATTTTCCTTTTCCCCTGTACTATTCCTCTAGGTCAGCGCCTACCAGAAGAAGAATATTTGGCGTGCCATCACCAAGGACGTCCGGACCCTGGGGGTCCACCACAGACGGAGCACCCATTGCCATAAAAGATGGGAGGACATTCGCCGCTGGAGCAAGAAGATGGCGGAGGCCCAGCCGGGGGTGGCCTCCCAACGTGGAGGGGTGCCCATCACACCATGACCCCCCTGATGTTCCGGATCCTGGCGGAGGCCTATCCGGAGTTGGATGGGTGCTTGAGGGCATTACAGCAGCCACAAGGGGGTGTGTACAGTCAAATCCATCTGACTCTGCGCGCATTACGAGGTGTCTGGGTGGGGGAGGTGGGCTGTGGGTTCCCATAGGCCAGGGCAAGTTTTGTGGGCAAGGTCCCTACGTGAGGTAGACTATGTGGCACCCCAACCCCACCAGTGGTAAGAGCCAACTACACCTGGTCAGGCTCCTGTGACTTCCATGTGTGCAGCACTTGTACCCCATGTCCCTGTGATTAATTAGGGAACTCTAAGTGCATGGCGTAGTGCAGAGGGCTGTTGTGTCTGTAGTGTCCACCAACGGTAGTGGTATTGCATGCACTGAATATGTCTTTCTTCTGTCTTCCTCCCCTTTTTGTGGTCTCCCTGTTCTTGTGTGCATTAGCATCGGCGGAGGAGAAGTGGCACCAGAGCAGGAGGGAGCTGCATCCCACATGGCCCTGGAGGGCGAGATAATGGAGTCTAAAGCCACCAGTGGGACAGAGGGCTAGGGGAACTCCACGGCGGGGACAGGAGGTGACATCAGCGACAGATACTCTTCCTCTGATGCGAGCTCCCTTGCAGTGGCGGGCCCCTCTGTGACCCCCGCATCAACAGGTACAGCCGACACCCCCCTACCAGCACCGCCCTCCCAGCAGCCCCTCAGCATTTGTCCCGTGGCTGCTCACCCAGGAGGGTGGGCATCTCCTTTGCCCCAGGCACCTCAGGCCCTGCCCCAGTCAGCCCTGCTGCCCTCAGTGAGGAGGCTATTGACCTCCTGAGATCCCTCACTGTTGGGCAGTCTACCATTCTGAATGCCATCCAGGGTGTAGAGAGGCAGTTGCAACAAACAATGCATACCTGGAGGGCATTCATTCTGGCGTGGCAGCCCAACAGAGATCATTTCAGACTCTGGCCTCAGCACTGATGGCAGCTTTTGTTCCTGTGTCCAGCCTCCCCCCTCCAACTTCCTCCACCCAGACCCAATCCCCTGTACCTCAGCCTATCCCAAGCACACCATCAGACCAGCATGCACACACCTCAACACACAAGGGTGGCTCTGGCAAACATAAGCACCACACATCCCACAGGCACTCACACAAGCATCATACCCATGCACACATACCAACATCCACTGCCTCCACTGTGTCCTCCTCCTCCATGTCTCCCTCCTCCCTCCCTGTCTCGTCTCCACTCAGACCTGCATGCACTACATCTTCAGCCACTACCTCCATCACCAGCACGCCCATCACCACACACCGCTCACGTGCACTCACCACCCCCACTACCAGTGTGTCTGTGAGGCCTCCTCCCAAACTACACAAACGCAGCCACACACCCACCCAACAGCCATCCACCTCACAACAGCCTCCAGCCCATGCACCTTCACCCAAAGTCAGCAAACGTACACCTTTTACAACCACTACCTCTTCCTCCACTCCCAAACCCTCTCCATCTACCTTTCCCAGTGTGTCTAAAAAGCTTTTTCTGTCTAATATTGACCTCTTTTCTACACCTCCCCCCCGTTCGTCCCCTAGGGCCCGCCTTTCCAGGTCCCAACCCAGCACCTCAGCTACCACATCACCAGGCACAGTGGTGTCAGCAACTGCGGGCTTTTGGAGTGCACCAAGCAACAGGGATGCTAGTGTTCCACGGAGCGAGGGCAAGGACATTCCGCCACCTCCAAAAGTAAAAAAGTTGCACACATCCAGGAGGGAGAAGGCGAAAACAACTGCCACCAAGGGCTCAGGCAAAACAAAAGTGGATAGTGGCAAGACAGCTGCGACACCTTCCAAGGTAGGGAAGGGCCAGAAAATCCAGGGCAGGACCACTTTGACTCCAACCTGCACGGCGGACAAGACCGCCACCGGAACCGCCACCTGCACTGCCACCTGCACCGCCACCTGCACCGCCACCAGCACCGCAAGTCACAGAGGCTGCCACCACAGTCACTGAGCCCGCCACCAGCACCGCAGTCACTGAGCACGCCACCAGCACCGCAGTCACTGAGCCCCCCACCAGCACCCCCACCACAAAGACCGCCACCAGCACCACTGCCACAGAGCCTGCCGCCAGCACTGATGCCACAGAGCCCGCCGCCAGCACCGATGCCACAGAGCCCACCGCCAGCACCAATGCCACAGAGTCCACCACAAGCACCGATGCCACTGACACCACTGCCAGCACCGCCAGCAACCCCACGACATCCTGAGCCAGTGGCACCACTGCAGACTTGGCTGCCATCCCCAGTGGTCAGTTGTACGAGGCTGGTCATCAGTTCCAGGATCCTGGGCAGCTTGCAAGTCGCACCACCGTCAGTGGAGTATCACATCCACTACCTCTGTCCTTGCCAGGATGAAGCACTCTGGGCACAAAGCCCCCTCCAGAACCAGTGGAGAAATGCATCCACTACCTCAGTCCTTGGCAGGATGAAACACTCTGGGTACAAAGCCCCCTCCAGAACCAGTGGAGATTCACATCCACTACCTCAGTCCTTGGCAGGATGAAGCACTCTGGGCACCAAGCCCGCTCCAGAACCAGTGGAGAAAGGCATCCGCTACCTCAGTCCTTGGCAGGATGAAGCACTCAGGGTACAATGCCCCCTCCAGAACCAGTGGAAATTCACATCCACTACCTCAGTCCTTGGCAGGATGAAGCACTCTGAGCACCAAGCCCCCTCCAAAACCAGAGGAGATTCACATCCACTACTTCAGTCCTTGGCAGGATGAAGCACTCTGGGCACTAAGCCCCCTCAAGAGCCAGTGGAGAAAGGCATCCACTACCTCAGTTCTTGGCAGGATGAAGCACTCTGGACACCAAGCCCCCTCCAGAACCAGTGGAGAAAGGCATCCACTACCTCAGTCCTTGGCAGGATTAAACACTCTGGGCACCAAGCACCCTCCAGAACCAGTGGAGAAAGGCATCCGCTACCTCAGTCCTTGGCAGGATGAAGCACTCTGGGCACAAAGCCCCCTCCAGAACCAGAGGATACTGTTATCCACTTGAGAGACTGTGGCTTTGCACTCCCCAGGATAAAGCAGTGGGCAACCCACCCACTTGAGAGACTTGAGAGACTGTGGCTTTGCACTCCCCAGGATAGAGCAGTGGGCAACCCACCCACTTAAGAGATTTGAGAGACTGTGGCTTTGCACTCCCCAGGATGGAGCAGTGGGCAACCCACCCACTTGAGAGACTTGAGAGACTGTGGCTTTGCACTCCCCAGGATACAGCAGTGGGCATGGGCCCCCTCGTGGAGCTGGCATTGTGCACTCATCCAGCTGAGGTGCACCCCTTCCCTTCTCCCTGAGGTGCCTGTTTCATTTCGATCTGATGCCCCTGCAGTGTTCTCTACGTTTGGAGTCTGGTATCGAGTGTGGGCCTCGCCCATGCATTTTGGGCCCAGTGGTCCACGGACTATGAATGGTGCACTATCCGGATTTATGTAGTTGGTGTACATAATTGTTTATACTGTTTTGACTAATGGATTTTTATTTATTACAATCGTTCAAATCATTTCCTTTTGTCCTTGCGTTATTCAAGGGGGTGGGGGTGTAAATGTAATGTTGCTGCATATATTTGTGTGTATGGTGTTGTGGGTGAGGGTGGGGGTGGGGGTGTTGCGTGTTGCATGTGTGTGTCACTCTGATTTACCTCCCTCTCCACTGTGTTGTGCCTGCAGTACTCACTGTGGTCGTCACCGCCGTCTTTCGTGCTCCTGGTAGAGAAGCAGGAATACCATCGCAGGGAGTATTTGCAGTAATGGCTCCATGGCGTCCTGGTTCCTCGTGGAATGTGGAGAGGTGAGTGTTTTCCCTTCCAAGTCCTGTTTCCACCGTGTTTTTGTCTGCGTTCGTTCCCCCCCGGAAAAGGTGGTAGATTGGCCTCTCATAATAGTGTGGGCGGTACATTGTCTCCCGCCTGTCTGTTGGTGGTGACCGCTGCAGTGTTTGTTTCTACCGACATGGCGGTCGGAGTATTAAAGTGGCTGTCTATGTTGGCGGTTTCCGCCATGGTCGTGATTCCATTTTTTTTTACCACCGGCCTTTTGGCAGTCTTACGTAGGGCCTATGTTCCTACGTTATTTAATCAGTTGTGGTGTAGTCATGCTCTCTAAGATATGGGAAAGTTAAAAATGGTATGTGATGGTGATAATGAATATGCCATGAGAGAGTTTAAGTGATTTTATTGAAGTATTTTAAAGATTGAATCTTAGAGTTCAGTGTAAATGAGAAAAAAGTTTTGCACAATTTGGGGGGTCATTCCGACCCCGGCGGTCCTTGACTGCCGGGGCCGGGGTCGGCGGGAGCACCGCCAACAGGCTGGCGGTGCTCCGCAGGGCATTCTGACCGCGGCGGTGTGGCCGCGGTCAGAACAGGAAAACCGGCGGTCTCCCGCCGGTTTTCCGCTGCCCTGAGGAATCCTCCAGCTGCGCCGCCATGGGGATTCCGACACCCCATACCGCCATCCTGTTCCTGGCGGTTCGCCCGCCAGGAACAGGATGGTGGTATGGGGTGACGTGGGGCCCCCGTAAGAGGGCCCCACAAAGAATTTCAGTGTCTGCTTAGCAGACACTGAAATTTGCGACGGGTGCAACTGCACCCGTCACACCTTCCCACTCCGCCGGCTCCGTTCGGAGCCGGCCTCCTCGTGGGAAGGGGTTTCCCGCTGGGCTTGCGGGCGGCCTTCTGGCGGTCTCCCGCCAGCCCAGCGGGAAACACAGAATCACTGCGGCGGTCTTCAGACTGCGGAGCGGTGTTCTGTCGGGGGAACTCTGGCGGGCGGCCTCCGCCGCCCGCCAGAGTTAGAATGACCCCCTTGGTCTCTTATGTGTGCTCCAGCAGTAGAGTTTGGTTGTTCCCCATCCTCCTATTGTGCATCATTGTCCTCATCCTCCTCACTGGGGACATCTACCTGTTCGTCCGAAGCGACATTGGTGCGTACAAATATGTTGTGCAAAATAGCACACACATGTATCAATTTACACGCAACAGGTGGTGCACATAACAAGCTTCCTTCTGTTAGGGCTAGGCACCTGAGCTTGGATTTGAGGAGACCAAATGTATTCTCCACCATTCCTGGCCCTTCTGTGACCTTCATTGTAAGCCTGCTCAGTATCAGTTGCTGGATTTCGAAATGGGGTCATGACCCATGGCTTAACCTTGATCCGCTACAAAGGAATGTGAGAAAATGTGTCAGACATGCATACTTGCTACTTGCCATGTGCCATGGCACATATTTGTTTTCAGTGGAGTGGTGATTCAGACTTGCATCTAGTATTGTATGTGTTCCTGTTTGAATGGATAGATGTCTTGGTGTGTGGTGATGCACTTACCAATCATGGGTTGTGTTTCAGGGACCTGGGGCCACATGTAGCAACCCGTTTGCGAGTCGCAAACGTCGAAATTCGCTGTTTGCGAGTCGCAAACGTGGGTTTGGCATGCAGAAATGCATATTGCGAGTCGTTACCGACTCGCAATATACATTTGCGACTCGCAAATAGGAAGGGGTGTTCCCTTCCTATTTGCGAGTTGCTGTGGGATGCAATACCATTTGCGACCGCGTACGCGGTCGCAAATGGCATCGCAGTTACCATCCACTTCAAGTGGATGGTAACCCACTCGCAAATTGGAAGGGGTCCCCATGGGACCCCTTCCAGTTTGTGACTGGACCCCAAAATATTTTTTCAGGGCAGGGAGTGGTCCAAGGGAAAAATACCGAAACAAAAGGTTTCGTTTTTTTTGCAGTGCAGCTCGTTTTCCTGTCAGGAAAACGGGCTACACTTAAAAAAAAAAAAAATGCTTTATTTAAAAGCAGGTCGCGAACATGGAGGTCTGCTGACGTCAGCAGGCCTCCATGTTAGCGAGTGCCTATACTCGCAATGGGGCCGCATTTTGCGACCCACCTCATGAATATTCATGAGGTGGGTCATTGCGACCCCATTGCGAGTCGCAGTCGGTGTCTGAGACACCGTACTGCATAGCAAATTGCGACTTGCAATTTGCGAGTCGGATGGACTGGCAAATTGCAAGTCGCAATTTTGCTTTTTGCTACATCTGGCCCTTAGTGATTGTTAATTAATTTCTGGTCTGACAGTACACCTGTGCAGAATATTTGTGGTGTTGTGTCTATTTGACCCTGGGGCCGAAATGTAAGAGGAACTAGAGCCTCCTAGCACTACATTAGCGTGATTTCTTTTGACACTAATATGGCCTAACGAGGCAAAAATCACTGCAACTTATGCAAGAGGGTCACTCAGCCATGAGGGGGACTCCTAAAATGTTGCAGTGGAATCTTAGAGATTCTACTCTGTCATTTTAGTAGCTGCTTTGAACACCTGCACAAAGCAGGTTTTGAAAGGGGGCACACCATTGCATCCAATGAGCCCCTATGTAATGTGCAGAAGTTTCACCCAAAGTTTTGCACTAATCTTACACAGTCCATCAATAGCGTCAAATATTGTGACACTATTGCCCCTACTCTGTGCCATGGTGTGCCATATGTTACATGTGGTACACACATGGTGGCAGTGGGGAGGGGGGTGCTAAGGCCACAAAAATAAGTGGTGCTGCTTTGGATGCTACACCACTTTTCTTATATCTGCCCCATTCCTAAATATGATCGATTAATGATGACAATGTTGTATTTCAATGTGTGCTGCACTATGCACCACACAAGGACACAGTAAACACAATGAGTATATCAGGTATGTTTTGGTGGTATGTAGATGGTGAATGCACCACTAGGGTGGCATTAATTATAAGTGCTCCCTCAGGATTCTACAGCATGGTAAATGTGAGGCAGTGCCAATATGTGAGTTGTTTCATGGTGGCATGGCCAATGCAATACACATAGCTGAGCTATCCCATGCTAATTGATATGTGTGATGGATCTGTATTTTGTTACATACCTCTGGACACATGTAGTGGTTTGACCCCAGCTTTTGTATGCAAAAGGGGCATTGCTACACCAGTCCATCATGTGAAGAAGTGTCAGTCAGGTGGTACTTTGTACTTGTACATATGGGCTTATGTGAGGGTGATGTGCATTGAATGCAGTGTAGTGAAGCATGTGACACATGTGTTGTTGTCTAAACCTCTGTTTCCCTGTCCATGTGTGTTTAGTTTGGTGTATGTATTGTTTGTCCCACAAGTTTAGTGTGTTGTGTGTATTAAGAATTGTATGCTGGCTTACCTACAAGTAGACCATTGCCATATTGTCCATCCTGGAATCGTTGGTTGATTGTTGGGTGTCTGAAGATGGAGACATCATGGACATTGCTGGGATATTTGGCAAGGAAATTGTTGAATATGCCACGACGGTCCACAATGGCCTGCACATTGATTGAGTTTGTATGTTTACAGATCCTGTAGAGGTGTTCCATTGCCGCAGGAGGGACAAGTTGGACATGGGTGCATCCCATTGCACCAGACCTTGCTTGGACTCCTGCTGTGTTGAAGTAAGCCTCAGCAAGGCCTACTAGTGCAAGGGGTTCACCCTTCTCTGCACAAAGTCCTCAGACCATATAGGAAGAAGTTGGCACAGAAACTGAAATAAAAGACATTACAAGCTTGGGTGCGGGCGTCAATGCGGCCGCACTCCAGCGGACCCCATTACGACATCCCCGCTGGGCCGGCGGGCGCAAACATAAGGCCGCAACATAGGAGCCGGCTCCTAATGGAGCCGGCGGTGTTGCGGCGGTGCGACGGGTGCAGTAGCACCCGTCACGCTTTTCACTGTCTGCTATGCAGACAGTGAAAAGCTGGCCGGGGCCCTGTTAAGGGGCCCCTGCACTGCCCATGCCAGTGGCATGGGCAGTGCAGGGGCCCCCAGGGGCCCCAGGACACCCCTTACCGCCAGACTCTTCCTGGCGGTGCAAACCGCCAGAAACAGGCTGGTGGTAGGGGCGTCATAATCCCCAGGGTAGCGCTGCTTGCAGCGCTGCCCTGGCGGTTCATCACCACTGGGGCTAAAACAGCGGGAAACCGCCGGCCCCGGCGGTGCGACCGTGGCGCTACCGCCGCGGTCGTAATACGGGTCTCCGTACCGCCAGCCTGTTGGCGGTACGGACGCCACATTACCCCTGGCGGTCTCTGACCGCCAGGGTCGTAATGACCCCCAAAGTTTATTCAACTTCATGAGGTGGTACTACAGTTCAAACAGCACTCTTCGGTAATGTTTGAAGTAGCACACTGAACTAAGAGAGCATGGTCCTTTTATACCCACGCAGGGGCTAAAACAAGGTGGTACAATTATAGAAGCAAGACTTACATACATGTAAGGTTACATGGAAATGCACAGTCGACAGGTAGAAGGGGCTAACAGTTTCAAGGACTAGTTGACACAGTACTGTCTGTTACTGATTACTGACAGCTGCAGATCTTACTGGGCATGTGTGAAAGTGGGAGATGCTAAATATAACTTGTCACTAGACAGATTTTCAAGAGTAGTTAACAGAAAGGTAGGACAGAGCACATGGCGAGCACATGGCAGAGAAAATGGCTGCCATGAATACAAAATGGATTCCGACAAATGTTCACAATCGTTGCTAAATACAAGATGTCTTCTGCTAATGCTTGATCTAATCGCTATTAAATTACAACAGACGACCCTTTCAGCATTAGCTGAAGACATTCGTCTTTCTGGGATAATCTAAATATTCATCTTGTATATTTATGCTCATCATTTCAGCTATTTCCTTATCTTACATGCGTTGTGCTTTCATTTCTGTATTATTTCTTTTGGTAGGCATACAAGCAGTAATACACATGGAGCAGAACATTGGACCACACTGAATATAGATACAGCATGTGAAAAATATTGCAATCATTACACACAGGCTAGTCAGTAGTTTCCAGCCCCAAGCGGAAACAAGAGCCCAAAACCATCCAGAAAAAGTCCAAGTACCAGTCTCTGTGTGGATTTCTGCAGCAATTTTATGCAATTTAGATATTGCATCATATACTGAAGGTGAGTGATCTGGAATAAAAACACAGCAACTACTACCAATGCTGCAACATGCACCACCTCGATCAGCTAATATCACATCTAGTACCATACGATTTTGGAGCGCTAAAATCCTCGCAATGTGGAGCTCCTCTGTAATATTCCCAAGGGCCAGAGCTGCCTGATTGGTAACAGCTTCCACAACCCTAGTCAATCATCTCACTTTCCTACTGTTTAACACAGCACCCACAAAGGAGAACAACCCTAAATTTAAATCAACATATTGTTGCAGGCTAGTATCCGTTTGGTCTACCTCATTTGTACTTATTGTCCTTTTATATCTATTTTTAATGATGTCATTGAACAGTTTAAAATCTAGGTGATATGATGCAGGGGCCAAAAACACAGGGGGTAATAGCAAAGATAATAACACACACCTGACCACCCAACAGGTAGTTGGTAAAATCCATAGTTACCACAAACAAAATATGTATTATGTGAAGCTGTAAAACTACTATTATTTACACCCTCAATAGTTAAAATCAAGGTAAAATCGCTTATCCCTACTGGAATTCACCCAATGCTATGTATACATAAATCTGCTTTAGTTTTTGTAATAGAAATCACAAATTGTTCTTTCTTGTCAGAGTCTCTTATATTTGTGAAGACATATGGTATTGAAACATTGTCCGGTTGATACTCTTCCCATTCCCATTTAGTTTTTTGGGCTTGGGGATACCCATCTTTGTCTTGGTAGCATACTTTATTAAGGCGAAAAAAAAGTCTGCCCTCTGTACGTTTTCCAGATGCAAACAAAAGCGTATACCAAGCTTGGCAAGAACCATTGTGTGAAAAAGGAAGAGAAAAGAAAGGTGTTCCTCCATTCTTTTGATGCGCAGGTATCATTCCACATACCCAACAGTTAGTAGTATTTGTAGCATTATGAGAATGATGCAACATCTGAATGAAAGTATTATTGAAGTATGATTGACGGTACTTCTGCTCCTGATAGGGAAGTGTAAAGTAATAGTGATCTTCTGGTACTGGAGTAGTGGCAACAAAAAACTCATGAGCAGGTGATTATTGCTATAACCACCAAAACAACAACAAACCCCATAGTACTAATGATCAGTTTGTTATTCATTTTAGCAACAGTGATAATCAACCCTTTCAGAAATTAATTAAAAACAATCATTGGAGCTCTTATTCCTGGGAAGCCGCTGATTTCTTCACCACGGGCCAAGACGGGTGTCACTACTCTAATGCATGGCTGATCCCCCCTTGCCACATTGGCTCTCCGTTTCACTAACCCAGGGCGGTAGCTCAACCTGTTTTCTCCAGCACTACGGGGTCTTTCCTCGGTCTCAAATTATATCGCGACACTCCAGAAATTGTATGGTCCAGGAAGAACTCCGCAGATTCGTCAGGTGATATAGCACGGCCTTTCTCCATAGTCAAAAATCTCTCGATGATCGGTCAGCACAGCAGGTTCCACCAAGGTAGGTAGCACTCTCTTGCAGTGAGTACTATGGATCCAGTTCATTCAGGTCGTCACTCGAACTGCTGTCCTTGTCGCAAGGAGCACATGTTCTGGGCCTTGCCACCTTGGTTCCAAGCTGCTTGATCTTTCAAAGGACTTAATCACCACCTGGTCACCAGGTCGGAGTTCATGGCCTTCACCTGTAGATCTGTCAGGAAGTGCTTCTCGAACCTGTTGATGAATAGAAACCAAATTGTCGGTTAACTGTGCCAAATAATCATTCATCAGTACACAAGGTACATCATATACAGAATTTGGGTTAGGAACTCCCCAAATGTTCATTGGCCTTCCAAACACTATTTCGTAATTAGTAAGGCCGATTCGAGAGTGTGGCACTGACCTAATGGACAATAATGCCAACGGTAATGCATCCGGTCAAGTTAAGGATGTGGAAGCTTGTATCTTTGCTAACTTCAGCTTCAAAGTAGCATTATACCTTTCCACCAACCCTGCTGATTGTGGGTGGAAAACCGCATGGAACTTCTGTTTGATCCCTAATCCTTTCAGGACATACTTAATAACTTCCCCAACAAAACGAGGTCCGTTATCATTCCATAAAAATCTGCAAACACCAAACCTAGGGAAAAATTCTTTCAAAAGCACCTTCGCTGTGGTAATGGCAGTATTATCCTTTGTGGGGTACGCCTCTATCCATTTACTGAAGGCACATACCACCACCAAGACATACTTTAAATTGTTGCAGCGTTCAAGCTGAATATAATCCATTTGCAGAACTTCAAAAGGTGCAGTTGGTGTAGCAAACCCTCCCGCAGGAGTACGTGTCCCTTTTCCAGGATTGTATTATAAACAGATCAAACAAGACTGTACTACTCTCTTAGCTGTACTGGAAATTTCTGGATGCTCCCAAACTTGAGTAAGCAACTTCGTTATTGTTGAAGCTCCAACATGTGCCAGCACATGTGCCATCTGAACCATAGGTTGTACAAAAGCTATAGGCAATTTCCATTTATCCATCTGCTTATTCCACCAACAGGCCTCATCATCCAATTCTCCTTCTTCAGACCATTGCTCACATTCTTTCACAGAAGGAGATTTCTGTATATCTAATACGTCTTGTCTAGCATTATGCCAACGTTCAGCTTGTGACTTCACTACATACATAGAAGTAGTACTTCGCTGCATCGCAGTCTCACGTGCTACGCGGTCCACAAGGGCATTACCTTGCCCTATCTTATCGGTCACTTTCTTGTGTGCACTACATTTCACAATAGCTAGTTTCTTTGGATTTGTCAATGCAGTCAAGAGGTTATGCATTAATTCTCTGTGCATTATCTGCATCCCGTGGGATGTGAGAAAGCCTCTCTCCTTTCAAAGCAAACCAAAATCATGAGCCACTCCAAAAGCATAGCGACTGTCTGTATAAATCTTCACACATGTCAGTACTAAGTTCACATGCTCGTGTCAAAGCTATTAGTTCAGCTGCTTGAGCTGACCTCTGTGGTATACGAGCTGTCTCCACTACCGTGTGTATTGTGGTGATTGCATATGCAGCTGAGGTCGTACCGTCTGGCTAATTCAAACAAGACCCATCAACCCACAATTCCCCGTCTACATCTGGAAGGGGCGTATCTTGTAAATCAATACGACCCTTTGTCTGTTCTTTGGTAAGGTAATTTACAATCATGTGTTTCTTGTGACTGAGGCTGAGTCACCGGATATGGCAACAAAGTGGCTGGATTTAGTGTTGCACATCTCTTCAGTGTAATGTGAGGAGCCAGCAATGTCAATTCATATCCTGTCAGGCGAGCACTAGTTAAATGTTGTGTCTTTGTTTGATTTAAAAAAGCATCAACCGCATGGGGTACTAACACCAACAGCTTATGTGACAAAACTATCCCTTCACTCTGATGTATTGACACAGCTGTTGCGGCAACTGAACAAAAACATACCAGGGAACGCTGGAGCGACAGGATCAAGTACTGCTGAAAAATATGCACAGGGACGCTGCTTATCGCCATGTGTCTGTACTAAAACTGACAATGCACATCCATCTTTCTCATGTACGTAAAGTGCAAAAGGCTTCATGTAATCTGGAGTACTTAACACTGGTGCTGAACAAAGGGCTTGTCGTAGCTGCTGGAAAGCAGTCTCACATTCATCTGTCCATGGGAGGGGCATTCGAGTATATTTAGTCGAAAGTGCTAGCAAAGGTTTGACAATGTGTGAAAACCCTAATATCCATTGCCTACAAAAATAAGTAAGACCAAGGAATGCACGAACATCTTTCTGAGTAGAGGGTACTGGTGTGTCTAAAATTGCTTGAATACGATCTGATGTAAGTGCACGGCCCTCCTTAGACAAAAGGTGACCTAAATAGGTTACTTTGGTCTACAATATTGCAATTTCTTTCGTGACACTTTATGATGGTGTGAAGCAAGAAAAGAAAGTAAGGACAAAGTGCACTATTCACATTGCTCAGGAGTATCAGCTGCCAACAAAATATCATCGACATATTGTATGAGAGCCACACCTTCAGGCAAAAAAAAAAAAATCAAGTTGTCTTTTTAACGCTTGACTATAAATACTAGGACTCTCAGTATAGCCTTGAGGAAATCTGCAAAATCTAAATGATGGTTTATTCAAAGTAAAACCAAATAAATATCGTCTATCAGGATGAAAAGGGATCGAAAAGAACGCATTCTTCAAGTCTATCAGAGAGAACGTAGTTGCTGTCGGGGGAACCAAAGTAAGAAGTGTTGTGATGTCAGATACCACAGGTCATTGTGGTATCACAATCTTATTGACTTCTCGTAAATCAATAATGAATCGGTAAATCCTAGTATCAGTATCCTTTTTCAGAATAGGAAGAATCAGACAAACATTATACGGAACTTCCTCAACAACTCCAACTGCAATAAGATCATGCACAATTCGTGTGAGTGCTTCTTCGCCCTCCTGTGAAGTTTTGTATTGAGGCAAACGTGGCAATACAGCTCCCTCCTTGACACTAATATGTTCTGGTGGAATAATCATTTGTCCCACATCAGTATCTGAAGTAGCCCATAAAGTACTAGGGAGTGAAGCTAATGCAATATCCTCTTTAACAAGACAAACTCTTTCCATCACAGGATGATTATCATTTAAAATAACACGCACCCTTTTAGGAGAGCATCGTATTGTAGCCCTGAAATACTTGAGCATGTCAAGACCCACAATATTGTCTGGTGTATTTGGAGAAAGCAAAAATGGACATGGAGCAGTAAATTTATCAACATGGAATACAAGTGGTTGTGACAATGGGCTAGGGGAAGGTGTTCCATCAAAACCTATCGATGTAATGGTTAAGCCAGACAGGGGAGCCCTTGGAATCAATTGTTTAGACAAGGCGCTACAAGTAGCTCCTGTATCAACCAGAAACTGATCAGTAGAACCCGAAACATGTGCTGTAACATAGGGACCCCTCTGATCTACTGGAACTTCAACTGATTCCTTACCCCATCCTAGGCAATCCTTTGCATAAGCAGAATCTTGGAAACAGGCTGCACATAGTTAGACATCTGGTATTGGTTCCGTCTATCAAAAGTGTTAAACCCATCCTGCCCTCGTACATTAGCATCAACCCTAGCATGATCATTCGTGCTTCTTCTAGGTCCTGAATATCCTGAGCGATTTCTCATTTGTCCCCGACCACGTGAACACTGCTGAACACGTAGTGCTTGACAATCGGCAGCCCAATGCCCAAATTTCTTACAATACGCACACTGATCAACAGACAAATTCGAACAAGTGTAAGAAGAACCATAAGAGCCACGTCCACCTCTATCACTACCTCTAAAAGGCGGACCATAAGCTTGAGCCAACATAACCTTTGTCTTTAATTCTTTAATCTTTTTATCCTCGCTACCTTTTGCTTCTAATTCCTGACGTTCATAATACTGAGCCATAGTCAAAAGAAGAAACCGGAGGAGAGGTAGTCCATGAACTTTCACTAGCTTTTAGACGACTAGCTATTCCTGGTAACAGATTTGCGACATATTTATCGACAAACAAATGTCTGCCCGTATCATCTGACAATAACTGGCCGCTAAAATCATGAAATGCTTCTTCAAAGCGTGTAAAGAAATCAGAGACCGATTCATCTGCCTTTTGCTTACAAGATGCCAAAACAGTCCAATCTATCTTTTTAGGGGGAATAATCGTTTTTAACTTAACTAATGTGGCTGCGGAAAGATCTAGAATCAACTGATATGGCTTTTTCGCAGGTTCCCTATCCCCGTCCATCTGTTCTAATTCTTTCCATGACGCCCCAAAAACTACACGATCATCAACTTTACGAACAGTTCTCCACATATCTGGCGGTAATATCAATCCGAAAAATAAATCAATGTCAGCCAAAGTCATAGTACATGAACTAATTGCTCCCTCAACTTCCTCATAAAAGGCAGCTGGAGTTTTCCGCGGGTCAGGTAATGCTGTTTTAATTGCCATTACATCTGCCCTATTCCAAGGAGTATACACCCAATTATGAATAAAATAACCCTTAGCATCAACAGAAGTTTTATCATCAATTGTACCCAATCCTTTAGGAGGAACATACAAAGGCATGGCCTCCCACATTGGTTTTGCGTGAACTATCACAGTCTTATCTGTTCCGAAGATGGAAGCTTGCACCCCGCCGGTCTGAGATGTCCGTCAACTACGTTCACTGCCCTTTTCTCCTCTTGCAAACGGACTGCTACAACACATAATTTCACCAAACGCCTGATTGCATCAGCCACCTGTGAGAAAACAAAAAGACCATCACGCATTTGCTTTTGATCACCTGCTACATCATCGGGCTCTAACTCATCAGAATATTTCCGATATAGTTCAATAACTTCTGTGCCAAATGCCTTAGTACAATGTAGCTGCTCCTTTTCCGTCCACCCTTTCATGTTGTCTAAAAGTTCAGAAGCAGAGACAACGCTACGAATAGTTTTCTGAGCAATATATCTAAGCTCAGACGCACGGTCAGCAGGCAACATAGAGCGGCTGTCTCGTATCTTCTGTTGCTCCGAACCAGAGACCTTAGCTAACTCATGAGGGGCAGAAGGAACGACATACGGAGGTGGAGGGTGATCTAGTAACAAAAAATAATTGTGTGGTTTATTAAGGATAGGAAAGAGAGGTTGCCTAACGGTGTATTGGCCAGTTACCTGTAATTTACTTTGTTTCTCTTCTAGCTCCTTTAAGTCATGTATTTCTTTCTTTCTCATTTCCAGTGCTTTCACATATACATTCTTCTGCTGCTCTTTCTCAAGCAAGGCTTGCTCACGCTTCACTCGTCCACGCACTTCCTTCTCCCACATTCGTACACAGTCAAACATATCTTGCCTACGCCTTCGCTTACACATACATTGTTCCACACACTCAATCTTTCGCAAATCAAATGACCCATGCATAGGCCAACGTAACTCAGGATCCGCACGAGTGTATTTATTCCATAATGTGCTGTACATTATAGAAGAAAGTCCATGTTTAACATACATATCTCTATTGGGCGTCCCCTCTGGGGGTGCGGGTCACGATTCTTCCAGTCTCAAATTGGTACCATTACAAAAGCAACACATCCTACGAAGTGCGCTAAAAACAGGCATGCCAAAAATAGTGGAGAATATGCAATATTATAATCAAAGTAGCACTTAAGGTGCCGTTCGAATCAAAATTAAATTGGAAAAAAATCTCCTCATTACCTGCCTAAATAAATTGCAATTTATATATCAATTCAAAGGACACAAATTGATTAGTCACCCAAAACACGAGAGCCAGAGTAAGTATTGCTAAACTTCATTTCCAACAAAGGCATCAAAACCCACAGCAAGTGCCATAAAACGGCTCTTACCAATCACAGGGTGTCCAGGTTCCAACTGCCAAGTTCAAAAATCGACCAAACGGTCACTGCATGACGAATGAAAAATCTCAGTTGGATCTCAGTATCTCAGTTGAGGACCAGCGCCACCTGGATGGTCAAATCAGAAAGAAGGGAAAAACGCTGTGGTTGCCAAGACTCCGTTCTCCTCAGGCATTGATCGTCCGCAGCGAGATACCAATCCATCGTCACGACCAATCCGTCGGGCGTCCGAGTCGCCGATGAGTCCTTCAGTATTTGTTGAAGTAAGCCTCAGCAAGGCCTACTAGTGCAAGGGGTTCGACCTTCTCTGCACAAAGTCCTCAGACCATATAGGAAGAAGTTGGCACAGAAACTGAAATAAAAGACAAAGTTTATTAAACCTCATGAGGTGGTACTACAGTTCAAACAGCACCCGTCGGTAATGTTTGAAGTATCACACTGAACTAAGAGAGCATGGTCCTTTTATACCCACGCAGGGGCTAAAAGAAGGTGGTACAATTATAGAAGCAAGACTTACATACATGTAAGGTCATATGGAAATGTACAGTCGACAGGTAGGAGGGGCTAACAGTTTCAAGGACTAGTTGACACATTACTGTCTGTTACTGATTACGAACAGCTGCAGATCTTACTTGGCATGTACAAAAGTGGGAGATGCTAAATATAACTTGTCACTAGACAGATTTTCAAGAGTAGTTAGCAGAAAGGCAGGACAGAGCACATGGAGAGCACATGGCAGAGAAAATGGCTGCCATGAATACAAAATGTATTCTGCCAAATGTTCACAATAGTTGCTAAATACAAGATGTCTTCTGCTAATGCTTAATCTAATCGCTATTAAATTACAAAAGCTGCAGTTGCTGGGTGTTGGGGAACTGGTGGTGTGTGAGGCAGATGTTGGTGTCAAGGACCATAGGAAGGTTGATATCACACCCACTTGTGCTGCAGTGGTCAGGAATGATCCAGAGGACAGCATGTAGAGGGCAGCCAGGAGTTCGGTCATGGGTGGTATGGTTGTGTGGCTTTCCACTCTTGCTGTGTTGCCAGGGGTAATGTGGTGGAGCAGCCGTACAATGAACTCCTACTTCAGACGGTAGAGTCTGATGACCTTTTCTTCCCAGAGGCCAAGGATAGATGCGTATTGGCAAATATCCTCCCACTCCTTCTGCACTACCTTTGTGGCTGCAATGGTGGTGTTTGAGGTTGCTGCGGTGTTGCTGGTGGCACTTGGCATCATCGCTGTTGTCTTCCCTCGGTCCTAAACTGTAGCAGTAACAGGTCCATCTTGTCCAGTTGCTTGCCAGGGTTCCTTCTGTGGGTTTTCCTTATATACTTTTGTCTGGGCCTCATTTTAATGCCTTGTCTGACCAGTCACTGAAATTTGGATGCTAATTGGATTTAGCATCATTTTTTGGACCTGGTCCTATGCATGTGTTATTTTTCCGTTGCTTGTAGATATGTCGCTAGTGTCATTTTTTATGAGGGAATGCCTACCTTGCATAATATTGTTGTTAAACAATGAAGGTGAGGGGGTGCTCCTAAAAAATTACTTGAAGTTCGGAAATGTGTCGCTAGGCTGCTCCAGTGAGAATATCTGAATATTGTGCTGGGTTAACACCACTTTTGAATTTAAAAAAATGCCATAAAGGTGACGCTAACTTTTTTCAATTCTGGGCTGTAGATTTTTAGAGAGTGCATGAAGGTTAGCAATTTTTGAGGAACTGGTTGCTATATGAAAAGAGCGGCCTATAGCAAAGTATGGAAACCCAAATGTTTCACTTATGATCAACTGCACACAGAGAGCTAGCGTTCTTTAGAGAGCTATGGTGAGCTGAGTTTATGCAATGTAGAAAATTGCTCAGGTTGCAAAGTCACCTGTTTTGCCTGTGGGAGAGAAAGCATAGTTACAAGACCCATGAGTAAATTTTTACCAACAATCCAACTTTTTTATTGCAAGTGTATCACTGAGATTCTTTTTCCAGTGACGGATGGGACGAAGGGAAAAGCATGTACTAATATAGAGCTGTTAGAATGGTTTCTGTTGACATAAATGAATTGGATACTGTTCCTGAGTCAAACATGGTCATAATATTTCAGAGAGTTGGTCAGGGAGTTAGGAGGTAAGAGAGAAGAGGACATCAAAGGAGTAGAGGATGCAGGGAGAAAAAGACAAAAGAAGGCAGGCATAAATAGATTCCAACTTGAAGATGAATTTAACATAAGGTATCCAGTGCATTCGAGTGAGTGGTGGTTGTAAGACAGTGTGTTATTTGTGTTTGCGATACAGGACTGAGTAAAAGGAGGAAGAAGAAGATTTGGGTGTCTTCAACATAAAAACAACGTGTGAATAAAAAAAAAAAACTCACCATGGAGATACATGGAAAAAGTATGAAACGTGGAGGGACCAATTACAGATCTTCGAGGAACACCAATAAAAATAGAACTGTATGTGAACAGCTCACAGCATTGGGAGCCAATAAATGGGCAATTAACTGGTTAAAAAATAGGAAGTTCAGTAGTAGCATCTGCACTCCTGAGGAGGACAGATTGTATAACCCAATAAAGTAGTAAATAATATTAAAAAGAGTGGATAGATCAAGGAGGAAAAGGACAGAGTGGTGAATATATTTGACTATGAAGTCCGAATGGGACAAGATCAAAAGCATGAGTGAGAAATGCTTCAGTGAAATGGAATGCAAGGAATCCTAATTGAGGGAATTGATGATGGTATCAGGGCATGCGCTGTTCTTTACCTTATTGTGGGTCAGGCTTTCTAAGAATTTAGAGAACAACAGTGCAGTAGAGGTGGGTGAGGAGGCTGTTTAGTTAGTAGCAGATTCAGGTTAAGCAGTTGGATTTTTTAGGAGGGCTACAGAGCTGACTGGAATCCACAGAGTATTTTCTACTGTCAAGTGAGAGGTTGAAAAATGAGACAAGGAGTGAAGAGCCTGGAGAAGATCATGAAAGGTTTTATAATGTGAGGTCAAAAAAGGTCAAAAAGAGGGAATAGTAGTTATTAACTGGTCATGCAAGGAAAAAATCGAAAAGGATTTCATTCTAATTTCAGCATAGAAAGAAAGGTCCCAGCCACCTCAGAAGAAGCAAGCAACTCACTGCCACTAAAATTTTAACTTCAGTTCACATTTTACATTCTAACCTCACTGAACACATTCTCATCACTAAGCATTGGCATTAATGAGAAACCATAACACATGAGGTTACTACACACCTCCTCCCTTTTACAAAACTCACTTTTTTTTTTTTTTTTTTTTATAAAAGAGATAAAATAACCAACACAAAGATAATATTTACAAACTATAGAACTTAAGCCATCCTAATGCAGGAATAAGCATCTTAAGTACAAAATGAAAATGATGAACTCAATAGAAGAATATGTTTCATTCTTCTTTCCCCTCAAGTCCATACATAGGGCCTCATTACAACATTAGCGGGCGGCAACCAAATGGAGCCGGCGGTGTTGCCGCTGTGCGACCGGTGCAGTTGCACCCGTCGCCCGCCGCATGGGGCCCTGTCAGTGGGCCTCTGCACTGCCCATGCCAGTGGCATGGGTAGTGCAGGGGCCCCCAGGGGCCCGCGACTCCCTGTACTGCCAGCCTTTTCCTGGCGGTTCAAACCACCAGGAAAAGGCTGGCAGTAGGGGGACTTGTAATCCCATGGGCAGCGCTGCTAGAAGCGCTGCCCTGGCGGATTACTACCGCCAGGGCCATTGTGGTGGGAAACCTCCGGCCCCGGCGGTGCGACCGTCGTAATGACCCTGGAAGCACCGCCAGCCTGTAGGCTGTGCTTCCGTCATTTCAGCCCTGGCGGTCCTGTACCGCCAGGGTTGAAATGACCCCCATAGTCTTTCATGAACTTTGGAAGAATTGTTCGGCAACCACTGCATCTAGTTGCTACCTTCCCACTACATTCTGTTAGTACATTTTTCTTCCACATTAGAGTGCAATGCCACAATCCTATTCAGGTTCCAAATGCAGTTATCATTCAGCTTAACCAAATTTGGAAAAGGTTCTACAATTTGGAAGGGAGTGGAGATTTCTGAATTTCCACTTTTCTGTGGGAGCCCCACCCTCTCTACATCCCAACACTCACCACAGTGTGTTTAATGGCCTTATGCACATCAAATCTCTGGTCTTCCATGCCTTCACTTGTTGTGATCTTTGCCAATCATGCTTTGTGTTTTCATCTGTTCTCTCGAATTTGTCACACTTCTTCCAAGATGGATTTATGATAGTGTTTGAAACAACTCAAAAGGCACTCTACCTGTAACTGAGTGTGGAGTTAGCTGATAGGCTCCAACCTTTTCCAACAAATCCTCTTTCGAGTCTTCAATTTGAGTTTTTCTAATCTGTATGGATTCTTTTAAAACTCTCTTGAACCTCTCTATCACCCCATTGGTTTTGGAATGGTACAAGGAACAATTCTTATGCTTAAATTGTCTCATAGATAAAAACTTCCCTGTATCTTTAGATACCCATTGAACTCCATAATTAATCCCAAAAAAATCTGGAAATTCTTCTCTCCTGGAAATCTCCTTAATAAATGCAATTACCTTACCAGTTTTCACACTTTGCTTTATGCACTTTTCTGGCTACCTTTAGTACACATCCATTGGCACTAAAACATAATATTGGCTAGTTTTGCTTTTAACAGGTCCCATAATATATAGAGCTTCTTCCTGCCATGCTCTTCTTGTGGGCTCTCTCACCGTCATCAGCTGTACTCTAGTCCTATAGCTCTTATCACAAGAATAACATTCAATGCATTCTCTGACACATCTCTCAATTTGCTTGTCCGTTCCTGGCCACCAAAAATGTAGTCTAATTTTTTCTTTAGTTTTTGAAATGCCTAAGTGTCTGCAATGACTCAACTGTATGAGCCTTTCCCTAACTTTAGTTGGAGGCACCAGTTTAGTTCCTCTCCCTAGTAACCCCTTACTCTCAGACAATTCATCCTTCACCATTCAGAATCTCAAACTCTCTTCACTCACAACCGTTTTGAGCTCCTTCCTAACCTGATAAGATCTCTTACTTTTTTTATTAGTTCATCCCCCTGTAAACACCATCCTCGCTCTTCTTCAGTGACCACTCCATCAGTGACCTCGCAAGCCGTGTATGTGTCTAGATATTCCACTTCTTCATCCATATCAATATCCTGTTCTGTTTGTGTAGCACTTAACCGAGAGAAGCAATCAGCGATTCTATTCTCTGCACCACTCTAAGCTTGTAGTCTTACAAAGCCACTATCCCTGTACAGATACGCCCTGAAACAGTTTCCAAGTTGTTCTTATAAAATACGTCTCTGAGAGGCTTATGATCCGTTCTTACCTGGAACTCCATACCCCAGAGAAACTTTTTCAGTTTGTTATAGTCCAATGAATGCAAACGAGCCTCACATTCAATTACTGAATAGTTGTTTTCTGGTCCCGTTAAACATACTGAAATGAGCATGATAGTTCTTTCTGATGTTGTTTCAGTACAGCCCCAACCCCTTCGAGTTGATATCAGTGATTAAAACAGTGTTATCTTCAACATAAGAGCTTTGTAAAGATGGTTCATTATTGAAGATGGATTTTACATTGCAGTATTCTTGTTCACACAAAGGAGATCAAGTAAACGTTGCTCCCTTTTTTTTTATAAAGAGCTCATATTTTGTATATAGCTGGCCAAAGAAGGCACAACTTTATTATACTATTCTGCCATCTCCAGGAAAGTTATTAATTCATATTTATTCTCAGGTGAATGCAAATTATCTATGGTCTTAACCAAATGTTCTTTGGGCTTTACTCCCTCCCTTATGTCCAAAATAGACAATTTCAATTTGATTGAATTTACATTTATTTTCAGATACAGTTCAACCTTCCATTCAACATCTTTCCAGCACTATCCTAAGCTTACTCTCCTGCTCTTTTTAATCTGACCCATACATTTACATATCACCCTGGTACATTTTCACTCCAGGAACCCCACGTAACACTTCTTCGATTGCCCATGGAGAAATTGCAGTGGTCAAGTTGAGGCCAAACGGTATCCTAAATGTTGTCAAATCCATGGGTTCTTCGACTATTCCAATCTGGTGGTAGGCTTTCTTTAATTCTAAGTTTGTGAAGCTATTTACTCCCTCAAGTTGAGTAAGCATCTTTGATATATTTGGGAGAGGATATGTATCCACAAACATAGCTCTAATAAGAGCTCTTAAGTCAACACAGAAACAAAATTCCCCTGAGGCCTTCTGCGCTAGAACTACAGGCACCACACATTCTGTAGCTTCAGTTTTCACAATCATCCCTTCCTTTTCAAATTTTCCAAGTTGTACATTCATGTCCCCTCGTAAGGCTAAACGAATATTCTGTGTTTTGCAAGCCACCGGAGAAACATTATACTTTAAACAATTCTGTATGTATAATTGGACCTTCAACCTCTCTTTGAATACTTCCTTAAACTCTTGCCATAGTTCAGGTGGCATACAAGTCTCACAGCCTTTAACCTCAGGTACTCTTGTTGGCAAATATGTACAAGAAACACACTTGGTTCACTGTTTGGGATGAAGTATGACCCCAAGGGGCATATTTAAACTTGTTTTGTGCCGAATTTGCATCATTTTTTTAAAATGCAAATTTAGGGCAAAACTAGCTCCATATTTATACTTTGGCTCTAGACCCGTCTAGTGACAAAGTTATGGAGTTAAAGTCATTTTTTGGATGTGGAAACCTACCTTGCGTCAATAATATGCAAGGTAGACGTTCCCGTGCAAAAAATGACTCTATGGCCTTAGTGTCATATTTATTCCCCTGTGGTAAAATCACGCACAGGGGAGAAGGGGGTCAAATAATGGTGCAAAGCCTACTTTGCACCATTATTTAACGCCTGGGTCAGGGCAAACGTTAGAGGACTTGCGGGCCTATTTCCATGGTGTAACACCATAGAATAGGTCCACAGGTGCCCTCCCCAGGCGCCAGGGACACCCCAACCCATACCAGAGGGAAAGCAGAGGATGGGGGACCCCATCCCAGGTAAGTATAGGTAAGTACAGGTAAGTATTTTTTTAAAGTTCCATTGGGGGCCCAAAATGGGCCCCCATACATGGCACTGGTTGCAATGGGCATGCCCAGGGGCCCCTGGGCCCCTGTGCTAGCCATTGGGGGTGGTGAGTGTGACTCCTTTCTTTTCTAAGACAGGAGTCATGTGGTATGGATGATTTTGCATCAAAACATTATGCTAGGCTGGTTAGAATCAATTTTCTTTACTCTAACCTGCCTAATGTAATTTTTTGGTGCAAACCCCCCTTCTCACATACCGGCACCCTCACCCGGCTAACGTCATTTTTTTAATGCTAGCCTACCCTTTGCTCTGGCTTGCACCATTCCATAAATATGGTGCTCAGGTGGCGCTCAGGAATGGTGCAAGCCAGTGCAAAACCTTTTGATGCAAAAGTGTGTTAGTGCAGTTTTGCACCAAAAAGTATAAATATGCCCCCTAGTTCCTTCTGGTGAACCCAACTTACAATACTGTCTCCCCCACACAAAACGTAAATCTTCCCAGCAGTGAGACGTCCTTTATATTCTATTTCCCCCATTAAATAAACTAGTAATTTAATGGGTTGCCCTCCAAGCAGCAATGGATGGATATCAAATTTATAAAGCTTCACTTTACCAGAAAGCTTGCTTGTAAAGAAATCTTTGGATATAAGGGAAATCTTGAACCAGAATCGAAAAGCATATCCACACATTCCCTGTTAATGTTTAACTTATCAACTGCACCTTTAGTTTTGCATTTTTTGATCCGAAGTACTACCTCCCCATAATGCAATTCATCATGCTCAACCTCCTCTACTTCACCTTCACCATGAAGCATTATTTATTTTACCTTCTTCACCTTACCATTGTAGTGAGATCTGCAGTATTTTTAAAAATTTCAAATCTTGCCACATTCGCAACATTTAACTGAGATTGCAGGGCAACTCCTCTTATTCACCAAATGGTTGGATGCACAAACATCTGAAACATTTTCCATAAAAACCTGTTTTTACAGAGGAATGTGATAAGGCAGGACAAATGTTCTCATTGGCTAAATGTCTGAAACACCCACACCTGAAGCAATTTTCTCCAACCAGTTTTTTTGTGATAATCATTTTCTTTGTTTTAAGAAATTGACATATTCACTAGATGTACTTTTTCTACCGGAGATTCATGTTCTTTCCTTATCACATCAACACACGCTAATAAATGTTCTATCTTTTTAGCAATTACTAGTACTTCATCAAGTTTGGCATCATCCTTCTGTCACAATTTGTCCCTTACTTTCTCAATATTGCATCCTAGCATAAACTGATCCTGGATGCGCTATTCCACACTTCCCTCACACTTTCAGGTGGCAGCTAACTTGTGTAAGCTTGTGACGTGACTCTCTACTGAAACTCATGCTTTTTATGTCCACCTGCCAAAGTGATATCTTTTAAGGATAGTACTTACCTTTGGGATATAATGCTTCTCAGGTTTCTTAATACAGATATATAAGTCACATAAATCTTCCATCTCAGCATCTTCAATATCTGGAAGGCGCTGAAATACTTTTTGTCCTTCAGAGCCTAAATACTGCATAAATAAGTCAGCTTTTCTATTTGCACTCAGTGTGCCACAAGCTCGGAGATAATGGAAAACATTTTTTCCATTTTGACCATTTAATGGTAGGTCCCCTTAGAGGACCTTAAAAAGAAAGAAGGTAGGGTGATATTTTGTACAGGGAGTGCAGAATTATTAGGCAAATGAGTATTTTGACCACATCATCCTCTTTATGCATGTTGTCTTACTCCAAGCTGTATAGGCTCGAAAGCCTACTACCAATTAAGTATATTAGGTGATGTGCATCTCTGTAATGAGAAGGGGTGTGGTCTAATGACATCAACACCCTATATCAGGTGTGCATAATTATTAGGCAACTTCCTTTCCTTTGGCAAAATGGGTCAAAAGAAGGACTTGACAGGCTCAGAAAAGCAAAAAATAGTGAGATATCTTGCAGAGGGATGCAGCACTCTTAAAATTGCAAAGCTTCTGAAGCGTGATCATCGAACAATCAAGCGTTTCATTCAAAATAGTCAACAGGGTCGCAAGAAGCGTGTGGAAAAACCAAGGCGCAAAATAACTGCCCATGAACTGAGAAAAGTCAAGCGTGCAGCTGCCACGATGCCACTTGCCACCAGTTTGGCCATATTTCAGAGCTGCAACATCACTGGAGTGCCCAAAAGCACAAGGTGTGCAATACTCAGAGACATGGCCAAGGTAAGAAAGGCTGAAAGACGACCACCACTGAACAAGACACACAAGCTGAAACGTCAAGACTGGGCCAAGAAATATCTCAAGACTGATTTTTCTAAATTTTTATGGACTGATGAAATGAGAGTGAGTCTTGATGGGCCAGATGGATGGGCCCGTGGCTGGATTGGTAAAGGGCAGAGAGCTCCAGTCCGACTCAGACGCCAGCAAGGTGGAGGTGGAGTACTGGTTTGGGCTGGTATCATCAAAGATGAGCTTGTGGGGCCTTTTTGGGTTGAGGATGGAGTCAAGCTCAACTCCCAGTCCTACTGCCAGTTCCTGGAAGACACCTTCTTCAAGCAGTGGTACAGGAAGAAGTCTGCATCCTTCAAGAAAAACATGATTTTCATGCAGGACAATGCTCCATCACACGCGTCCAAGTACTCCACAGCGTGGCTGGCAAGAAAGGGTATAAAAGAAGGAAATCTAATGACATGGCCTCCTTGTTCACCTGATCTGAACCCCATTGAGAACCTGTGGTCCATCATCAAATGTGAGATTTACAAGGAGGGAAAACAGTACACCTCTCTGAACAGTGTCTGGGAGGCTGTGGTTGCTGCTGCACGCAATGTTGATGGTGAACAGATCAAAACACTGACAGAATCCATGGATGGCAGGCTTTTGAGTGTCCTTGCAAAGAAAGGTGGCTATATTGGTCACTGATTTGTTTTTGTTTTGTTTTTGAATGTCAGAAATGTATATTTGTGAATGTTGAGATGTTATATTGGTTTCACTGGTAATAATAAATAATTGAAATGGGTATATTTTTTTTTTTGTTAAGTTGCCTAATAATTATGCACAGTAATAGTCACCTGCACACACAGATATCCCCCTAACATAGCTAAAACTAAAAACAAACTAAAAACTACTTCCAAAAATATTCAGCTTTGATATTAATGAGTTTTTTGGGTTCATTGAGAACATGGTTGTTGTTCAATAATAAAATTAATCCTCAAAAATACAACTTGCCTAATAATTCTGCACTCCCTGTATGTTGCCTGACAATATGTATACACTCTAATACACTTTAAGTTTGAATACTAAATTAATGTGGTCAAATTACAGTTGAGTTGATGAGATGAATATAGCACATCACCCAAAAGAAAATAAATGTAAGTTATTTGTGTGCCCGTCACCAAGCTGTTCTTCATGAAGATGTGAATAATAGTAACCAGTATTAATAAGGCATAAAAATGAAGTGTGCCTATCACCAAGTAACAGGTGTCTGCTGATTCTGTTAGGAAAAAGTCACTTACTGTTTATTAACTAATCCTATGTCTAGAGGTGAGCCCGTCACCAAACAGTTCGCCGTGTGTTCCCCATGCCGAAGCAGTGAATAAAATTGTTAGTATTAAGGCACAAGTGATGAGGTGTGCCTACTACTGTGTAAACAATGCATGAAAATCACAGTGAAACAGAGTGCATTTAATGCATTTGAAATGAGTTGAGCCTAATCCTTGAAGATGGCTGCCAGGTCATCACAGTTGCAATGTTTGTTTTTAGAAGAATTTAGGCACAGCACGTTGCAATATTTCTACAAAGTCGAAGAAGTTTATTGCATTTGAATTATGTTTAGCTAAACTGTTAAAGATGGCTGCTGAAGCATCATTGTTGCAACGTCTGTTTCTACCGAAAATCAGGCACAGCTTGTGAGGATACACAGTGCGAGTGCAGTTTATGGAAGATGCCACCACACAAGACAAGGGTGTGTGCAAGTAAGATCATTTTAAAGCGTAATGATATTGACACAGTAGAGTTTTTTAAGCAAAATTCACAGTACCTTAATGGAAGTCATGGTATGTTTCTGCATTAATTAACCTCTTACTCTTTTCCACTTCTCGTAGTCATCATGAGTAGTTTCCGTAACCTCCAAAATACCTCTGGTTTAAAATGTCTAATGAAGTGGTTGAAACACAGATCATGGATATTAAAAACCATGGCTGCATTCAGGTATAATTCATTGCCAAAATATATTAGTTAATAAGTGGTCACGCAAGAAAGATATCCAAAAGGATTTTATTCAAATTTCAGCATATAAAGAAATGTCGCAGCCACCTCAGAAGAAGCAGACAACTGTCTGCCACTGCGTTCTAACTTCAATTTACATTCTACATTGTAACCTCACTGAATGCATTCTAATCACTAAGCGTTGGCATTACTGAGTGACCATAACACATGAGGTTACTTCACAAGGTACACAACCCTGCAATTCAACACTAGGGCACACAACTCTGCAACACTAGGGTACACTGCCCTGCAATGCAACATTAGGGTACACCACCCTGCAACTCAGCATGAGGATACTCAACCCTGCAATGCAACATTTGGGTACTTAACCATGCAACACAGCACTAGGCTACATGACCCTGCAATGCAATACTAGGGTACACTGGAACCCATAGAATATGTTCCACTGTTGAGTGAGAGGTTGAAAAATGAGAGAACCTGTGAAGGACACTGGAGAAGATGGTAAGAGTTTTGCTGCGGTACTGATGGATAAGAATGTTGATCCGAGGTTCCTCGCTGGTGTATGTTGTTTCTCTTCATAGCTACTAATTAAATGAATATTTAAATTTTCATGAAATATGGGAGTCGTTTTTAAATCCTTTTTAGCATGCTCATTTTCTACAAGTGAAAGAGTGTCTTTGCATGTATGTCATTTTACTTACTGCAAGGTGATTGCACATATAATTTTTCTATATGTTGCTGAACGTTCTATAAATTCTCTTCAAAGATCCTTTTGATATTGTATTGTAAGACGGATTCTGCCACTCAAGAACATAACCTTTGTTACAAGAACATCGTACTGTGAAATGTGGAAATTAACTCACTGGGGAACACAACAAATGGAATGAATCTTTAAATTAAATATCATTCATATCAAAAGAAAGCAAAGGAAATCATGTTTTGACTTTGAGATGGGGAATGTGTCTACTGCATTATCCATCATTAAGAAACAGAAGCAGTCAAACTAATATTTGTATAGCTTTTTTGTATCCTTTGTAAATAAAAAAAACAAAAACATTTATCATGAGTATCTAATGCTACAGATTTTAATCAGGTGTTAAAACCCCTGGGTTTGCATATTCTGACTAGCTTTAAACAGAGTTTATCTGGCTTTAGGTGACACCTTCAGTACTCATTTGCCCACGACAGTAGGCGTTAAACTCCATGATGATGACAACGAAGATAGCGATGAGGAGAATGATGATTTTGATGATAATGATGGCAATGATGCTGACCACCTTAACTGCACTCTGCATCACAAGGGCTTCAAAAATGTTATCACCAGGGTCAGCTCCTCCACTAGGGCGGAGGAGCGTCCCCCCCTCCCCACCAGCAGTGGAAGCTGCAAATCCTTTAAAAGAAAAGAATAATAAACGTTGTTTGTTATCTTTTTCTTTTAAAGGGGCGGGGCCATGGAGGTGACGAGCAGTGAGGCACAGCACTCTCCTTCACTGCACTTGTATGCTTGGCCAGCCGTCTCGTGCTGGCCAAACATACATGAGCAGTGTGCTCTCTCCACCCGGCAACTCTGTTGCTGGGCTGAAGAGAGCATGTACAGGCTCCCAGTCTGCCTGTGAGCACCCAGCCAGAGCTGCTTTGAGCAGCATCAGGACTGGCAGCAGGGCAGGCTGGGAGCCTGTGCCTGCAGCGAGACGGAGGAGAGGAGCGGTGTGGCGAGGAGTGAGGCAAGTGTTTCTTTTTTTATTTAAGTTAATTCAATGTTTATCCCCCCGTGCTCCACCCCCGCATGCCGCCCCTCCCGTTCCACGCCCAGTGAGCTAAAACTGTCATAAATAAATATTTCCCCATGCTATGGGATAGAATGTTTTCTTTTATTTTTTAAATGTGCCCTAACAAAAATATACCTGTGTGGGGTTATTGAAAAATGACAAAATATCATCAAACGTCTGTTGTTGAAAACGCAAACCGATAACCAGAGGCGTAACAAAGGCCTCTGCAGCCCTCGTGGTGCGAGTGGTCCCAGAGCTCCAGGTGGCCCCCTCAACACAGTGCTTGGCCTTGGTGAGTCCAGAGGGAGCCTCCACTGCAAAGAACAGTTTCCATACCCCACTACTGATATACCCTCACTCTCTCAGGCAGAGAACTACTGTACTCCTGGGGTGAGCTTCCTGAGGCACTGCAGAGTAAAGCCGCAGGGATGGGATCCCCAGAGCCTGAAAAGGCTCACAGAGGGGAGTGCAGTCCCCCTCTATTTTGTATTTCATTTGGTCCTTGGGAGATTGGGCTCCCAGGGCATGAAGAAGCTTGGGAAGGGGACCACACACCTTCGCCCCCTATTATTTCATTTAGATACATGGGATGGAGATCCTGGGGCATGAAGAGTCATGTAGCCCCCCTTTATTATTTCATTTCGCCTCTGGGTAATGGGGTCTCAGGGACATTAGCAAGGCTCATGAAGGTGGCCTGCATGCCCCCCATTAAACCGTGTGCGCTACCACTTGACCCACTTTGGGGGTTTATGTATATTTTTTAACTCACAGCAAATTGAAAAAATATATGTTTTAGGCTCCAAGGTGGGATTTCCCTTCTCAGCCTCTCCTACCATGCCTAGTGCTGAGGGTGAGAGTGGTTGTCAGATTTTCTCTCTCGGTATGAGAGTTCATAGGGTGTGTCAGTGTGTGGGTGAGTGAGGGTCTGACTGGGGGTGTGAATGAGTGCATGAGGGTCTGAGTGGGTCTGTGAATGGGTGCGTGAGTATTTGAATGGGTCTGTGAGTATGTGCATAAGTGTATGAGTTGGTGTGTGAGTAGGAGAAATTGACTAAAGAGAGTCAGAAAGAGAAAGAAAATGAGGGAGAGAAAGACATTTTTATGATTTGATGTCTGACACAGTTACAATCAAATATTTGTGTACAAATTAAAATCAAAAGTATATTTATTATTTTAAAAAGGAATAATAGTTTTAAATTAAAAAAAACAGTTCAACTGGATTCAAACCCTCAATGCTCAGAGTTCAACTGAATTCAAACCCTCAGTGCTCAGTGTGAAGGTCTGTGACCTCCCCAGAAGGGCTTCTCCGTGATCACTATAGATTTATTTATATTTCTTTTTTAAATACAATGCCAATTAGGGGCTATCTGGGATCTACGAGAGAGCCCTCAAGGGCTCCCCCGCAGTCCCTCCTCACATTTTTTTTTTATCAAATATTAAATAAAATATCCTATTTGGGCTACCTGGCACTGCAGGGGAAGCCTTGGCATTGCAGTGCCATTGCTTCAGCAATCACGGGCAAGCTTTGACAGCAGCTCTGTGCTTGCGGAAGCATTTCATCTCCGTCCCCTGCACTTGTGGATAGACAGCAAGCTGCTTCCAGAACTAGTTTGAACTTACCATAGGCAAGGGGTTGCTCATGTCCCTGGACATATCTCTGGGCTAGGAACATAGGCTTTGAACAAGGGCAGAATGATTTTATCATCTTGGAGTCAGGCAGAGAAGGGCACTATAGGAGTGTTTGCAGTTGGGCACACTGGAACTGCTGGAAACGTGGTTTGATGGTGCCTCTGGCATCATTTACTCTATTGGTCATCCTCAGCCTATTGGCAGACACAAATGTGGCTCCCTTGTGCATTATCTTCAGAAAGCTCTGAACCTGTTAATGACAGAAGAAAGCGGCACTTGCTGAAATCTGAGGAGACCTGAAGGGTTAGAACTACTCCCACTGATAGCTAGGTCAAAGAAGTGGACCACAAGAGTCAGTTTTCTTTTTCAACTGTAGATTATTGGTATTATTATTGGTAATTTCTGGCACTGACAAATAATAACTATGCTCATCAAGGTAACACCACCATCATATGACTTACGATTTCCTCCCAGAAAATCATCATCAATTGAGGACAGGAATGCAAATCATTACCCTCTTGATCACACTCCCTCCAACATAAGACTATACCTCAGTTTCTATTTCATTTGTTCAATGTGTCATTGTTTCATCTGTTTATACTTTCTATTCTGTACACTTTTGCACATGGAGGGCATATCTGCCTGAGTTTCTGCCACTGGCGTGCTGGGATATCTGTATGTGAAATATACTAACACTGATGCATATACGATCATTGGACACTGGGCCCAATGCTCAATATTAGACCATTTGTTGATGTATAAGTGGAAAAAATGTTTCCCATTGAGTTAGAGGTATATGTGCTGCCTTTCTGTTTCCTGGGTGGATGGCCCAGTTTTGCAATTGCCAGTATCACATCAGCTTGCTCTCTAAACTTAACATGCTTTTTGCATCCTTCAATTTGATATGCCCTGCTACAAAAAAGTCACAAAGCACTCC
This sequence comes from Pleurodeles waltl, assembly GCF_031143425.1. NCBI lineage: Eukaryota > Metazoa > Chordata > Amphibia > Caudata > Salamandridae > Pleurodeles > Pleurodeles waltl. The sequence goes on from NC_090446.1 coordinate 826,217,751, forward strand.
ACAGCCCCCTTCCAGACCACACCCACTCCTTCTCTCGTTCTCACTGGATTCTGCCAAATGTGGATATATGGGAAAGGGAAGGAAGGATAATCTTGTTGTCTTGAAATTGAGTACGATAGCTCTAAAGTGGGTTGTAGAATCACTGAGTAGGTTCATACAGAAGGTCTAATGTGTTTGGCCATCCATGGGATCTCATGCGGAGCTTGTCCAATAACAGTCTCATTGATATGTATCCAGTGTCATTCTGTCTCTTAGAAGGACTAGCCTAAGAATATTCTACAGAAGGAAGCTTGATAACAGCATTTCACACACAGCAATCCCAGCCTCATTCAACTCCTTTGCACTCACAGCACTTTCTGTGAGTTACTAGTATGTTTCCAAACCCATCTAAAATTATCAGCAGCTAGGTCCTCAGTACCATTTCCAGAATTCTCACTGGAAAAACCTTGAGTACATAAAGCAATCTGTGTACAAAATCATTTTCACAGCCTTTACCCTTGCCTACTGGGAATATATAAGGATTCTGCCATCTACGAAAGTCAGTAGTGATTGCATTAAACAATCAGGGATAATTTAAAGTATAAAGGCTATAGAGTTTCAGACTGATAGAGATTCCCAGAAAATTAAATTTACTTTTGCTCAATGAAAGCCAGTCATTGCCATAATACAATTTTTGATTATCTATAGCAATCCCACATCCAATAACTCTGATTTATCCTGTTTAAACCAAGAAAACCTCCCAAAAGTGTCTACCACCTCTAGGGCCTTTTGTATAGAGTTTTGGGGTTTCATTACTGTCAATAAGATATTGTCCATAAAAAATGGATCCTTTTATGATCCTGCACACATTGCATCCCCTTAATAGCTGGATGCTCCATAATGAGGGCAGCTAGACATCCATAACTTGTATGAACAACAGGAGGTCAAGGGGCATTGCTGACAAGTACCTCTATGTAGGGCAATTGACTTTATCAATTCAATAACTAGCATTCTTGAGACCAGACTTTTACAGTTGATTTCTATCCAAGTCAACATGTGTGCACCTAAGCCTGCCCCCTGAAGGACTCAAAGAAGAAAAGATCAACTCACTCTGTTGAATGCTTTTTCAGCATAGAATGACAGAATAGCAAGAGGAGTTTCCTCAAGTTCGCCTTTACAACAAGTTGTAGTACAAGTCATATGCTATCTTGACTGAGGATGAAGCCACATTTAAGTAAAGATTTGTACACCCAAATTTAAAAGAATAAGTATTATATGGGCTTTTCTTACTGCAGTTGTCATCATGTTTCAGTGGAGGAAGGAATTTAGGGCCAGATGTACGAACTTCAAGTTTGCGACTTGCAAACTGCGAGTCTAGCGACTGGCAATATGTGAGTCGCAAAACATGTTGTACAACAGAGTCAGTGACACTGTTTGCAATTCCCAATGGGGTTGCAAATGACGTACATCATGAATATTCATGAGGTAGGTTGCAGTTTGCAACCCCATTGAGAATGGCCACCTTCACAGAGATGGTGGCCTGCTGGAGACAGCAGACCACCCTGTCTGTGACTGCTTTTAAATAAAGCAGTTTTTTATTTTAAATGCAGCCCATTTTCCTCAAAAACAAAATAGGACCACTGCATGCTCTGAAAAAATATTTTCGCTGCCTTTCACAAAGGGGAAGGGGTCCTATAGGGACCCGTCCCCGTTTGCGAATGGGTTAGCACCAGTTTGAAACTGGTGCCAATTGCAATTGTTTTGTGACCGCATTTGCAGTCACAAAACAATCATACATAGGACTGAGACTCGCAATTAGGAAGGGAACACCCCTTCCTAATTGCGACTTGCAAACCCTTTTTGCGATTCGGTAAATAGATTATTGAATCGCAAAAATGGGTCTGTACATCCCAAATAGCATTTTCCACATCTCAAACGGCCCGAGTTGCCGTTTGCAACATGGAAATTGCTTCGTACATCTGGCCCTTAATGTCTCTACAAGATGCAGGATCAGTTCCAACCCACCGGATCCGGGTACTCAGACGGAGTAAGGGCTATCTCTGATGTAATCAGTGCCTCCAAGGCACTTGAATAGTGTTGGGAGACTGGCAGCCCTTATAAAGATGCCTTCCTCCTTTTAGTTCACTGGGTCCTTCGAATATATTATAGAACAGTAATTCATAAATGCCACACTTTTTGCCTTACTCCCGATTAATGGGTCTGACTCTATATCTTTGTATTGTGAGGATTCTTTTAGCTGCTGCTGCCTGCCCTAGCCTCTTAGTCAGGACTGAGTACATCTTGCTTGCCTTCTCATAACATATTTGTTTTTTCAACACTAACGCTTTTTCAAACGTTTCTGTGGCCATGAAGTCTATTTGGCTCCTCAAAGTAGTCCTTTTTTGCAGGGATCGTAATCACTCTGTCACCCTTTGCTCTTCCTCCACCAAGCCAATATTCACCTCTAATGTCTCTCAATTCACTTAAAGAGTATGTCACCATCTTGCCCTTTCCACTATACACTGTTTTCTAACAACCACCTGTTTGGGGGCTCTACTTTACACACTGGCACACACACATACACATACACACTCTGATCTCCTCTGCAGCACAGCATGCAAGATGCAGAGCTCAGCTCAGGACTTACCTTGTTGAGAGCGGTGGCTTCCCTCGAGGACATTGTGGGCTAGCAGTGCCAGTCAGTGGGGCTGTAGTTGGATGTCATCTTGGATGTATATTATTCTTCCTAACCCAAGATGGTGTCCCTCTCAATTTATTTCTGCTTTGCTTCCGTAATTTAAGGTGGCAGTTATTTCTTCCTGAGGCCACCTTTTTTCCTTCCAAGAAATATTTCAATATTTATTGGGGAATAGGTTAGCTGAAGTGTCTTCACAACAGTCCCTTGTACCTATTCTTAAGCATGTTTCCCTATTTTGTCCCTACTTAGGCATTTGAGCCTCTCTACTGAGTTTAGCCCTTCTGGAAATCCATTTTGGAGGTTTTTGGTGCAAATCATTTTTCTGCCAATATGCTGGTATCCAGGAAGTAATTTTTCTTTCTTCAGAGTGAAGATCTTCCAGATTAAGACATGCCCATTGTGACTAACCATCAACACAGCCTTAAATTCCAGAGTGCATCTGCGAAAACCCTTCCATTTTCATTACCTGCAAAATATCCATTAATGGTGTCCATAAAGAGTGGGAAGTAAGCTTATCCTTGAGCAGTGCCTTGTTAAGTTTCCAATTTCATGTGCTCTGAGTGCTACACCTCTGCTCCTCCCCATTACTAACATTGTGTGATCCGAGGTCATTATTGGGCCAAGCAATAATGTCCAAATATTTCCCATAATCCCTTGAGTTCCACCTGTAAGATCAGTTCAAGAGTTTGATCTATGTAAGTGGGAGAAGAAAGTGAATTCCTTAGCACTATTTCTCCAAATGTCTATAATGCAAAGTTCTTTTATTTTGAGAGGTAGAACCTGAGACATTTCACTTGAAATGTACCAATATTGAGGATGTCTATCTAAGTACCTATCTGGGGCAACATTAAAACCAGCTATACATAATAGGTCTACCAGGCCCCACACTTTTATTTTGGCCTACCTATCAAGTATAATTGCTTTCCGGACAGCATCTGAGGCATATATATTAAGAATAAAAAAGCTTCATTAAAGATATTTCCCTTCTAGTTAGATGAAGCCTCTCTGTGTCAAATTTCACACTAAGATAACCTGCTCCAATAATAATTATTTGTGTAGGTTTGTAATGAATCCTCTCATTTTAGTTTTTGTTGCAGCAGCCTAGTGAGTGGGATAAAGCTTATATCTTAAAATGTCAGTCTGATGATTGCAGATGAGTTTCTTGCAGACATACTTCATTAGGAAGTACCTCTTTAACCTTCTATCACATCTTATGCCATTAGACCATACACATTCCAGGATATAACTCCATGGTGCTAATTTAATAAAAAAACTGTTCAAAAAGTCCAGCGAGAAAATAATTCCTGTGCCACGTGCTGTTAACAGGATACAACCAAATCCCAATTATCCATGCCTAAACCAACCCTCCCTCTTAATTACCCTTGACAGCCCACTCTCAACCAATCCCCACATAGCAGGATGACACCCTTCCCCCCACCCCTCAGCGCCTCAAATTTCTATTATGTGACTCTATTCATCTTCTTTCTTAAACTAGAAATTACGGGGGACGTGGTTTGACCATGAGTAGAGATGGCAACCTGAGTGCTGAGCACTGTGCACTGGGGGCCCTCGAGAGAGGACGGCAGGGAATCTGAGATTGAAGAGGGGATGAAAGACTGCTGCCCGGCCACTGCTGAGTCCTGGGGAGCCTTCCAGATTCGTGGTGCAGCCTCTTGGGAATGTAGGCTTAGCTGCACAGCTGCTTCAGGCCTGGGAACGTGCTTTGAGCCATGGCCTATAATACAAGTGAGGCAACGCATGCTGTATCTTGCACTGGGGAAGACCTAGGAGTCTATTTTGCTGCTGCTTGCCCCTTACCACAATCAACACATATGAGGGGGCAATTGCGGACTGGCTGCCTTGCCATTATCTGCCCTCATCACTTATCTGGATGGGAGACCCCACAGCCACACTGGCTTGGGGCCAGCATCTTGACCCCTGACGGTTCTGGCATTGCGCAGCCCACTGTCTACAGCACTATAATACTGGCAACTTCCACTGCATCACCCACTTGGCGCAGCTGAACAATTGGACCTTCAGCTAGGCACCAAATACTGTTTACTGCCACTATGCAGTGCCCTGATCCTTTCCTCTGATTGGTGCCACCATCTGCAAAGGCAGAGTGGGACCTGTCACCTTCTATGGGCCTTGAGGAGTGCTTCCCAATGACAGTGTATGCTGGGACACCTGCTAACGGTGGCACCGCTGGGACATCTGGTCATCTTCTGCTCTAAACTGTGGAAGGATAGGTATATCCATCACTGCCCCCCCCCACAGCCCCACGGCCGCTAAACAACATCTATCTGCACCATTCACTACCCTCCACAGAGCAGCCCTCTCCCATGGCCAAAGCCTCTCCCTGTGCTGATGACCTTCTCACATTGGAGGGGTCCCAGTCACCTTCAGGAAGACTTTTCTCCATCCTTGACCCTAGCCCAGTGCAACACCTCTATCCTCCAATACACCACATGGACTCCCTCTGGACAGAAGGGACCTGTAGATTATTTCATCCCTCCTTCCTCTGCCTCACAACCTGGGTGCCACACAAACCTGCCGGAAACCTAAATTTACCTCCTGAAGGGTCTCCATCCTGACCGCCTATACTAGTAACAGGATCTCCAGGCTTGGACTACCATTTTGTGGAGTAAACAAGTACTTAAGAGATTATGGGGGTCATTCTGACCCTGGCGGTAATTACCGCCATGGCGGAGGTCGGCGGTAGCACCGCCAACAGGCTGGCGGTGCACCGCTGGGCATTCTGACCGCGGCGGTTCAGCCGCGGCCAGAAACGGAAAGTCGGCGGTGTACCGCCGACTTCCCGCTGCCCTTGAGAATCCTCCATGGCGGCGGAGCGCGCTCCGCCGCCATGGGGATTCTGACACCCCCTACCGCCATCCGGTTCCTGCCGGTTCTCCCGCCAGGAACAGGATGGCAGTAGGGGGTGCCGCGGGGCCCCTGGGGGCCCCTGCAGTGCCCATGCCAATGGCATGGGCACTGCAGGGGCCCCCGTAAGAGGGCCCCACGAAGAATTTCAGTGTCTGCTTTGCAGGCACTGAAATTCGCGACGGGTGCAACTGCACCCGTCGCACCTTCCCACTCCGCCGGCTCCATTCTGAGCCGGCGTCCTGGTGGGAAGGGTGTTTCCCGCTGGGCTGGCGGGCAGACTTTTGGCGGTCGCCCGCCGGCCCAGTGGGAAAGCCAGAATGACCGCCACGGTCTTTTGACCGCGGAGCAGTCTTTCGGCGGGAACCGCTTGGCGGGCGGCGACCGCCGTCCGCCGCAGTCAGAATCACCCCCTATCTCCCTTTCGGAAATATCTACACTTGACCGCCCAACTGCGCCACAACTGCTCCATGTGTGTTTGGCATTGGTTAACCACTGAATCAGGAGCTGCTTTATCCATCCTCACACCCAAGGGACTGGGATATGCTCTCTCCTGCAAAATTGCCCCAGAGGTGCCCTCTGGCAGGTCCTCCACAAAATCCTCCAGTCTATTGCTCCTCTCAGCGGCCGTTGCACAGCTTCCACCTATGGCTACCTCACAGCCCCCACCCACCACGAAGACCTCACTGACCCCGTATGCCCAATCCAAGCATCAGACATGGAACGTATTCTGTTGGAAGTCACGGCAGTTGGCTGCCGACTAGAATGCATGAATACTAAGATCTCCGCTCTTGCGGGTGAGATCAAATCTATCTGCTCCGAGATAACTGTCTTAATTTGGACATCACAAATTACTATAATCAGGACAAATCAAGGTACCCACTGATGCCCCAAAACCCAGACGTTTGACCTACTTTCTTCAGTGTGGGGGGCCGCAACCTCCTTGCATAGACTGCACCAGGCTGGACCCTGGACCTTTCACCCCTGGAATGTTGAGTATACTGCTTTAAATTTGCATTTTCATGTACTCCTTATGTGCCAGTTCACTCATCTGCATGCTTACAGAACACCTTTCTATCTCTGTGCCTCATCACACTCCTTTTTGTTATAAAAGCATTTCATGTCTTTGAGAATGTCTACTTTTGTACTATTCAATGATGTAGCATACTGCTGTTATCACATGAGTTTTTGTGATGTTATATGATAATATTTGGCAGTCCTCATTGCCTGCAATGTTTTCTCCCACACCTGCTCTACCTCACTCTGGTGCAATGCTGCTCTGCGTCATGCTTGCATGGGACCATCCCACTCCCCTCCTGCCCTACCCCCGTCTCCAGATGACGGGGCCCTCCAGCCCACTTCCCCATCTCATTCAGATAGACATGGCTTGGCTTATCTGGCTAACCGACTACCCGGCTTACTAGATGAGGTGCATCTCCCCTTCTTGCCCCCCATGCCATGACACCCTCCAGGAAGATATATTCCCTGCTGCTCACCCCCTGGAACTCTTGGCATGAAGGTTTTTCAAGCTTAAACCTATGACTCATGGTTTCCAGCCTCCACTGAGGTATATCCACAGTCCAGTGTTGGTGAATTCCCACTCCCCTTTCCTCCCCCTCTCCCTTTCGTGGAACTGACCTTACCTTGAGCTTGCTGCATCCTCCTTCCATTTTATGCTTGCGTCGCACACTCATTTACCCTCCCCTCTTGCCTCCCACTCCTCCTCTCACCTCTGCCTTGCTCTTTTCCCTACCTCCCTTCCTGCTTTCCCCACACACACCCTTTCCTGTGACTTTTGTTACCTTCCCGCCGGGTGTTAATCTGTTTCTACATTGATGGCCTCACATGCCCATGGATCCCCTACCAATATACATGTCATCTCATAGAATGTCCATGGCCTAACACATTAAATAAAATACCAGAAGATGCTATACTATTCATGCTTGAAACAGGCGGATGTGGCCCTGCTACAGGAGACCCACCTCTCTCTCTTGGAATCTGAAACACCTTGCAGAGACTGGGGTGGGGAGGATGATCTACAGCAGCTGTCCGTTGAAGGAAGCAGCAAAAAAAGCCCCCTCCAGGAAATGTGGTGTAGCAATTCTAATTCGTAGGTCTCTCCATGTCACTTTCCTTAAATCCTGGCCAAATCCATCTCGCTGCTCTGTTTTAGCCAAGTTAATGGTGGGATAACAGACAATCTGCATGTGCTCTGTGCATGCCCCCACGGTTAACAAGTGCCCTTTTTTTCTTCAGCTCACCTGACTTCTCACTGAGAATCAGGCCTCCCACTTCATACCGGAGGATGGGATTGGAACTCAGAGCTGGGCGCAGTATTAGACGGCACTGGTCCCCTAGATGTAGCCGATAATGTGGACAGGGCTATTCTGGTGGACTTGCTCAATGATCATGGTCTAGCGCACCACTGGTGCCTTGCACACCTGTAAGACCGGGAATACACCTCCCTCTCCCATGTGCATGCCATTCAGTCCAGGTTAGATTACTTACTAATTATCCATTGCATAGTGGACCAGGTCAGAGACTCTCAGATACTAGAGGCAGCACACTCTAACCACTCCAGTGTCCTTCTCTCCTTAGATCTTGACCTTGTTTCACCAGGCCAAAAGCCATGGCACCTAAATGTGCCCTTGTTATCCTTCTCTTTAAGACAAGTCCCAACTGAGTTTGCACATTTCTAAGTGCCTAGAGAATAACAAAGGATTTGTGTCCTTCCACAGGGGCCAACATATGAGGGATGCTGCACTAGCCATTGCCCAGAGGACAGTGCACCAGAAGGGCCTGGAAGGTGAGATTAGAACTCTCACACATCTTTACACTTTGCAGCCCTGTGTTTCGACACACCATTGTCTGGAAAAAGCCTGGATGGACCTCAATGCCCTGTTCACTTCTAAAGCTGAATATGCGGTTCTGAGACTCCGAGGACGCCACTATGAGCAGGGTGAGAAAGAGGGGGGCTACTTATAGCCCAACAGCACCAGCAAGAGGCAGCACTCACCAGCCCTACTATAAGATCGACCATCAGCACAGTCCCTACTGTCCCACAAGATATTCTGGATAAGTTTGCAGGTTTTTACTGGGACCTCTTCATGTCATACCTAATGGTCGACCCAGTGAGCCAAGAGGCCAACTTTGCCAGCATCCACCAACCCAGCCTCAGTGAGTCTGGCAGAGAACTGCTTGGCGGAGAGATCAGCAAAGCTAAAACTGCACAGGCCATCTCATCCCTCCCTTACCAGAAGTCCCCCAGAGAGGGTGGATTCTCGACAGCATTCTACAAGTGGGTGGGCAGAGATGCTGTTGATTCCCTTTATGCTACCTTCTGCGAGGTGGACCAGTCGGGGTCCCTGGGTGCAATTTCTAATAAAGCAGTGATGGCGGTCCTCTCCAATCCGGGGAAGGATCCACTGCTTTGCAGGAGCTACTGGCCCAATTTCCCTTCTCAATGGATACATCAAGATATTTGCAAGTGTCCTGGCAGGCCGCCATTGTAAGGTAATACCATCCCTGATACACTACACCCAGTTAGGCTTTGTTCTAGGCCACACCTCCAGGAACCACCTCCATACTCTAGCCCATGTTCAATGGACAGCCAAAGGCCAAAAGGCCGAAGCTCTCACCCTCTCGCTAGATGCTGAGAAGGCCTTTGACCAGATTGACTGGGAGTACCTCCTTGCTATGTCTCACCAGATTAGGTTGGGGGACAGTTTCATAGCTAAAGTTTGCTTACTTTATGACTCCCCTATAGCTCAGGTTAACTGCAGCAGTTTCCTATTGGACCCCTTCACAATCCATAGAGGAGCCCAACCCGCTGTCACCCCTGCTATTCCTCTTGGCTTTAGATCCTCTGACAGCTATCCTGTACCAATTCACCCTCATCTCTGTGGTCCATGTCTCTGGTGGAGAGTCTAGGATGTACCTATACGTGGATGACATGCTCCTCATTCTCTCTGATCTTTACCACTCTCTTCCGGCACTGCTGGGCACCATTAAAGACCTTGCAGGATTGTCAGGCTAAAGAGTGAACTGGGACAAATGTCAGGCACAGCCTATGACACACACGACTACTGGTGCTGCAATATTTGGGTACCCCTTTCAGTAGAAACCTTCATGTCTCAAGTACCTAGGGATTTTTGTTATTCGGGGCCTGAGCCGCATGGTGACTGATAATCTTGACCCTCTAAGCACCTGCATGAATCTAGACTTTGGGAAATGGTTGTGCCTGCGGCTGTTAATGTGGGGCACGGTCCAGGCCATCTGGATGGTTACTGTCCCTACGTTCGCATATGTTCTAGGCATGACTCCGTTACCAATACTTATATCCTTAGATAATCGCATCTGCTCTTTTGTTTGGGACTCTGTTCACCCCGGCCTCCCAAAGCCAAGCTCCTGGCACATCGATCAAGTGGGGTATTGGGTCTCCCTTCAGTAAATACTACTCCCTATCCCTCCATCTCTCCCAACTGGCCTAAATGCGCCTCTAGATGCCGGATCCTCCATCATGGATGACAATGGAAAGCACAATGCTGTCCTCATGGCAAGGCCTATCTCAACTCTACACTGGGGTCATGCCTGCCCACAATCTATTAATCCAGTTCTGCAGGCTATAATGAAATCCTGCAGGTGGGTCCACCTCCTGCTAGGAGTCGACAACCACCTTCACAAACATGCACCCCTGTGGGGTAAGCCAGCCTGCGTACAGGGGGGAAGGCTTTCTTCTGGGCACAATGGCACTCAGCACATATCATCAATCTGAATTCGATCATTGCATGGGGTGCCCTCAAACCCTTTGTGCAGCTATGCTAGGAGCTTGGTCTCCCACCACAGTAGCTGTGTAGTTATCTGCAACTGCAACACTGCCTCAACGACCACCTGGGAACACTCCCTGGACCCTACAGTTCTCATGGTTGTCTTCCTCTCTCCTTAGCAGCCTCTGTACCAAATGGCAGGTAAGACTGCAGATGGACTATGAAATGGAGGACTGGACTACCTCTTGGAAGCACTTGATTGTGGAGTGAGGGAAGCACGCCTAAAGTTTTGATTATTTAAGCTCATGAACAACTGGCACTCAACACCAGTGAAACTAAATGGAGGGTGCCTCCTTCACCATAGAAACTTCTGTTGCTGCCCTATGCACCAGTGCAACATGTTACACATGGGCCTTTTGGTATGAAGTGGGGTCCACACTAACAGAGACCCTGGCGAGTCGGACCCTCCTTTCTTGCACACTGATTCTCTTTCGTGAAACAGGAGACACCATGGACCTTTCCTGCCCCCAATGCTGTCTCTTACATGCAGCCCTCACCACGGCAAAAATATGCATAGTGTTGGTATTCCCCAACACCTTCCACCCACAACGAATGGCTATCGGCCATATTTCTGGCAGCTTCACAAAAACGTATTATTCCTAATCTCCAAGGCCGCACTGAGGTATTCCTTATGACGTGGTTGCCTTTTTTCCGGGACCCAGTGGAACCAATGGCTACAGTTCCACCACCTCCATCACCATGATATACATCCTCCCCCACAACCCGCCCCATACTATTCTTCCTTCTTCCCCTATTTCCTCTTTGCCTTCTTTCCTCCCTTCCATTTCTTCTTGCTGTGATACTCCCCAATGCTGTCCATTCTACCCCCTTAAAACTTATGGAGGACATTTTTACCCTCTTCCTGCAGTTCAATATCCTCTCTCTTCAGGATAGACAGCACTGTGCGGGGGCCCAAATTCGGGGACCCTGGCTCACATGTACGTCCCTAGATTACCTTGGTCCTTTGCGAAGCAGCACCCCCTACCTATTTTGGCATATTATTAACCATATGATACATCTGGGTGCCTGAATGTACATCCCATGAATCTGTCCCCTTCATTTTACCCGCTTTGGTTTTCTTGTTTTTCTTGAAATGTAATAAAGAATTGAAAAAAAAAAAACTACAACTAGCTTGGCGAACAACATCAAGAGTCAGCACTGGGGACCATGTTCCTACTACACTTGGTCAACATACACCAAAAATCTGAAATAAAACCTCTTAGTAAAAATGTCAGAGCTTTCCCTATCCCCCTGCTCTTCATAATATGAATTCCTATAAACAAGGGTCCAGATTCAAGAAAAGTGGCACTTCATGTCACGTAGCGCCACATTTCTTGGGGCCCATTGCGCCCCCCTTTACACCACCATGTGTGCGTTGTATTTAACATACAGCGCACCATGGCACAGGTTAGGGACAATAATGTCATCATTTTTGACGGTATTGTTGTACCTTGCAGGATTAGCCCCAAAATGTTTTGGCGCTAATCCTGCAAAGTACATAGAGGCCCATTATAAATAATGGTGTGCCTCCTTTTAATGCCTGCTCTGTGCAGGAGTTAAAAATGCAGCCACAAATGATGCAGTGGAATCTCATAGATTTCACTGTATCATTTTGGTGGGCACCCTAATGGGGGAACGCCCCCCCCCTTGCATATATTATGCCTGGCGCAGGCATAATGTGGCACAAGGGTTTTTAAATATGTAAATATGGTGTGCTGGTTTTGCCATACTATCACCACATAGCATAAAAAATAATGATGCTAATGTGGTGATAGTGGGCACTAGGCCCTCTTAAATTTGGGCCAAAATGTTTTGCATTAGTACACTTCATTGAGTAACAATCTCAAATTCAATCATTTAAATGACATATTTGTCCTTCCGTACTTGCGGTAACATCTCCTCAAAGTTCTTGTTTTTTTCCCATTTCTCTTGGGTTTCACGATGGTCCATTCCTCCACAGTGGGCACATTATGTTTTGCAGTTCTTGGCATCAGCAATAATCTTTTGTTTTCGGACATAACCTGATAAAGATCAATTGTTTGATCTTCAAAACAGTAATCATTTTCCTAACTTCTCTCAGTGTTCCATACTTGAATGACAAAGAGTTGAGTTTTGTGATGGTATCCACAGGGTGGGTGGTCTGTGCCTCTTTGGGGCCTCCCAAACCACTGGACTCATGTAAAGGGGATTCTAAAGATATGATTCTCTCTTAATAGGACGTTAATCAAGTTCTTAGAGTTCTGAACTACATCTGACTGCTCTTCTTTCTCTCACACTTTATGGATTCTTATATTACCTATATCGAAGCAATTTTCTAATTCTGTGCATTTGTCCAATAATGCCTCAATTTCCTCCTCCATCCTAGTTTGCAAGTAGTGCGAGTCTCAAATTCTTGGCTGTTCCCCACATTGTCATCTTCTTTGATAGCAAGTTGTTCTTTCATTGCTTGAATTTCTATGTCCCCTATGAGAGGGTTGACACTACAATCAATGGTAAGGCTTGCATATGTATAGTAGCCATTTTGAAAGTTTTATCATGAAAGTGTCCAAGGCAGCTCTGCAGCTCATCTATCATTAGCATGGGGGAGTTCCCCTTTTTGGATGCCATTGATACTGCCTAAGTTGCCTGATTGTGCATGCCACCGATTTTAACTTGTGGAGTGCATGGTCCATGCCAAACCTGTGTAAGCTCCCTGTGAGTGGCAGCTTTTTTTTTACATTGACCCCATGGCACCTGCTTAGTCAGCCCATATCCTCTGGGGGCATCAGTACATGCATTCATATGGTTGATCTTTGTACTAGGCCAACAGATACCTTGGGCCGATTTATGAAAAGTGGGGCTGCATCTAGAGCAGTGCCACTTTTCTTGTGCCCCTTAACACCCCCCTAATACTTCCATGTTTGAGCCGTATTTAAAATATGGTGCACCATGGTGGTAATTAGGGAACTAGCATCATAATTGTTGATGTTAGTTAGGCGCTTTAAAGGACTAGCATCAAACATTTTGAAGCTAATCTTGCAAAGCACCCAGACGCCCATTGAAACCAATGGAAGCCTCCTTTTAACGCCTGCTCTTAGATTTATTTGCTCCATCTTTTTGGACCCCTAATGGGGTAGTACCCCCTTGCATTCATTATACCTGGCACAGGCACAATGTGGCACAAATGGTTGCAAAGTGGCACAATTTATTGTATTGTATTGTAGTAGTATTTTTATAGCGCTTACTACTCCTGATGAGGTGTTGAAGCGCTTTTTGGGGAGCAGCACGCTACTTCGGAACCCAAAAGGAATTAGTGGTGGATTAGTATAGGGAAATATGAGTACAGTTGAATTATTATTATTATGAGTTGATTTGAGCGCGAATATGTGAGTTTATTAGTTGGATTGACTTGAGTAATGGAGGGGTGGAGGAGGGAAGAATCCAGGAGTGTTCATTTGGAGTTTATAGTGATAGGATTTAGGCTTGGGATGAGTAAAAGGGGGATGGAGGCTGGAAGAGTCTGTGGAAAGGGTTAGGGAGATCATAGTAGCAGGAGGGGTTTTGGATGTCTTAAAGGTGAGATAAATGAGGGAGAATTTAGTAGGGCTGTTTGGGAGATCATGGTAGTAAACTGAGGTTTGGGAGAGTTAGATGTGGAAGAGGGAGGAAGAGCTTTGGCAGGGTTATTTAGGAGATGAAAGTAGTAGAATGGATTTGGGATGAGTCAGAGTGGGAATGGAGGATAGATTCATAGAGATATGACATATGGTTATAGGTAGACAAAGTAAAGTTTACAAGAGAGTAAAAATATAATATTTTTTATTTATAATTTATATATATATATATATATATATATATATATATATATACAGACACACTTTTTTATCATTATTTTTATGTAATTTATTTATTGTTTAATATGAAATATATATATATATATATATTAAGATTTACTTATAATTTGAATTTTATTTATAGATTTTATGTTATTTTTATTTAATGTTTTCTCTAGTACAGTAGGACTAGAGTAATAAATAAATAGATATGTAAGTACACAGTACCGGAATATATGTCCAAGGAATATAATAATGGGTATAATATGAGAATAAAATTAGTATTGTATAAATAAAGACTTTCAAGATTTGTAATATTCAAAGTTAATTAATAAGTGTATTTTTAAAACATTTATCTTTACTCAAATTTTGAATAGCCAAATACCTATGATAATAAACATTTGATCAGTGTGATATAAAATGAGAGCTGAGATTCATAAGTATCTAATATACCAACTTATCTAGGAGCTATGCAATGACCCATGAACATGTTAAGCATAGAAAAACATACACATATATAAATATATATATATATATATAATCCAAAACAGATGGAACAATATCGACGAAACGACTGCACTGATACCTTGACCGTCTTGTGAGGACAAAAGGAATGTTCATAAATTGAATTTCACCAATTTTATTCCATTAAATTAAATCACAGTTTCCTGCACAGATATATATATATACACACACACACACACACACACACACACACATACATACACACATGAATACACACACATATACACACATATAATTACATACATATACATATTTAAACCATGAGTAAATATACATTAGTTAAAGAGGTTTAAAGAGTATGGGGGTAATTCCAACCTCGGCGGTAAAAGGCTCTTACCGCCGGTCAGAAGACCGCCATAACACCGCCGCAGTCATTCTGACCCGCAACTGGCAAACCGCCAAAAACCCAACATCCACAAAAGTCCGCCACACCAACGGGCAGCGAAAAACTGGCGATGACCAAACCTCCACCGTCACGCCAACAGAAATACGCCCATGCCATTCCGACCCACGAATCGACGCAGCGGTATTTCAACCGCTATATTCCATTGGTGGTACACACCGCCACAGTCAAAATACACACACCTTTACAAAACACAACCACATTGGACAATTTGAAATACACACACCTGATACACACACACACAACACTCCCACACACCCAATACACTATAAAACACACACCCACATCAACCACAAACCCCTATGACCACAAATCAGAGACGAAGCCCAGAGAGAGACAGCACAGAATATAGAACACCATCACACAGAGGCACACTACACCATCACCCACACAATATCCACGCACAAAACACCACACACCACCACACTCACCACACTCATCAACACATACACCACCCCACACCTCATTAACACCACCCCATGGCACCCCAAAAACACCCCAGGTTTTCAGACGCTGAACTCAGGGTCATGGTGGAGGAAATAGTTCGGGTAAAGCCCCAGCTCTTCAGGACACAGGTGCAGCACACCACCTTTGCCAGGAAGATGGAGCTATGGCAAAAAGTAGTGGACAGGATCAACGCTGTGGGACAGCATCCACGAAATCGGGACGACATCAGGAAGCGGTGGAACGACCTACGGGGGAAGGTGCGTTCCATGGTATCAAAGCACAACATCGCGGTGCAGAAGACTGGCGGCGGACCCCCACCTACTCCCCCAGAATTTACAGCATGGGAGGAGCAAGTCTTGAACATCCTGCATCCTGAGGGCCTCGCAGGAGTAGCTGGAGGAATGGACTCTGGTAAGTTCCATCTTCACTACTTCATCCCCCCACCCCACCTGCATGCCAACTCATACCCCCACCCTCACCCCCACCCCCATCACACCTACTCCTTGCAAATGTCTCACCATCACAACCCACCCATCCCAACACCTAGCCCTGCATGCGTCCACAAAGCATGGTCACCCATCACCAAAGCATGCCCACTGCACATACCCATCTCCCCCACAAGCCACCGTCACAACAGCCCCCACAAGGGAATGCTAGCACTGGGGTACACGGGCACCCACCCATTGCACGATATGGCACACACAGAAGCAATAATCATACTCTTATACCCCTGCAGGACCCGAACGCCACCACACCGCCCAGGAGGGTCCAGAAATGTCCATCTCACCCCCAGAAGAGGCCCACAGTGATGACAGCAGCTCTGTCTCCCTGGACCCAGATGACCAGCCCGGCCCATCGGGGACCTCGGGACAGTCGGTTCCCCTCACACAGCCACAGGCCACAGCAGACCTACCCCCCTCTGGGAACACCAGCACAGCTCCCACCCAGCGGGCCCATGCCTCTGTCTCCAGGACACGTCAATCAGCGGTGTGTCCACCACTACAGGGCACCCAGGTTAACCCACCAGCCCAACAACAACAGGGACCTGGGGGCAGTGGTAGTGGGCACACAGTCCAGGGGACGGAGGCCCAGGAACACAGGGGAACTGGGAGGGCTGCTGTGCGACAGGGGGGGGACAGGCCCAGGGAACCCACTCTCCATGAGGCCCTCTCCTCCATCATGGGAGCATACCACCACTTCCAGGAGACGATAGCTACGGTACTGGCCAGGTTCCAGGAGATCCAGGTACTGCAGGAGGAACAGTTTCTGGGGTTCAGGGAAGAACTCCGAAACATTACTTCCGCCATGGGGACCATCGTCGTGGCTCTCAACCAGATTGTCACCACATTGCGGGACCATGTGGCACCACAAAGGGCCCCTGTCACTAGCATGGACCAAGAACAGGCTACCACCTCCGCCGGCGCTAGTGGACAGGAGTCCCCCACACAAGAACAACAGGCCACCAGAACCCCACCCCCTGCAGAAGGAGAACCACCCCGCAAGCGGGGCCTGAGATCTAGGAAGAAGACAGAGTAGGATGCCAAGACCCCCGCCAGGAAAGGATACCCCCTGATGTCATCCCACTGTCCCACATTGTCACCCTGTCCAACCTTAAATTGCCCCTGCTCCATCCTTCCACAGGCATATGGACAATGCACCTGTGAGACTGAAAATCTGGACTCTGCCATGGACATTCCTCCACCATCACCCATCCCCGATTTTCAACCATGTCCCTAAATTGAGCACTTCAATAAAAACACTTATTGCACAAAAATAATCTGGAGTCTGCCTGTATTTTGAACAAATGTATTAGACATAAACGTGCCAAAATGTCTAGTTACATTGTGATGACAACATACCACTGTCACACAGCTGTAGTCCACGGGTAAACAAAGCAGAGGTCACGGAGTGGGGCCCACATCTCTGAAATTGGTAGGGAAAGTCACAACTCAGTTAACATACACTGGGGGGAAACTCAGACAGTAGAGAGGCAGGAGACTGTAAATAAATGTAAAATTCCGGTGTTGATTCTTACCTGTGTGTCATTGGAAAGGCACCTGGCGTCGCAAAGCCAGGTTGTGAAGCATACAGCAGCCCACGATGATCTGGCACACCTTCTTTGGTGAGTACATTAGGGACCCACCTGTCATATGCAGGCACCTAAACCTGGCCTTCAGGAGGCCGAAGGTGCGTTCGATCACCTTCCTAGTCCGCCCATGGGCCTCATTGTAGCGTTCCTCTGCCCTGGTCCTGGGATTCCTCACTGGGGTCAGTAGCCAGGACAGGTTGGGGTAACCAGAGTCACCAATTAGCCACACACGGTGTCTCTGCAGTTGTTCCATCACATAAGGGATGCTGCTATTTCGCATGATGTAGGCGTCATGCACTGACCCAGGGAACTTGGCATTTACATGGGAGATGTACTGGTCACCCAAACAGACCACCTGGACATTCATCAAATGATAACTTTTTCTGTTCTTCACTCCTGCTGGGGGGTACCAAAGCCACATGTGTCCCATCAATGGCACCAATGATGTTGGGAATATGTCCAAGGGCATAGAAATCACCCTTCACTGTTGCCAAATCGCCCACCTCAGGGAAAACAATGTAGCTCCGCATGTATTTCATCAGGGCAGACAACACTCTGGACAACACCTTTGAATACATAGGCTGAGATATCCCTGATAACATGGCCACTGTTGATTGAAATGACCCACTTGCCAAAAAATTGAGTACTGACAGCACCTGCACTAGAGGGGGGATCCCTGTGGGTTGGCGGATGGGTGACATCAGGTCTGGCTCCAGCTGGGCACACAGTTCCTGTATAGTGGCTCTGTCAAGCCTGTATGTCAGTATGACATATCTTTCTTCCATTGTCGACAGGTCCACCAGCGGTCTGTACACGGGAAGATTCCTCCATCTCCTTGCAAGTCCCAGCGGACGGTGCCTAGGAAGGACAACAGCGAGCACAGAGTCAATCAACCCACAGGTACGTTCCCACAGCTTGCACAGTACACGATTCTCTATGCAGTGAATGGCTTGTATGAGTGTCGATGCAAGGCCTAGGCATGTGTGACGCAGTAGACATTAAGCCATGTGGGCCCTTGAAATGGCGGCTGCCTGACCTGTGAAGTGCGACAATGGGATGTGAGGTCAATGCGCTGGCGTGGCACACCGTGGCGGTAGGCGGTCGAAGACCGCAGTGCAAAGCCGCATTGGTTAACATTGAACCCTATGGGTTTCAGGAGCCAATGAGGATGTGCGCCGGCGGTCGCGGTACGCACCGCCGCGGTACGCTCCACCGCGGGCATGACCGCCATTTTCTATCTGCTTAATCACTCGAGACCTGATCATCCACAGGAGAGGACCTATACTGCAAGTGCTGCTGTGACCTCGGTCTGGAAGAGACAATGGCTGCTGCGACTGGGGAAAGGGCCCCTGCCTTCACTTCTGAAGAATTGGAGAAACTCGTGGATGGGGTCCTCCCCCAGTATGCGCTACTCTACGGTCCTCCAGACCAACAGGTAAGTACACTGGGACCATGCTTTGTCGCCAATGCCTGGGTTGAATGGGGTGAATGAACGATGGTGGAGAGGGGAGCGAATGAGGCATGCATCAAACGACAGATGAGAGCATGTGCCACATGGCAAGGGTGGGGATGGGGGGCCACTCACATCGAGCATGCAGAAAATTATGTTATTCTATTTTCTTCCCCCTGTACATGTCACATAGGTCAGCGCCCATCAGAAAATCGACATTTGGCGTGCCATCGCCAAGGACGTCCGGACCCTGGGGGTCCACAACAGACGGGGCACCCACTGCCGCAAGAGGTGGGAGGACATCCGCCGCGGGAGCAGGAAGACCGCGGAGGCTCTGCTGGGGATGGCCTCCCAACGTAGGAGGGGTGCCACTCGTCAATTGACCCCCCTGATGTCCCGGATCCTGGCGGTGGCCTACCCCGATTTGGATGGGCGCGTGAGGACAACACAGCAGACACAAGGGGGTGAGTACAAGCACAATCAGCTATCTTAGCGCGCAGTGGAGGTGTCTGGGTGGGGAGGAGGGCTGTGGGTATCCCTAGGCCAGGACGATTTCTGTAGTCTAGTCCCCTCCGTTAGGCATGGCCCTGTGCCCCCGCTCCCCACCTCTGTAGGGTGCCAAGTACAGCTATTCATGGCCCTGTGTCACCTATGTGTGGAGTTGTCGTCCATAGGCTTGTAGGCCATGTCCAACGGATTGAGTAGTGTACCCCAAGTGCGCGGCGTAGTGCAGGGGGCTTCTGTGCCTGTCCTCTCCACCAACGCCAATGCATGCACTCAACATGTCTTTATTTTCCACCTCCCCACTTTTTTGTTGGTCTTCCTGTTCATGTGTGCATTAGCATCATCAGGCGGAGGAGAAGTGGCATCGGAGCACGAGGGAGCTGCATCTCACATGTCCCTGGAGGGCCATGCAACCGAGTCGGAGTTCACCAGTGAGACGGAGGGCGAGGGGAGCTCCACAACGGGGACACGTGGAGACACCAGCGACACAGACACGTCCTCGGAAGGGAGCTCCCTTGTGGTGGCGGCAACATCCGTGCCCACCGCAACAACAGGTACAGCCGCCACCCAGCGCACCAGCTCCGCCCTCCAAGCAGCCCCTCAGCGTTCGCACCGTGCCCGCTCACACAGGCAGGTGGGCGTCTCCTTCGCCCCAGGCACCTCAGGCCCTGCCCCAGTTACCCCTGCTGCCCTCAGTGAGGAGGTCATTGACCTCCTCAGGACACTCATTGTTGGGCAGTCTACCCTTTTGAATGCCATCCAGGGTGTAGAAAGGGAGGTGCACCGGAGCAATGCATACCTGGAGGGCATTCATTCGGGTCAGGCTGCCCATCAACGATCGTTCAACGCTCTGGCCTCAGCACTGACGGCAGCCATTGTCCCTGTCTCCTGCCTCCCTCCTCCAACTTCCTCAACCCAGTCCCACTCCCCTGTACCTCTGCCTATCCCAGTCACACCTACAGACCAGCCTGCACACACCTCAACGCCCAAGGAAAGCTCATCCAGACATAAGCACCACACATCACACAAGCATCCACACAAGCAACATCCACATGCAGACATGCCAACAGCCACTGCCTCCTCTGTGTCCCCCTCCTCCTCATCTCCCTCCTCCCTCCCTGTGACGTCTCCACTCACACTTGCATGCACAACATCTTCAGCCACTACGTCCATCACCAGCACACCCACCAGAACACTCCGCACACGTGCAGTCACCACCCCCACTGCCATTTACACGTCCCCTGTGTCCTCTCCCAGTGTGTCTGTCACCCCCTCTTCCAAACCACACAAACGCAGGCAGCCACCCACCCAACAGCCATCCACCTCACGACAGCCTCCAGCACAAGCACCTGCACCCAAAGACACCAGACTTGACTCTCCTACAACCACATCCTCTTCCTCCACTCCCATACCCACTA
This sequence comes from Pleurodeles waltl, assembly GCF_031143425.1. NCBI lineage: Eukaryota > Metazoa > Chordata > Amphibia > Caudata > Salamandridae > Pleurodeles > Pleurodeles waltl. Next base: position 826,238,785 of record NC_090446.1, read on the forward strand.
CACCTACCCTTCCCACTGCTCCTAAAAAGTTTTTCCTATACAAAATTAACCTCTTTCCATCACCTGACCCACCCCCTCCATCTCGTAAGAGTCCAATTAGCACCTCAGCCACCACAACCCCTGGACCTACAAGGACCATAGTCCAAGGATATTGGAGTCCACCACCTTCAAGGGCAGCTACTTCGGGAAGCAGTAAAGGGACAGCCAGCCCACCCCCTGGGAAAAAGTCAAAGAAAGGCAAGGCCCGGCGCGAGAGGCCAGAGACGGCAACCTCCAAAGGCACTACCCTGGCACTGTCAGGAAGTGGGGTGCCACCTGGCACATCGACAAAGGGAGGCAAGGGCCACAGAGGAGCAGGGAAGGATGGCAAGGGCAGCACGGCGACAAGTCCGGCAGCAGGCGAGCTGCCCAGGAGGGCCCCACCAGCCCCATTCCAGGGGTGAAGGAGGACACCCACGGGCCAGGGACACCAGCACAGGAGGGCCCCGCAAGCGAGAAGACATGTGCACGAAGGGCCCGGCAGCCACATGTCGGGTGGCATGTGAACTCAATATAATGGCCGGATCTGGTGCCCTGGAGACACATGTCAAGAACCGCTGAACAGGGCACCGCCGTCTTAAGCACCGCTCCGCTGGGCCCTTCATCTCAAGCACCGCTCCTCTGGGCACCGCCGTCTCTGCACCGCTCCGCTGGGCCCTTCATCTCAAGCACCGCTCCGCTGGGCCCTTCATCTCAAGCACCGCTCCGCTGGGCCCTTCATCTCGAGCACCGCTCCGCTGGGCACCGCCGTCTCTGCACCGCTCCGCTGGGCCCTTCATCTCAAGCACCGCTGGCCCATTGGCAGAAGGGGCAGGCCCGGATCTGCGTCGGCCAGGGCTGCACGATGCACTCTGGGCACCATGCCTCCTCCAGTACCAGTGGAGTCTGTCATCCACTTGAGAGACTGTGGCTTTGCACTCCCCAGGATGGTACAGTGGGCAAACCACCCACTGTAGAGAATTGAGAGACTGTGGCTTTGCACTCCCCAGGACGGTACAGTGGGCAAACCACCCACTGTAGAGACTTGAGAGACTGTGGCTTTGCACTCCCCAGGATGGTACAGTGGGCAAACCACCCACTGTATAGACTTGAGAGACTGTGGCTTTGCACTCCCCAGGATGGGACAGTGGCCATGGATGCCCCTCGTGGATCTGGCGTCGTGGACTCATGTGGCTGAGGTGCCCCCCCTTTCCTTCCCCCTGAGGTGCCTGTAGTTTTGCTATCTGATGCCCCTTCAGTGTTCTCTCCAATGGATTCGGGTCTCCTGTGTGGGCTTTGCCCATGTGTTTAGGCCCATTGGCCCACGTACAATGGCTGAAACCCAATTTGGACAGGACAATTTACATATGTATATATAGTTATAGATGTTCGATTTTTTTTTTTACTTAGCCGCACAATATATTTGAATTTCATAATCATTTTTTTTGGTCTTTGCATTCTTCCGGGGGGTTTGGGGGTGTCAGTCTGAGTTGTTGCTCTGCATTGATGTGTATATAGTTGAGGGTGAGGGTGAGGGTGGGTGTGTCGCGTATGTGTGTGCCCGTAATTTTTTGCCTCCCCTGTGTCGTAGGTGCAGTACTCACCGCTGTCTTCTGCGGCGGCGTTCGTGCTCCTGGTAGAGGAGCAGGAAGACAATAGCTGGTAGGATGTGTAGTTCTGGTTCCATGCTGTCCAGATTCCTCGTGGAGTGTGTAGAGGTGAGCGTTTTCCGTTCGTAATGTCTGTTTCCGCCGTGTTTTTATCGGCGGGGCTCCTGCCCCGGAAAAGGTGGCGGATTGGTGAGTTGTGATAGGGTGGGTGGTACATTGTCTCCCGCCTGTCTGTTGGCGGTGACCGCTGCACTGTTTGTTTGTCCCGCTGTGGCGGTCGGAGTGTTAAAGTGGCGGTCTCTGTTGGCGGTTCCCGCCAGGGTCAGAATTCCATTTTTTATACCGCCTGCCTGTTGGCGGTTTGGCCACCGCTTTTACACCAACCGCCAGGGTTGGAATGACCCCCTATGTGTGTAGTTTATTGTTATGACATAGTAGCGATACATATTTTGTGAAGAACTATATATAACTAGAATATACACATATTCTGACAAACAATATTTATCAAAACAAGCATATGCAGTCCATATCTGTTTGAATATGGTGGTTATGAAGGAAAGAATCAACTCTTGACTCTTGAGTAGTCTTTTGAAGACCAGATAGTTTTCTGTGGATCTTATAGTTGGTGGTAATGAATTCCATAGTTTGGCTGCTTGAACGGAGAAGGATGTACCACCTCTAGACTTTTGCATGTTCTAAGGCGGGGTGCCAATCTTGAGCGGAGGTTTCTTTGTTGTATGTATTTGGTTATTTTGTTTCTGATAAAAAGTGGTCCTGTTGTATGTATATCTTTGTGGGTGATACAAAGCGGCTTGAAGGTGCATCTTCTGGCAACAGGTAACCAGTGTAGTGCTCTCAAGTCAGGGGAGATGTGGGCTTGTGGCTTTACATGTAATAGTAGCCTGGCTGCAGAGTTCTGAATACATTGTAGTTTTTTCATAATAGATAGAGATGATCCATGGTAGAGGCCATTGGCATAATCCAGTTTGGATAGTGCAAGCGAGATAGACGCCTGCACCTTGTGTGGAAATCCGAGGTGGGGGAAGATGTGTCGCAGAGTCTTCAAGGTGATGAAGCTTGTTTGTGCTAATTTGTCCACTTGGGCATTCATTGTTAACTTGGAGTCCATGATAATTCCAAGCTTTTTAACTTCCTTGGATAATTGAGGAGGAGGTCCGTGATCGTCAGGCCAGGCGCACAGTGGGTCATAATTTCTCCCACATGATGCATATATTGTGCCACTTTGTAAATATGGTGCAGCGTTTTTGGTCTTCCAATGCCACACTAACGTCTGAACAATTGTGGTATTATGGAGTTGGATGGGTGCTAGGCCCTCTTAAGTCTGGGCCCTAGCTCGCTCGAGAGACTACATGGACTGCTCCACTCAACCAGCTTCTTATCAAGGCAGCATTGTTGAAATTGTTCCATAGTATAATTTATTAAAGTCTGTACTAATTAATATCTATACAATGGGCTTTACAGTTAACAACATTCAAGTCTCTCAAAACTTCCTTTCCAGTGTATATCACTTATCATGGTCCCTTCACTCGGCTATCTAAAGTGAATATGACCTTTCCATAGTCAAGAAGGAAACTGGCGCTCACTTCACAATATAGTACTTAATATCATATGTCACTTCTTTGAATTGCTAGAAAAGACTACTGTGTCAGAGCTACTTGGTCTTGGTCTCGCTTTCAAATCTGCATGAGTAAAGGACCCAAGATGGCTGCCACGCAGCTGTGATTGTGCTGAATTTTGGCTGCCTGCTCACTTTCTGCATCATTTTTCACCATTGCTGCGGGTCTCCACCAGCATCTAAGGTCCTGGTGCTATCTTTGGTAGTCCTCTTCTCACAGTTATTGTCTATTCTCCTGCTCCACTGGCTCACGAGGGATGCCTAGATGAGGAGCACACCACACATACACTGTATGTGTCCTCCCACAGGCCACACCCCAGTGTTTTTGGCTTTTTAATTGTGTTGAAACTTCTAAATGTTTTATATATTTTCTTAGGTGAAATCTGTCTGCTCTGTGCCATAGCTACTAGGGGTTGAGCTCAAGTTTTAATTACTGAAAACTGAACCTAACAAGACAGTAACTTTATTACTTGTACTGGACTACCATCCTGCCAAGTTAATAATCCACATTCTCACTGGTGGTTTTGTTCTCAGTTGAAAGATATTTGTCTCCACTAGCCAGCCTTATGAAATCTTTTGGGTTGTCATTTCTTTCTTAAATGGATGACACACAGATATTAGTCATCCAGTCAGTCACTGCCAATTATTGAGATTGCATAAATTAAATCTTAACTGCCTTAAGCAGAGCAACGAAAAAACAGATTTTTTGTTTTGTTTGCAGGGACACAATTGTTTGTTCCAATCTGTGGTGATCAGAGCAGTTACGTGCCCCTCCAGTGACAGTTGATTTTGCAAAGCATTTGGCATTGTGTTAGACAACTCCCTAACCTTTAATTCTAATGTTTAGAAAGTTACAGCCATCTATTTTCTATTCTCTAGGTATTAAATGTGTTCCATTTTATCTATATTACATCATGTAGGAGAGTTGTTCAGACATTGACTCTTACCTTGATTATTGAAAATATTTGTATTTGGGGCTTAATCAGGCACTGCAACAGAGACATCAAGTCACACAGAATAAGGCAGCATGCCTCATTCTCAATGTCCTGAGGCACTGGTAAGTAGACAAAGTACTCTATAGGTTTACCTGGCTTCAAAGTTTTGTGTCTGGCCAACAAATCACTGAAAGTTCTGTCCCACTCCCATTGCCACAAGATTTCATGGGTATACCCCCATTCACCATTAAGAGTTCAAAATGTAAGAAAGAGGTAGTGGTTCCTAAGATCAGAAGCAGTAGGTGAGGCGACAAATTATTTTCCTACCTCACAGCTAATTTCTAGAAGTCGCTGCCTCGAGTTTTTAGGCTTACTGAAAGACACCACTTGCAGGGAACTCGGAAAAAGCCAGCTGTTTATTCTCTGATTTTCTCGTCACTGTTGACTGAATCCTTGCCATATCTTCTACAATCAAGATGCCTTTGGGTCATAGTGTTCTGTATAAGTCTCTTTCATTCATTCATTCACTCATTCAATGAAGGTAATCCTGGTGCAACTTTGCCATATCATGGACGGATGTTTCACCCTATTACAAAGCAAGTACCTGTCTTCACATTAACTTAGGTGCATGTCCTTGGTGTGAATAGAGGTTGCCTAGTGCAACACCCATTTATTGTATATCTCCCTGTATAGGGATTATTGTTAGAAAAATATATTCTGTCAGAGAATAACCTTGAGATCTACCTTAAGATATTTCTTGAGGGGTCGACAATTTTGCTCTTCCTCTTGAGGTGTGCTCCCTGCAGATATGCTATCCTGTAGCAGGTCTAACTGAAATCACAATAAGTCTGAAATCACTAGTCCCACCAAATTTATGTATGGTGTCCACATAGTTCTTTATTGCAAGGTTTACATGGATTATCTAATCTCTTATGAACACAAAGTCCAACAAACAGCAAGCAACAACCAACATGTGTTTTTAAGGAATATCCTCTTTCTCAAGTTGTACACAAACATAACAATACAAAGCATGTCTTAGAAAGGATATTAATAAAAACATGATATAATATCTTAACACACCTTATATGTCTCATGACACAGTAGGGATTCTTTTCATGCTATTGATATATTTCTAATTGGACAACACAATTGATTCATTCTCATTTTAATGAAAAGAAATCAAGATCTATCCAGATACATTGAAGTGATATTGCATGACTTGCCCATCTTAGCTGATTATGATTCCCAAATTGTGTAACTCTGCGTTGTGAACTAAGTACAAAGAGAATATAGAGGGATGTGCAGAAACATGATAATACACCACTGGCTTCCACAATTTAGCCATGTTGTATAGTTATATATTAACACACAACCTTGTGGTTCAAAACAATATTATAACATACATTGATATATATATATATATATATATATATATATATAATTAGTTCACACCGGATGTACCCAGGCTAAAATTTTAACTTGTTTCCTGTGTTAAAATTTTGTTCCCATGACACAGCATTGCAATCTCTCAGCATCAAAGGAACAGCAACTGTGAGTGGTCATCATACATTCTTATTGTTCCACATATTCTATTAATTTCTCTAATTTTCTCAATAATTCATCCAGATGAAAATGAATTTTATATTATAATTTTTAAAGATGCATTGTCTAAACAATGTTAACTCAAAACTTTGATTTTAACCTAATGCCTGGTGCGAATGCTGATACCCCCAGACATCAGAATGAACCTTGCACTAAATGTGGCAGGATACTTGTAACAAATGCTACAGTCACTGACCATGGAGTTTAAGGCCTCGCACAGTGAATCTCAACGTTGCATGAAGATAGAAAACTATGCAATATGACTAAATGGTAGAGGCCAATTGTTTAAACTTATGTTTATGAACATACCGGTATATTATTTTTGTACTTGGTTACAATGCTGACATGCATAATGTAGGAATCATAATCATGGATATCACTGTGACTCTAGTTATGTTGTTCAGCCAAGAGGGGGCAAATCATGGAATATTATATATGATTTCAATGTATCTGGATGTAATCTCCTTTAATTTGCTTTACAATGAGAAATATATTTCTAATTGGATAACATAATTTATTCTTGTGAAAAATACTTTTAATTGGATAGCATAACTGATTATTTCTCATTATAATCAAATATGTAGGACCTCATTATGAGTTTGACTGAAGGACAACTCCATCCTTCAAACTCCCGACAGGGTGGGTTCTGGATATGTGACGATGTCCCCGCCAGAGCTATTATGGGTTTCCTCCTGGATCGGCCAGTGAAAACATAAGTTTCTGCCCGCTGGCCTACAGGGAAATAGGAAACAGCATTGTCTCCGGCTCCTAAATGAGCCAGCAGGAATATTGTCGCCTGCAGGTTGCACCAGCCCCCTCACAATGTTCACTGTCTGCAAAGCCAAGGGATGCCTCTGCACTGCCCATGCCAAACCGCGTGGGCAGTGTAGGGGCCCACCTGTGGCCCACTGCACCAGTTCTCTGCTAGCCTTTTTATGGCAGTATTGCTGACATTAAAACCACTGGAAGAAAACAAAGTTGTAATCCCCAGGGCAGGACTGCTTGCAGTGCTACCCTGGTGGACCAGGACCTCTGCCACCTCCAGACAGCTGGAATTCAAGATCCTGGTGGAGCAGGTGGTTCAATGGTGGTCTAACCACCAGGGATGTAATGTGGCAGTCAGACCACCGCATTGGAAGCAGTACAGACAACCACCGTGAGTGGCAGAGGCCACCCGCCAAACTTGTATCGCCTGTGCAGCCAGAACAATGCTGGCCCTATTGGCAGTTCACCTGCGTTGAACAGGGCCTGGGGTGAACAGGGCCTTAACATTGATGCCGGATCATAATTGAGCCACTGCCAATGTTACAGTGCGGTGGGTGCAGCAGCATCTGTTGCACTTTCAACTGTCCATAATTTGGGCATTGGAAAGCGCGACAGGGCTGTCTATAGGAGCGCTCGGCACCCCCTTTCCGGCAGCCTTTGCATGGCGGGGCTACCGCCAATCAAAAGCTGGTGGAAAGGGGTCTTGTAATGCCCAGGTCAGCGCTACAAGCAGTGCTGCCCTGGCGGATTACAACCACAGAGACTGCCGGGCTGTTGACTGGCTGCAAACTGGCACTGCTGGTGGTACAACTGTGACGCTTTGGCCACGGATGTAATGTTGCAGTCGGACCGCCACTTTGGCATTTGTGATGTCAGAATTATTTGCATTTCTTTAAGACCTATTACAAAATAACATGGACTTTTTGAGTGCACCATTGGAGATTGGTGCAGGAGTTAAAAGTCCCTGGATAATTTTCCTTATTACACTTGATTGTGATGATGTAACAAAAGTAGCAACTGTGACAGGAAAGCATAATCTTAAGTGGCTGCATACATGATAGCTAGGCAAAGGATAGGGTATTCTACCAGGATTGCACATTTTCATCTGCTTGTAGATAGTAAGGCATCACCATTAGTCTCTTCATCCTCAGTGGCTAAAAGTAGAACTGCATTGAAGTTATTATTTTGTTTTTTCCTGAAAACTGACAGATATACCAGGGATATGATCTGCGAGAATATGGGTTGTGGGCTGACATGGGTGTGAGCCATTCTGAGCAACAGACACAGGGGGTCATTCTGACCCCCGCGGGCGGCGGAAGCCGCCAGCCTGGCGGGAACCGCCAGAAGACCGTACCGCGGTCAAAAGACCGCGGCCTTCATTCTGACTTTCCCGCCAAAAGGCCGCCCGCCCGCCCAGCGGGAAAGCACCAGCAACGAGGAAGCCGGCTCCGAATGGAGCCGGGGGAGTTGCTGGTGTGCGACGGGTGCAGTTGCACCTGTCGCGATTTTCAGTGTCTGCCAAGCAGACACTGAAAATCTTAATGGGGCCCTATTAGGGGGCCCCTGAAGTGCCCATGCCAGGGGCCCCACGACACCCGTTCCCGCCATCCTGTTCACCGCCAGAAACAGGATGGCGGGAAGGGGGTCGGAATCCCCATGGCGGCGCTGCTTGCAGCGCCGCCGTAGAGGATTCCCTGGGGCTGCGGGAAACCGGCGGGAAACCGCCGGTTTCCCTGTTCTGACCGCGGCTGTACCGCCGCGGTCAGAATGGCCCCAGAAGCACTGCCAGCCTGTTGGCGGTGCTTCCGCGGTCGTTGGCCCTGGCGGTCCATGACCGCCAGGGTCAGAATGACCCCAACAGTCTCTGCTAGAGTGAGACAGAGGATCACTAAATTTACTGGTGCTTAACCATCTAACAGCTAGGTACAAAAGCAGTAAGTCTTAACTTAGAGGCAATGTGCAAAGTATTTATGCAGCACATAAATGGCAATAAAGTCCAAATACAATACAAGAAAAATCACACCAATTTAGAAAGATAGAGTGAACTTTAATAAAATAATTGACAACAAAACAACAAAAATCAAATCAGTAGACCCATAGGTATGAAATTTCAAAGATTTAAGGTAAGTATAGTACCTAAAAGCACAAAGCGCTACTCACTGTTATCTGGCTGTTCTCTACTGGTTGAAAGTCACAATTTCAGTCTGGCCATGATGGAGGGCATGCCAGATACAAGGACTGCGTAAGCCCTACTGAAAAGTTTAATTTTAATGTCTTGCGTGAAGAGTTCTGTTCATCATTGATGATGCCATGAGGAGCATGAAGAGAGTTGCAGATAGTTCTTTCTGCAGTGCATGTCGGGCATCTTGGGTGATTCCAGCTGCAGTGTGAAGATCCTGTCAGGTGTCATCGATGGTCGTTGCTGGAACATCGTGTTGACAGTCACAGCAGTTTGTCAATGTAGTAGGATGAAGTGCAGATCTCACATAGCCAGTCATCACTGGCAGAAGCTATATCATAAAATGTTGGATTCACCTGAGCTTTTTTTGGCGGCCAACACAGGTGAAAGATCGTGAAGCAAACAGACGCAATCACAGTTGTGGAGATCCCAAAACATCAGGAATTCTCCTTTTTTCTAGGCGGAGTTCAACAAATGTAACACCAACTGTCTAGGACTTGGAAGGCACCTTTTGGGGAATATGGCTCTCACTCCAGCAGAGGCCAGAAGGGTTCAGGCAAGTCCGGTTGAAGGTCCAGCCATGTCCAGTGCATCAGGTCATCTGGGCAGGTGCAGGGAGACCTCTGGAGCTTGTTTTGTTAATGAGGAAAAGAACAGGAAGACAACTAACTGGTCCTTGGAGTCACTCAGTTAGCCTGGGTCAAGAGTGCTGGTCTGGTCTTCCTTCTCAGACAAAAGGGCAGCCCTCAAGTAGTAGGGCAGTGCTTCTTCTTTCCACAGGTCCAGGAGTGTACAGAAAAGTGGTTCTGAGAGTCCACTTTTTAATACCTTGTGCCCAGTTGAGTTGGAAGAAACTTATGGAGTCTTCCCCCTAAAGAGATGTATGGAATGTCCTGCCTCCCTGTGTAGTCCCAATCTGTCTGCAGTCACAATAGGCTAGGCAGTGTGTTTGAAGTGCAAGTGTGACAAGTGACAGCTCTGCCCCTCTCATCAAGTAAGGATGGCTAATCCTACAAAACCCAGACCCTCTATTGCAATACTGTCTGGAAGGAACACAAAGGCTAACTGCCAAGAACACCTAGTTATGTGACCCACGACACAAGCTATAAGCACCAAATGATTAGTACAGAAATTGCCACTTTTTAAACTTAAATTTCGACTTAACCATTAAAGGGGTTTTAAAATACAATTCCTCAGACACCAATCATGACATTCCTACCTGCTCCCAAACAAAAGATATCACTAATTAAATATAACATGATAAGCCAATGTTATCATACGGTAGAGGTAGGCCTTGCAGTAATGAAACACAAATTTGAGAGTCTTTCACTACCAGGACATGTAGAACTTGAAAGTACAAGTCCAATGTTTTAAATACAATGTACCCTGCCCTATGGGATATTGAGAGCCTACTCAGTGGCGTAACATAGGCCGCTGTACCCCCTACGGTGTGCTTGGGCACCAAGTTCCAGAGGGCCCCTTAAGCATAGTACCTCGGCCTGAGAACTCCTGTCTGAACCCTGAAGTTTCATTACGGTACTGGGCCTACTTTAGGGGTTAAATAAGAATTTTCAGGCCTGCTATGTCCAGCAGTAGGGCTATCCCTGTCCTTTCTTTTGTAAGAGTTAGCAGTTGGGACCTGTAGTGCTTTACTGATGGGCATAGCAACCATACATGAAGTAGAATGCCTTGGAACCATTCCTTTTATTCAATTATAGGCTTTAGTTCTTTTTTGATTAAAAAAATACCCCAGCCTCTGATTGTGGCGATATCATAAACACGGGTGTAGCATACCTGTAGGTGTGGTTGGGATGTGCCTAGTCATAGATGTTGGTTTTGTCTTCCATCAGTATGTGGTAACAGTTCTCCTGCTACTGCTACCAATGTCATTGAGATGAGAACAGTGTTTTAAAAAATTGCCTTTTATGTAGATGGGAAGAAAGTGTGACCCGAGGGTTAAGTGAACATCTACTAAAATATAGAGATTTTTACTTACATGTTAGGATTCCTCTTAAGGGGCAGGTCATATGGCATTTGAGGGAGTACCATGGAAAGGATCTTAGCCCACCTCCAGGAAGAGCCTTTGCTACCTAAACCCCAGAGAACTTTACCAGCCTCCTCTGGTCCTTCACTTTTATAGGTCTCCGAAGGTGTTTCCCTTCACTTCCATTGCAACAGAGTGTGAAACATGTTTACCTTCTCAGCTCCACTGAGAGTGCATGGAGGTAGATCATGTAATTCCCAGTAGTGTAATACATAAAGATATCTACTTGGTCTATCTCCTTCTCATTAAAGTTACTCTTCTACTTGAGTGTGGCTAGATGTATTCTGGAGACAGGAGAAGTAGAATGTGTCCTGATAGTCACATAGTACAAAGTGAAAAGGGGAAAGTCTATGATGTGTGGTGGATTTATTTGTTACAGTGTATGTGAGTGAGGTCAGGAGAATGCTGTTTGCCTATCCATTATTTTTCATTGCAAAGGCAGCAATCTTGGCCTTTGCAAAGAGATCTACACATATGTGCAAAGGTCCAAGACAGTTGTGAAGTCAGTACTAGCAATTTTATAGACATAATGGCCCTAATTCTGAGTCTGCCGGGCGGCGGAGGCCGCCCGCCAGACTTCCCCCCTCCGAAATACCGCTCCGCGGTCGAAAGACCGCGGAGGGTATTCCGAGTTTTCCCCTGGGCTGGCGGGCGGTCTTCGCAAGACCGCCCGCCAGCCCAGGGGAAAACTCCCTTCCCACGATGACGCCGGCTCGTAATAGAGCCGGCGGAGTGGGAAGGTGCGACGGGTGCAGTTGCACCCGTCGCGTATTTCAGTGTCTGCTTTGCAGACACTGAAATACTTTTAGGGGCCCTCTTACGGGGGCCCCTGCCGTGCCCATGCCATAGGCATGGGCACGGCAGGGGCCCCCAGGGGCCCCGCGACTCCCCCTCCCGCCATCCGGTTCCCGGCGGGAGAACCGCCAGGAACTGGATGGCGGGAGGGGGAGTCGGAATCCTCCATGGCTGCTGAGCGCGCTCCGCAGCCATGGAGGATTCCTACGAGCGGCGGAAAGTCAGCGGGAGACCGCTGGCTTTCCGCGTCTGACCGCGGCTAAACCGCCGCGGTCAGAATGCTCGTAGGAGCACCGCCAGCCTGTTGGCGGTGCTCTCGTGGTCGGTGGCCCTGGCGGCCACCGACCGCCAGGGTCGGAATGACCCGCAATGTCTGTCACAGGAGTTTCCACCCTTTCATGTAAAGGAGAGGAGACTCAGTCATCCTACTATTCTACAGAGATTACCAACCAGAATTAGAGGTTACCATAACAGTGGAGATCTCTAGAAACCTATGTATTTAGAGGCCTCTGCAGGTAAATATACCTTTTTGAAATAGGTAGCACAATTGCTGGAGCCTTTGGTTGCTGTCTCTTTAGTCACTAGCTTGACAGGTGGTGCAGGAGCAACAGAACTCCATGGCCATTTCAGAATTATGGGGCCTGCAAAAGTGGCTGACCAAACTGTTCCAGGTTTTTGTCTGCCTCAAATGCCAAGCCAAAGAAATATCATGGGCTAACTTTAAGAGGAAGGCCCTGTGCTCTTGGAGGGCCATCAAACTTCAGGTTGCCCCAGGGTTTGGGTCTCTAGCCTCACTGAATAGGAAACCATCCTCCCAGTAGATCAGGTGATCTCCATTGGTATTCCTCTGCTCCCAAACTTTTGTATAGCACTGAAGCCAGGAAGTGCCACGGGCAAAACTGAAAGTGCTCCAGCCAATCAGATAGGCCCTGAGCTCCACCCACTAATTTGAGGCATGCTCCCTTTTCTGTGTCAATCACAGATTTCTGCCACATCTCTGAGAAGCCTTTTCAGCCCCTCCCTCAACTGTCACTCCTTAACTCAACCCCCAAAACCAATTGCTCTTGCAGGAATTTCACGTTCAAAATTAGGTATGAGGTGCTGCATTTCTAATTGGCGGAAATGTTTTTCTTTCTACATTTTTCAAACTATTTTGAAATATGGTATTTGTTGACACCGATGATGACTTTGCTTCAAGTGCTGTCTTTCAATTCCGTACAAGCAGTTGTTTGGGCTAGACTGGGAGTACTGTAGAAATTGCAGAGCAAATCAGAATGGTTTGCTATGATAGCTTTAGGAAGTAACTGTGGTGTGAGCTTCTTTTGAAACTGTAAAGCAATTCACTGGATTGAACTGCTCTTTATGTCTATACGACACTATTGAACACGTGGAGCTGTCCATAGGCTGCCATTTTGCCTGTAAAGCACTTCAGTGAATGGGACAGGATAAGTATTGTTCATCCACAGTAGTGACTTTGTACGTCCAGTTTTGAGGAATGTGATGCAGCAGCATTGCCTCTAGCGACACTGGGAAGGTCTTGGCTGATACCTAAACCCTCTACTTGTGCAAGCCTTATCCAAATATGCCATGCGCTAATAGACTGAGACCTCCGCAGGACCCAAAAGCTGAATATAATGTTGTATAGTTGGGTATTGCTTTGTTAGAGGGCTGGGCATTAGATAAAGAAGTCAAGTGTGCATGTATCTGTTTATTTGTTTGGGCTCTCAGCTAAGGTCTGAGAGAATGCTTGCAAGAAATACGGTAAATGCTGTCCAGGATTCATGAATTTAGAGCTGGAAAGAGGGGCTGTGAGAGGAGCGAGATTTCCTGCAGACCTTTCATTTTCCAATGTTACCTCTGAGGAGAGATATTTCTCAATCAAGGTCAGGGCATGAGCCTGCTAGCACAGATCTTACAGGTACATTTATGGTTATATGTTGGAAGCACGGGTGCCTAAACCACCCATGGCTCAACAACGAGGTTGGAACAACCACCTTGTTCTAAACACTAATGCCTTTACCACAAATGTGTTTACAAAGATTTTACCGCTGTAAACGCATTCCTGGTAAAGGCATTACCAATCAGCATGCACAACCCAGCATGCTTCCACTCCAGCCCCTCACCCCACCCCACTCCTTAACCTAAACCCTGCCCCCCCTAAACTCTAATCACCTCCAGCCCCACCCCAAAAACAAAAAATACCCTGAGTCCCCCCGCCCCTAAAACCTAAACCATGCCCCCTAAACCCTAATCAACCCCAGCTGCCCCCACACCCCGATCCCCCAAAACAGCCCCAGTCCCAGCCCAACTTTCCACATTGGACTGGAAAGTGCCCCTTCGTGTACATTTGTATATATCTGTTTAACAGACAAGTGGATTATTTATTAGCCGTTTATATCAATACATTCACCTTGGTGCATTCTTGATGTCCTTGCATTATTCTGCTGTGTATCGGTGGAAATTCTTTTTCATGTGCAGCTGGTTGTGTATATGGTATGTGTGTGTCAGGTGTTTGTTGTGCGTGTCTGTGAGTCACTCTTGTTTTCTTCCCTCCCTCTGCTTTGTGTGCTAGGTGGCTATACTCCCCATCATCATCTTCATCGTCGTTTGTGTTCCAGTTGGAGCATAACGCAGAAGAGCATCGGAAAGACTTGCAGTTCGGTTTCCATGCCGGCGTTGTTCTTCCCTGTGTCTCCGAAGGTGAGTCTTTTCTCTTCTGTGATGCTTTTCCACCAGGATTTTTATGGCGATGGTACTGCCCCAGAAAATGTGGTGGATTGTAGTGTGTTAATATGGTAGGTGGTACTTTGTCGTCTGCCTGGCTGTTGATGGCTACAGCCATGATGGATGTTGTTTCCGCCTTGGCGGTTGGTGTGGTACATTGGCTGTCTATGCGAGTTATCACCTTCATGGTCATAATTTGACAGTAGTTACTGCCAGCCTGTTGGCGGTAACTACTGCCATTTTATCACTCATAGCAAGGGTCATAATGAGAGCCATAATGTGCAACCTTTAAGAAATGCACTAAATCTAAACAATGTTATGCCTACTGCCGTTTTATAAAATATGGCCCCAGGGCACAGTCCAAGGCCCAACTTGAATCCTGACTTCATACGGATAGAACTCTGCAGGGGCATTAGTTTGCAAGTTGGCAAGCACCTCAGGGGGGTAGGGGGTGGGGGGCACCTCATCTGAAGTCAGGAACAAGCCCACTGGTTCTGGAGGGAGCTCTATTCCCATTTCTCTGTCCTGGGGGGTGCAAGGCCACAGTCTCTGAGTGGGTAACTTTCCCAGTTGTTCTAGAGGGGACTCCATGCCCATTTATCTGTCCTGGGGAGCGCAAGGCCACAGTCTCTGGACTGGGTGACTTTCCCACTGGTTCTGGAGGAGGTTCCCTGCACAGTTCTCTGTCCTGGGGAGTGCAAGGCCACAGTCTCTGGAGTGGGTGACTTTCCCACTGGTTCTATAGGGGACTTCATGCCCATTTATCTGTCTTGGGGAGTGCAAGGCCACAGTTTCTGGAGTGGGTGACTGTCCCACTGGTTCTGGAGGGGCTCCCTCGTACAGCAGACCCTGGGGGTTAGCCTACATGGCATCCGCTGGTGGTAATGGCTAAATGTCGGTGGCAGATGGAGGTGCCCCCTGGGCACCCTCTACTGCTGGTGATGGCTGCCCTTCCTCAGCTGGCAGTGGGGGCCCCATGACCACTGGTGGTGACGGAGGTGTCACCCTGGCAGCCTACGCTGGAGTAGAAGGCTTCTTCTTCACCATGACATGGGGCGTGGAATACTTACCTTTCCTGGCTGGGGTTGATGGCTTCTTCCCCTTCATGGCAAGTTGTACACATTCCTTAGCCTTCTGGGCAGGAGTCGAGGGCTTCTTCCCCTTCAAAGCAGGAGGTGCAGGCTCCTTCCCCTTCATGGCAGGAGGTGTGGGATCCTTCCCCTTCTTGGCTGGTGGAGTGGGATCCTTCACTAACCTGCCCCCACGACTAGGTGGTGCCACCACTGTCCACGTGGTCTATTTGGCTGTGGTGCTAGGCTGTGTCATTGGGACCCTACTCTTATGGGAAGGACGGGGGAGTGGAAGAGAAGAGGTCAAGTTGGGCAAGGAAAAGCTTCTTAGGGATGTGGGGTGGGAGGAGGGAGAAGGGATGGGAGTGGAGGTTGAGGGAGTGGTTGTAGGAGGTGTGTGTCTGCTGGATTTGGGTGCAGGTGCATGGGCAGTATGCTGATGTGAGGTGGATGACTATTGGGTGTGTGAGTGCTTGTGTTAGTGTCCTTTGGGGGGACAGACAGGGTTCGGAGAGGACACAGGGGAAGCGTGCATGGATGTTGTGGAGGTGTCTGTTAGTGAGGAGTGTGTGCTGCTTGGTGTGGTGATGCTGGTGGTGGATGTTGGTGTAGTGCATGTAGGTGTGAGTGTGAACGTGACTGGGAGGGAGGGAGGTAGAGGAGCAGGAGGAGGGGGAGACAGTGGATGTGGTTGTGTTTGCACTTGTTTGCATGAGTGCTTGCGGGATGAAGTGTGATGCCTGTGTTTGAAGTGCCACTCTTGGGTGTTGTCTTGTGTGCATGCTCGTCAGTATATGCGCTTGGGATGGGTTGGGATTGACGAGACTGGGACTGGGAAGTGGTAGTTGAAGGGGGGACAGTAGAAACAGGGACAATGGCTGCCATCAGAGAGGATACCAGAGCCTGAATCGATCTCTGTTGGGCTGCCACTCCACCTTGGATGCCATCCAGGAATGCATTGCATTGCAGCATCTGGGATGCCAGCCTCTTAATGGCATTCACAATGGTTGACTGCCCTACAGAGATGAATCGCAGAAGGTCAATAGCCTCCTCACTCAGGGCAGCAGGGCTCACTGGGGCAGGGCCTGAATTCCCTGGGGTGAGGAGATGCCCCCCTCCTAGGTGAGCAGGCACGGGCAACTCGCTGATGGGCTACTGGGAGGGCATTGTTGGTACAGGGGTGGCGGCTGTACCTGCAGCTGGGGTGGTCACAGGGGTGTCTGCACCACCAGGGAGCTCCAATCGGAGGAGGTATATGAGTCTGTGTTTTCACCTCCTGTCTCCAGCATGGTGCTCCCCTCGCCCTCCGTCCCACTGGTTCACTCGCCGTCGGTGGGCTCTGGCTCCAGGGTCCTGTGGGATCTAGCTCCCTCTGTCACCAGTGCCCATGCTCCTCTGCCAGATGATGCTAGTGCAAACATGGACGGAATGACAGAAAAAAAGGAGGGCAGAGAGAAAAAGGTAACACTGGGTCAGTTACTGCACCAACACCACAGTTGGCATACACAGCACCATCACACACAGGTATAAGGCTTGAGCACTATGCATTGCCCTGCCAGTGATTTGGCTAGATGCTATGGGAAGATGAGGGCCACACACAGCTAACTGCACCCCTCCTGGTACCCACAAACCCTGCCTGAAATGGAATGCTATCAAGGGAGGTTAACCACATTTGCCATACACCCATTACCCTATAGTTGACCCATGCTGCAATGTCTGGCCTGGCCTTAGGGGCACCCACTAACTCACATCCACCACCCGGATCCCACCCCATGTGCCAAAGTTTAGAATAATACCTATTGTACTGACCCCCTTGTGGCTGCTGTGATTCGCTCAAGCTCCCATCCAGCTTTGGGTAGGCCACTGCCAGTATGTGGGCCATCGGGGGGGTCAGGTTCCAACAGGCACCCCTTCCTCATTGGGAGGCCATCCCCAGCTGGGCCTCTGCGTTGTTCCGTGCTCAGCGTTTCTGGTCCTTTCACCGTTTCCGACAGTGGGAACTCCACCTGCCATAGACCCCCATGGTCCGCACATCCTTGGTGATGGCACGCCATAATCCCTTCTTTTGATGGGTGCTGACCTGCACGGGCAATACAGACAGGAGAACACCATTAAATAGACAGTCCAGGCTGTCACACATATGGCCCACCAATCCCGTTTCCATCACCTTTGGCACACATATCGTTCGGTGCACACCATGTAGACCACAAGACATTGCCCCTGCCCCCTGATGACACGATGCTTGCACACACATCACCATTCATCCTTCCCACACGCATTGTGTCCAATGTGTACTCACCTGTTGGTGTGGAGGCCCATACAGCAGTCCGTACTGGGGAAGGACCCCATCCACTAGTGGCTCTAACTCCTCCGAAGTGAAGGTAGGAGCCCTTTTATAGGACACACAGGCCATGGTAGGTTCCAGACACAGGTCACAGCAGCACATGCAGTGTAGGTGTTCTCCTGTTAAAGGTCAGGAAAGAAGTGAGGAATCAGATAGAAAATGGCGGTCACGTGTTCGGCAGTGTACACCGTCACCCCGGCACAGATCTCAATTGGCCACAGTGCTCCATAGAGCCCTATATTATCCAATGAGGAATTGCACGGTGGTGCAAGACCGCCTTCCACCACAACGCCAAACGTTGGCGGAAATACCTCACTACCACCTGTCCCTACATACAGGACAGGCGGTCACCATTTCGGGGAGGGACAACGGTCATATCGACATGAACTATGTCACAGACTAGATTGGTGCATACCTTTCCATTCCCACTGCCCCATAACAGAAATGCACCATGTACACCGAAGTTGTGGTTCCATTGTTCAAATTGTGACAGCCTACTCACTTTTGTGTGCCTTAGATACCTACTGCTGTGGATGAGTAGGAGGTGGAGACATACCTCCGTGCACAGACTCCTTGTGGACTTGGCTAGACTGGAGGACAGGCACATTATCATCACCCATAGACTGAAACAGGGCCACGATCACAGAGCTGTGTGCCCAATTGGAGCTTGACCTTATATCTGCTGTCTGTCATCCGACTGGGATCCCCCCTCTTGTGCAAGTGCTATCAGTGCTTCATTTCTTGGCAACTGGTTCTTTCCAAGTGACAGTGGGCTTGGCAGCAGGAATGTAACAACCAAGGTTCTCAATTGTGCTGGCAAGAGTGGTGTCTGCCCTGGTAAAATACATGTGCAGCTACATAGCTTTCCCCCAGGTTGAAGATTTGGCCACTGTGAAGGCCAGATTCTATGCAATGGGACATATCCCCAATATTTTTGGGGCTATTGACAGTACACATATTGCGTTAGTCCCCTTGACAGATTGAACAGGTGTTCAGGAATCGTAAGAGTTTCCACTCACTGAATGTGCAAATGGTGTGCCTGGTGGACCAGTAAATCTCCCACGTCAATGCTAAGTATCCTGGGTTGGTGCATGATGCCTTTGTTCTGAGGAATAGCAGGGTCCTGAATGTGATGGCCCAACTACAGAGGCACGGGGTGAGGCTAATAGGTGATCCTTGGTCCCCACCCACTGTCTGTTATTGCATTCCTTAAGGTGTCATCCCCAAATCATTGTGTGAGGCTAAGTGTGACCTCTCAATACTTGCAGGTGACTCTGGTTACCTAAACCTATCATGTCCTCTGACCCCTGTGACGAATATTATAATGAGGCACATGGGCGAACCAGACGGATCATTGAGAGGACCTTCAGGCTCCTGAAGGCCCGGTTCAGGTGCCTCCATCTGACAGGTGGATCCCTGTGCTACTCACCAGAGAAAGTCTGCCAGGTAGTGGTGGCATGCTGCATGTTACACAACCAAGCCCTCAGACGGTATGTACCCTTTCTGCAGGAGGAGGAGACTTGAGATACCCCTGTGGGAGCAAAAGACCCTGAGGACAGTGAGGACGATAAGGATGAGGATGAGGACAATAGAACATCAGTTATCCGTCAGTACTTCCAATGACACACTGGTGAGACAAAGCAACTGACCATTCCTATGACTATTGGTGTATTCTGTGTGGCTGTAGCATGATGGCATTAACTTCCTTTGCATCTCAACTTACTGTCACCAATGGCTTGTCATTTTACAGATGTTGGTGAAATGATGACTGTGTACTGATGTGCTGACTACAGACAGCTACAGGTCCTTAGTTCTATGCTCTCATAGTGTTCATATCATTTTCACTAGATATGACTGTTTCCATAAATGCACATTTTCAAAACATAAAACACTAGTAGTCAAGTTGTGTTCAAGAGTGTTTATTGTAGTGCTAAGAAATTGAGGGAAAAGCGCAATGGAATGGGGTGATGATGGGGGAAGGTCCAGGGTAATGTTCCAGTCTGTTTATAGCACTGGTCCAGTGTCCACATGGGCATAAGAAGGGGAGCAAAGGCAGTTCCAAGTGGACATGGTGACAGTGTGGGACACAAGGGGGACAGTCAGGATAGTCTCATTTCCTGGTGGTGGTCTTGGCAGGTGTCTCTGGCTTCTGGGGGGTTCGCAGGGAACGTTTATTGGGTGGTTCACCTTCTGCAGAGGGAGGGGTGCTGGTGGCCTGTGGGTCCTGTGGTGGGGCCTCCTGCCCACTAGCTGCAGCAGAAGTGGAGGGCAGGTCAATTGACTGGATAGTGCTAGGGGCCCACTGCTGTGCTGTTGCCTTCCTCATGATGTTGGCCATGTCTGCCAGCACCCCAGCTATGGAGATCAGGGTGGTGTTAATGGCCTGCAAGTCCTCCCTGATCTCCTGATACTGTCCCTCCTGCTAAAGCCTGTTCTCCTGCACGTTGTCAAGGATCTGGCCCATTGTGTCCTGGGAATGTTGGTAGGATCCCAGGATCTCAGAGAGTGCCTCCTGGAGAGTCATTCCTGGTCCTGTCCTCGCCCGGTGCACAGCAGTGCTCCAGGGTCCCTGTTGGTCTGTGCCTCTGTCCCTGAACAGTGTGCCCACTGCCAGTGACCCCAGGTCCCTGAATGTCTTGGCTATGAGGTGTGGACTGGTGTCCCTGTAAAGGTGGGTACACTGCTGATGGATGTATCTTGGGAACAGTGGTGTGGGCATGATGGGTGGGTGCTGTGGTGTTGGATACTGATGTGGGAGGCTCTGTGGTGGACTGTGAGTGGGCTGGGGTGACCGGCTGTCCAATGGTCCCTGATTGGCCAGGTTGTTGGTCCGGATCCTGAAGTCCAGAGTTACTGTCATCCCTGGGGGCATCTTCTGTTGGGGGGGGGCGGCAAAAACCTCTAGGCACCAGAGATCATTTTTTTGGGTTTCATTTCTTTAGACATGTGGAGCGACCCCTTATGCAAAGGTGGCCATTTCTGCATTTCTTCTATTTTTATTAGGCTGATCTGCCCCAAAGGGGGGCAGAAACCACTAGGCACCAGGACATTTCTTTTTGTGCCAATTCCACGCAAGGGGAGTGATCCCTTATGCAAGGGTCAGTCCCCTGGAGGGGCAAATTTATTTTAGGCCATTTCTGCCCCCTTGGGGGCAGATTGGCCTATTTTTTTTAGGCCGATCTGCCCCAAGTGGGGGCAAGAACCACTTAAGCACCAGGGATTGGTGTGTTTGTGTATGTGTGTGTATTTTGTTTGGTGGGCAGCCCCTTGGACAAGTGTCGCTCCCCATGGGGGGAAATTACTGAAATTCCCACCAGAGACCAGGGAACATTTTTTTTTTTTTAAAGAAGGTGGGGTATGGCCATACTCCCACCCCAAATAAATGGGGTGTAGGAGGCTGGCCTGGCTTTTAGGGGGTACCTTACACCTAATACCAGGTCCAGTAATCCCTTATTAGTGAAATACAGTAGTGTTCCAGCAGCTTAGGCTGATAGAGGTAGCTGTAGCAGAGCAGCTTAGGCTCAGCTAGGAGACATGCAAAGCTCCTGCAATACCACTATAGTTACACAGTACTTATACACAAGTAAAGACAATACTCAGTGTTACCAAAAATATAGGTAGTTCGTTTTAATGACAGAAGGTCCAAAACATGATTAGAGGCAATACTCCTTCTGGAGGTAAGTATTATACACAATATATACACAAGACACCAAAATAAGGTAAATAATATACCTAGGATAGTGCAAACAATAGGAAATGCTATGGAATGCAATGGGAGAAAATAGGTCCAGAGGCAACACAAACCAAATACTAAGAATGTGGATTGAGAATCACAAATTCCCCCCTAGACAAGTGTAGTGTGTAGAGAATCGCTGTGAGAATAGGAAAACTATAAAGGTGAGTAAAATACCCCATCCCAGAGCCCAGGAAAGAAGGAGTAAAGTACTGCAAGTTTCTTTAGGACCCACTACAAGTCGTGATTACATTTATTGCAAGAACCAAGCAAGACTGCAAACAACAAATGGTGGATTCCTGGACCTGAAGACCTGCAAAGAGAGAAGACCAAGTCCAGAAGTTGCAGAAGCTTCTAGGAAGGACAGGAGCCCCTGCCAACCTCGAAGAGGGTGCAAAAGAAGAGACCCCGGTTGGACGAAGACTCCAGAAATGCACCAAAGGAAGATGGCTGCAGGTTCCTGCATGATGCAAGGGATGTCCCACATGGAGATGTTGGATGCAGGTGAGTTTTGCACTGGATTCATCCAACAAGCCTTGGTTCAAGCAAAGTGGTGGATTGCGTCAAAGTGGTGCTGACTGGACCCAGGAGGGACCTCGGGGCCTCAACTCAGACTGAGAAAGCAGAGAGGGCTCCCAACACTGGAAGGAACCCACAGATGACCAGGCAGCACCCACAGAGGTCCCAGGACATGGGGACAAAGAAGGTGCAAATTGCAGTTGTTGCAGTACTACAAAAGAAGGCTCCAGGCTGCTGGAGGACAACTCAGCAAGTTGAGCATCGCAGGATAGAGTGCTGGGGACCTGGGCTGGGCTGTGCATGAAGAATTCTTGCAAATAGTGCACAGAGGCCTCAGGACGCGAAGATGACGCGGTGCACAGGGGTACTATCGTAAATGGGGAAGGCAAGCTCTTAACTCCTCCAGATTTGGACAGCAGGACCTTAGGACAGTCTGTGCCGAAGGGGTCCACCACCTGTGATCCAAGGAGCACACTCGTCACCAGGAGAGGAGTCCAAGAGAACCGGTCGGTCTTAGAAGGTGCCTGCAGGAACAGGGAAGGGACTCCGTCACTCCACATGAGATTTCTTCGGTTCTTCTGGTGCAGGGTGAAGACAGGGAGCCTCCAGAGCGTCCACACTGTGGAAATTGTTGCAGTTGATAGCTGGACCTGAAGTTGCAGAGGAAAAGTAGCCCTTCTGGATACTTTGTTGCTGTTACAGCAATTCCTGGAGCGGTCTGCAGTCAATCCGAGATCAGAGGATGAAGTAGTAGTTGCAGAGGATTCCTGCTGAAAACTTGCAAGTAGAATCTGAAGAGAAACCCACATGAGAGACCCTAAACAGCCCTGAGAGGGGGATTGGCTACCTTATCAGGTATGGACCTATCAGGAGGGGTCTCTGATATCACCTGCTGACACTGGCCACTCAGAGGCCTCCAGAGTGTCCCCACACCTTGGAAAACAAGATGGCTGAAGTCTGGGACACACTGGAGGAGCTCTGGGCACCACAACTGAGGTGGTGATGGACAGGGGAGTGGTAACCCCCCTTTCCTTTGTCCAGTTTCACAACAAAGCAGGGACTGGGGGTGCCTGAACCGGCATAGACTGGCTTATGCAAGGAGGGCACCATCTGTGCCCTTCAAAGCATTTCCAGAGGTTGGGGGAGGCTTGCCTGTAACACCTATTTCCAATGGAAGAGGGTGCAACATCCTCCTCCCAAAATAAATGCTTTGTTCTGCCTTCCTGGGACTGAGCTGCTCAGACCGCAGGGGAGCAAAACCCTGTCTGTGAGGTGGCAGAATCTGTAGCTGCAGTGTAAGCCTCAGAGAGCTGGTTTGACAGTACTGGGGGTCCATGGTGGTCCATGGTGGAGCCCCCACAATGCATGGAATTAGCTCACCAATACCAGATTTGGAATGGGCGGACAATTCCATGATCTTAGACACCTTACATGGCCTTATTCAGGGTTACCATTGTGAAGCTACATATATGTGGTGCACACATGTTATGGCGTCCCCGCACTCACAAAGTCCAGGGAATTGGCCCTGGACTGCATCGGGGCACATTTGCAAGTGCAAGGGTGCCCTCACACTTACTAACTTTGCACCTAGCCTTCAGTAAATGAAGGTTAGACATATAGGTGACTTAAAAGTTACTTAAGTGCAGTGAAAAATGGCTGTGAAATAGTGTGTGCACTATTTCACGCAGGCTGCAATGGCAGGCCTATGAAAGGATTTGTCGGAGCTCCTTATGGATGGCAAAGGAAATGCTGCAGCCCATAAGGATCTCCTGGAACCCCAATGCCCTGTGTACCTAGGTACTATATACTAGGAAATTATAAGGGGGTCCAGTGTGCCAATTGCAATTGGTAAATTAAATTACTAGCCTATGGTGACAAATTTAAAAGCAGAGAGAGCATAAGCACTGATGTTCTGGTTAGCAGAGCCTCAGTGACACACTTAAGCACTACTGACAACACACACATTAGGCCACAAACTATGAGCACTGGGGACCTGACCAGCAGGATCCCAGTGAGACAGGCAAAAGATACTGTCATACAGGTCAACATGCCAAGAAAGATGGTACTTTCCTACATGGGGCCAAAGTTGTTATGCCCACCGGTGGGCAGATGGGGCAATTACCCCTGATCCACTCCCCGGGGTGGCAGAAAGCCTACTAGATGACAGGGAAAAAAGAAAATAGTGGGGTGGTGGCTACCAACCAGTATGGGCATAGTTATGCCCCCACCCCAACTGAAGGGCGTAACAGTCTTTCAGCCCTCCCCTGCACACTAAAACATCTTATCCCACGGCAAGCAAGAGGACATTTGATTATTTTGGGTTTTGGTTCTACATTTGGGCCATGAGAGCGTGTCTAACTCTAAAAATTATCCCACTTGGAATGGTGAGGGCTGCACTTTTTGGACTTTGGGATGCTGCCATGTAGAAAAATCCACAAGACCTATAAACATCTGAAAACTAAACATCTGGGTGAATCCAGGGGTGCATGCTTCAAATGCACCACCCACCATTTTCTTAGCCACAGTGCTCATCAAACCGCCAACTTTTCTGAAAATCACACATTTTCCCCACATTTTTGTGATGGAACCTTCCAGAATCTGCAGGAATCCACAAAATTCCTATCACCCAGCATTGTTGCGTCTAAACCAATAAAAATTCTGCCCCACTTGTCATCCTAAACATGTTTTCTTTCAAACTGCCCATTTGGACCCGCTTTGGTTCTTCCTCAATTTCAACATGTTTTTGGCTCTTCCGTACCACAGGCACTTGGCCAACCTACACAAGTGAAGTAGTACTTTTAATGGGAGACTGAGGGGAACGTTGGGTGGTAGGAAATTTGTCCTGGTGCGGTGATCCCACACAGAAATGTGGAAAAATGTGTTTTTTTAGCTAAATTTGATGTTTGCTGAGGATTCTGGGTAATAAAACACTGGGGGATCCACGCAAGTCACACCTCCCTGGACTCCTTTGGGTGTCTAGTTTTCAGAAATGTTTGTGTTTGGTAGGTTTCCCTATATGGCTGTTCTGCCCAGGACCAAAAACGCACGTGCCCCCCTTTACAGACTGGTAGTTTTTTGTATTTGATGATTTTGATGTATCCACATAGTGTTTTGGTGCATTTCCTTTTGCGGTCACTAGGCCTACCACACAAGTGAGGTACCATTTTTATCGGGAGACTTAGGGGAACACTGGGTAGAAGGAAATTTGTTGCTCCTCTCAGATTACAGAACTTTCTGACACCGAAATATGAAGGAAAAGTCTTTTTTGACACACTTTTCAGGTTTGCAAAGTATTCTGGGTAAAATAACCTGGTGAGAACCACCCAAGTCACTCATCCTGGATTCCCCTAGGTGTCTAGTCGTAGCACCTCCTCTCCGCTGAGATTGGCTGGGGCACCTGTGGGGATAAAAGTGATGTATTATGCTTCATGTCTGTGACATATTGTACATCCCTGGCTTCCCTTCTATCATTGGTGTTGGCCTGCCATCTTTTGCTTGCGGTTGGTGATGTATTGTATGATTGTCAGTTTCCCTATTCTGTGCATGCTTTGGTGATGGGTGTCCATGCAGGGCTGGGATGGCTGTCCATGCATTGGTATAGCATGCAGGATTTGGCATTGGGTTAGTCATATGTGTAGGTGCTGTGTGTGGTATGTAGTGGAGTGATGGGAGTGAGGGTGAGGGGGTGTGATGGCATGCAGGTATGGGGAGTAGTAAATCTTGACTCACCGGTGTCCAGTCCTCCGGCTACTCCAGCGAGTCCCTCAGGATGCAGTAATGCCAAGACTTGCTCCTCCCATGCTGTGAGGTATGGAGGAGGAGGTGGGGGTGCATCGCCAGTCCTCTGGATGGGGAGCACGTGTCTTGCTGCTATGGAACGTACCTCCCCCCATTGGTCATTCCACCTCTTCCTGATGTTGTCCCTTGTTCTTGGGTGCTGTCCCATGGCGTTCACCCTGTCCACGATTCTCCGCCATAGCTCTATCTTCCTTGCAACGGATATCTGCTGTACTTGTGCTCCAAACAGCTGTGGTTCTACCCAGACTATTTCTTCCACCATGACCCTTAACTCCTCATCAGTGAAACGGGAGTACCTTTGTGGGGACATGGGTGTTGTGTTGTGTGTGTTGGTGAGAGTGTGTTGAGTAATGTGGTGGGGTGTGTGCTGTGGGGTGTGTGATGGATGTATGGGTGTAAGGGGTGTGTGTGTCTAGTTGTCTCTGTGCTGTTCATGTCAATCTCCTGGCAGTAATTGTTGCTTGGAAAGGGTTGTGGCTAATGTGGGTGTGTGTTTTATAGTGCTGTTGGTGAGTGGGTGTGTTGTGTGTATGAGTGTCAGGTGTGTGTTTTTAGTATTGGCCAATGTACTGTAGTGTTGTTTTATATGTGGGTGTCCATTCTCAGCACGGCGGTATGTACTGCCAATTGTTTACCGACACTGAATGTCCGCTGTGGTGATTCGTGGGTCATAATGTGATGGGCGTTGTTTTGTTGGCGTAACGGTATGAGTGTTGGGACTGCCACTTTTGCACTGACCTTTGGGCTGGTGGATTTGTGTATGTGGCTGTATTCTGGCAGTTTGGTGTGTGTTTGTCACAATATGGCGAACGGATATTCATCACTGCAGAGGTATGTTGGCGGCCGTCACCGCGGCAGTATGAGGGATTTACCACCAATGTCATAATGAGGGACTATATGTACATAATTTGCATTTTGTGCAAGTGTGCATGCGCATCGTTTTCAAAAGTCGGTTTCACACCTCTCATAATCAGATTACTGGTCAGCCTTTTAGGTGGGACAGATCACTTGATTCCTGGCATGATTAGTGGTTGGTGGCAGGTGACAGTAATGGAGGAAGAGAAAGAGAGAGAAAGAAAGCTACAAAGAGGTGAGGGGTTGGAGGGATAGCTGCAGCATGAACAATGACTGAGACCTGCAAGTGAGGTAAAATCAAAAAGTGGATACAGAGAGTCAGCTACTGAAGAGGTGAGAGGCTGTAAAGAAATGCACTGGTGCAGCAAGTGCAGTGGCACCCAACCCATTGAAACCTGACAGTGATGAATTTTACTACCCCCCCCAGAGGCAGTGAAAAGGGTGATTTCCTTGCTTGCATCAAGGTCTATGGCATCTTTGCTATACTAACACAGGACAAATGAGAAAAGGCTTTAGAAAGGGTAAGACACTTGAAGGTGTCAGAAGAGTATACATGACTAAGTTGTAGAAGAGTTTAAAAGGTGTAGATAGGTTCAGGGAAGGTGAGTCAAGGGGATGTAGGACACTGTATAAAGAGCTGCATGACAGCCAAAAGTGTAGAATGAAAGTACAAAAGAAAGAAGGTCGAGCTGCAGGAGAGGTGAGATGGAGTTGAAAGGAAAGTGAAGAGGAGGCAAGGGAAGGGAGATTTGTTTGAACAAGATGGCATGGCAGAGTGAGATCTAGCAAAGTAGAGACTCAATTGCGGTTCTGTACTTTGAGTTAGTGCAGTCGGCTTGACCTGACCCAAAACTTATCCTGGCCTGATTACTTTTGTGACCTCTGATTTACAGCCTCTAGAAGATGTGAAAATCAGAAAGCAATAGTGGCAAGTTATTTTGTGACATGTTTTGCTAGAAATGCTTGAAAGGCATTTGCATACTATTGCTACATTTGTTTGATTCATTTCTTGACATAGATAACAATGTTTGGAATGTTTGTCAGTAATCTTCAAGATGTATACTTTGTTTCCTTCATCTGGCTCCAGGTAGAGAAATAAATATCTGAAGGCTGCTGAACCATCAATTTCAGTCTCTTCACATTTTCACTGAGCAGGGCAATAACATTACCATTTTCCAGCAAGCAGAGAAAGAAAGGAAGGTAAGAGGAAAATTGCCCCACTGTAAACAACCCATTCCTTCTTTACTGAGAGATCCCTGCTAAATATTTTTCTTCACTTTAAGCTTCCACCTGGAAAATACCACATTTCCTTTTGTTTATTACCCCAGGTGCACAACATTATGTACTTTATTTATCTCACAATGGCGGGTCCCTTTTATTTGCTGGTCCATAATGCAGTCAGAAGCACTGTAAATTCCAACCTTTTCCTGTCCGATCCATATTTTTCACTTCTCTGTTCTGCACATAGGTCTGTATGGTACAGTGAATTGAGTCAACATCTCAAGTGGATTTTTCAAGTTGACGAGGAAAAGAGCTAGTGGTCACACCAGCATTTTCCCAACCTAGACCGATGAATCATTTAGGCCTAAAGCCCAGTATGGCCTGTCCTCTAAGACCTCTTCTCTCCTTACTGTTGCATAATGATCTGTACTGTTCCAGAACTTCTTTTCACCAAGTTGCAGCATGCATATCAGCGTCCAAGCAGTTTGTGCTTTTCCAGGTGGTTTTGTATGGGATGGTATCTCTTTCATTCTGAGTATTTTTGATTGGGTGTGTATATATCTGATGTGGCTATGTCTTTGGAGCCTGTCGAGTTTTGGCCAGCTGTTCCCACCAGCAGTCCCCAATCCTTATATCCCTATTGTGGCCTAAAGTCAACTACAGCTCCATTTCCAGGGGGCTAGCTATGAGTAGTGCTGAAGGTGCTCTGGCACCATGACCACAAACATAAGGGGTACTTAGGATGCTTCATATTCCTCTTTTTTATTTATCAGAACATTATTTGGGGTTCCATTCTCTATTCTTGCATTAGGGCTGTGACAACTTTTCTTCAACACTTTGCTTTTTGACCATGCTACAGAGTGCAACGATTTCGTGGATATCTGATTATCCCTGGATGCGGTGAAGAGGGCAGTATCAGGCCCATTGTGATAGTGTCTGGAATGTGGTGGCAGGGACTCTGGGGCAGGATTTTGTCTGATGGGTGATCTGAATGTCTCCAACAATCATTTATGGTCTTTATGGTAGTTTTGTGAGGTACCTGTTGGTGTTGCAAGGGCTTGTGGTGTTTTGGCTGCCTGGTCATTTTGTTTGTATTTACTGGTATGGTGAGGGTGTTTGTGGATGCTGAGGATATCTGAGGGGTGATTTCTTTGTGCTTCTGTCTGCTTTGTGTTGTGAGGGTGTCTGGAAATAGGAGATTGTCTGGGGTGTATTTAGATTTGAAGTGGACATTCAGGTGTTTGTGAGTATGTGTGAGAGATGTTTTGAATAGGTTTAGGTTGTTGCGAGTGTATATGAGGACATTCTTAGTGTTTTTGAAAGACATGAGCCAGTTGGTATTCAGCAGTTTGTGTGTGTATTTGGTTGGAGTTTAATGCCTATTTCTGGGGACATTTTCTTGTTGTCTTTTGGCTTTGAGAGACTGTCTGAGGCAATAATATGGACGGACAAGGACATTTTGAGGGCTTCTGTTGGCACTCCATGTGTTTCTGGGTGTATTTCAATTAGATTCAAGGGGTATTTAGAGAGCTTTTGTTGGCATTGTGAGGTTCTGAGGGTTTTGAAGATATTAGAATGGCGGTTTGGTGTTTCTGAGCTGTGCTGTGGAATGTATCTGGAATGTGTTTTGAGGGTGTATGCTTGCTTAAGTGTGTCTGAGGTGACCAATTGGAGATTGGATATTGCACTCTGACTCCAATACTATTGAAGCAGGCAACTCGGCTGGGTATGCCGTGAGGACGGATGGCATTGAAATGACAGAGAAATTGTGCTTTACCATCTGCTGTGCCCTTTGTTCACAAAAAAAAGGCAATCCCAGTCTCAGCCTCCAAAGGCTGTCTCAGTGGATAAGGCATCCTGTGAACTGTTATGTGGCTGAAGCACACCAGTGTACCAAGCATGCCTGGGGTGATGTTTAATCTGTTGCAGGGATCAGAGGTTTTTGTAGGAATTGTTACATTTGGAGGTGGTGTAGCAGTCTTCTGTGCTGCATGTCTGTGTGTCTGCTAAGGGTCCCTTTTGCCACCTGGAGGGAGTTGTACATTTGACTTGTATATTGGTTGATATTAACTAAATAAGGGGGAGGCTCGAATAACCCTTCTAGAATCTGGGCGTTTAACAGTATTGTAGAGAAAGTGTTCTCTGTAGGGATAAAGCAAGCAATTCATTTGTAAACAATAATCAACTTATAGGTATATCTAAATAAGTGGAATCTATGGGTGTATATGTACATTGGTGTTTCGTTTTAGGCATGGGTGAATGGCGCAACAAACTTTGGTCGGTTGGGGAAATTCGAGTACTAAATAAAGATGTCTTTAACCAATTGGGTGTTCAGGATGAGGTGGTCTCGTCCTCGTATCCACCTCGTCCTGGTATGAACCCTCAGGGGAAGCGTTAGTGTTCCCCCCTGAGGACCTCGCACTCCCCTCCCATGGGCAAGGCTGGAAGGGGAATCGCTTCCCCTTCCACCCCTGCACCCCCATACCCCAATTGCACGCTGACCTCATCGGAGGCTGCCCCCACGGATCTGATCACATGGAGAGGGCGAGAAAGGCATCAAAGGTAAATAAAGGCCTTTCCTTTCCTTTGATGTCTTTCTCAACATTTCTGCTGCCTGGTCGTGAAGCAATCGGGCAGCAGAAATGTCCACTTGGTACCAGGGAGTTTTTTTTGTTGTATTTACTCATTAGGGGAGCGGCCCCTTGGAAAACGGCCGCTCTCCAGGGGGAAAAATTTGTTTTAAGCCATTTCTGCCCCCCCCCCGGGGCAGGTCAGCCTATTCTTATTAGGCCAGTTTGCTCAAGGGGAGTGGGGGAGTGCAGAAACCTCTAGACACCAGGGATAATTATTATTATTATTTTTTTTTAGATGTGGGGAGTGACCCCTTAGGCAAGGGTCGCTCCCCTGAGGGCAAAATTATCTTTAGGCCTTTTCTGCCCCCCTTGGGGACAGATCAGCCTATTGTAATTAGGCCAATCTGTCCCCCCCCCCCCCAGTGTGTCAAAAAATACTTTTCCTTCATATTTCGGTGTCAGAAAGTTCTTTAATCTGAGAGGAGCAACAAATTTCCTTCTACCCAGTGTTTCCCTAAGTCTCCCGATAAAAATGGTACCTCACTTGTGTGGTAGGCCAAGTGACCGCAAAAGGAAATGCACCAAAACACTATGTGGATACATCAAAATCATCAAATACAAAAAACGACCAGTCTGTAAAGGGGGGCACGTGCGTTTTTGGTCCTGGGCAGAACAGCCATATAGGGAAACCTACCAAACACAAACATTTCTGAAAACTAGACACCCAAAGGAGTCCAGGGAGGTGTGACTTGCGTGGATCCCCCAGTGTTTTAATACCCAGAATCCTCAGCAAACATCAAATTTAGCTAAAAAAACACATTTTTCCACATTTCTGTGTGGGATCACCGCACCAGGACAAATTTCCTACCACCCAACGTTCCCCTCAGTCTCCCATTAAAAGTACTACTTCACTTGTGTAGGTTGGCCAAGTGCCTGTGGTACGGAAGAGCCAAAAACATGTTGAAATTGAGGAAGAACCAAAGCGGGTCCAAATGGGCAGTTTGAAAGAAAACATGTTTAGGATGACAAGTGGGGCAGAATTTGTATTGGTATAGACGCAACAATGCTGGGTGATAGGAATTTTGTGGATTCCTGCAGATTCTGGAAGGTTCCATCACAAAAATGTGGGGAAAATGTGTGATTTTCAGAAAAGTTGGCGGTTTGATGAGCACTGTGGCTAAGAAAATGGTGGGTGGTGCATTTGAAGCATGTACCCCTGGATTCCCCTAGGTGTCTAGTTTTAAAAGATGCACAGGTTTGGTAGGTTTCCCTTTGGGAAAATGTGATGTGTCCACGTTGTGTTTTGGAGCCTTTCCTGTTGCGGGCACTAGACCTACTCACACAAGTAAGGTACTATTTTTATCTGGAGACTTGGGGGAACACTGGCTGGAAGGAACTTTGTGGCTCCTCTCAGATTCCAAAACTTTCTGAAACCAAAATGTGGGGAAAGTGTTTTTTGGCCAAATTTTGAGGTTTGCCAACGATTCTGGGTAAGGGAACCCTGTGAGAGCCCCACAAGTCACCTTGTCCTGGATTCCCCTAGGTGTCTAGCTTTCAAAAATGCACAGGTTTGGTAGGTTTCCTAGGTGTGGGCTGAGCTAGAGGCCAAAATCCACAGCTAGGCACTTTGCAAAAAGCACATCAGATTTCAATGTAAAAATGTGATGTGTCCATGTTGCGTTTCCTGTCGCAGGCACTAGGCCTACCCACATAAGTGAAGTAACATTTTTATTGGGAGACTTGGGGGAACACAGAACAGGAGAACAAGTGTTATTGTCCCTTGTCTTTTTCAGCATTTTTTTCCTTCCAAATGTAAGACAGTGTATGAAAAAGACGTCTATTTGAGAAATGCACTGCAATTCACATGCTTATATGGGGAACCCAGAATTCGGAGATGTGAAAATAACCACTGCTTCTCAACATCTTATCTTGTGCCCATTTTGGAAATACAAACGTTTCCTTGATACCTATACCTATTCTTCACTCTTTATATTTCAGAAAATTCATTGCTGTATACCCGGCATAGAATGAAAATCCATTGCAAGGTGCAGCTCATATATTGGCTATGGGTCCCTAGGATTCTTGATGAACCTATAAGCCCTATATATCCCCGAAACCAGAAGATTCCAGCAGATGTTACAGTATGTTGCTTTCAAAAATCTGAAATCACATGAAAAAGTTACAGAGTCAAACGTGGAGAAAAATGGCTGGTTTTTTACCTCCATTCCAATATTTTTTATTTCAGCTGTTATTTTCTGCAGGAAAACCTTGTAGAATCTACACAAATGACCCCTTGGTTAAATCAGAATTTTGTCTACCTCTCAGAAATGTTTAGCTTTCCAGGATCCAGCATTGGTTTCATACCTATTTCAGTCACTAACTGGAAGGAGGCAAAAAGCACAAACAATAGTAAAAATGGGGTATGTCTCAGTAAAATACCAAAATTGTGTTGAAAAATTTGGTTTTCTGATTCAACTCTACCTGTTCCTGAAACCTAGGAAGACGCTTTATTGATGCATTTTCAGGTAAAAAAGAAAACACAAGTCTTCTTCTGCATCCCTTTTTTCACATTTTTGGAAAAAGAAATATTAATTTTCACTCTATTTTGGCTAATTTCTTGGTCTCCTCCAGGGGAATCCACAAACTATGGGTAATTCTAGAATCCCTAGGGAGTTGGGGAAAAAAAAGACACAAATTTTGCGTAGGTAGCTTTTGTGGACAAAAAGTTATGAGGGCCTAAGCGCAAACTGCCCCAAATAGCCAAAAAAAAGCCTGGCACCTGAGGGGGAAAGGGCCTGGCAACTTGTCACATTTACTGGTGCTTCAGACACAGAGGTCAATTGCTGCAGGATTGGTGTTTACTTTTTCTTCTCCTTTTTCCTGCAAAGTGAAGGGAGTTTGCCAATGTGAATTATGTGACAATTTTGCCGAGGTATAGGGAATGTGAAAGGAAAGACTAGTGTTTTTTCCAACACAAAACAAATACCTGTTAATGAATTTATGCAATCAGCAGTTCAAGACACTTGGTGATGCACAAATGGTAAATATTGACAGACACCCTATTTCCACACATTATCGTTTGGGTGCTATGTATTCTTACCAGTAAAACTGTGTGCCTGTGCAAAGTTAGAGGCCATTTCAAAGGAAAGTGTGTGGTCTTTAAATGACAATGACAATGTGCTAGCCCACAATTCTTAGCTTTCTTTACACAGCTGTCTGCAACTGCAGTTATAATTGTAAAACAGACAGGTTGTAGGCACATTCTCTCTAGTTCCCCTTCTCGTTGGATCAGTAACTTCAACAACCATCAAATGCACATGTTGAGCTTAGGAACAGTTTGTAGGTTCATGGTTTGCAGCTTGCCTTGAACTAATGCCCTACTACTCTCAGTAAGATGCTTTTGCTCACAGGAGACATATAGCACTGCTCTGTACAGTTGGTTCAAGGCAACCTTGCTTTCATTCTGTTTCTACTGTCTGTACCAAGAATATTTAGTACAGGGACAGTTGATAGGCACACTCTCTTTACCCCTTATAGATGGAACATGAACTTTGACAACCATTAACTACACATGTGTAGCCTAAGGATAGTTTGTAGGCTCATGGTTTACAGCATGCTTTGAGCCAATGTTCTCACTAACATGATTTTGCTTGCAGGAGACCAACGGCATTGCTTTGTACAGTTGGTTCAAGACAACCTTGTTCTCATTTTCTTTTTCCTGTCCATACCAAGAATGTTTAGCACGGGGCAGTTTGTAGGTACACTCTCTCTCTTTTTCCCCTTCTAGGTGAACCAGGAACTTTGACAATTGTCAACTACACATGTTTAGCATAGGGACAGTTTGTAGGTTCATGGTTCACAGCTTGACTTGAGCTAATGCCCTAACTAAGGTGCTTTTGCTCTCAGGAGATCCACAACACTGCTTTGTATAATTGGTTCAAGGCAGCCTCACTTTCGTTTCTCCTATCTGTACTAAGAATATTTAGTACAGGGACAGGTTGTAGGCATACCCTTTCTCTTTTTATCTTTCTAAGTGGAGCAGGAACTTTGACAACCATCAGTTTTACTCGTTTAGCCTAGGGTCAGTTTGTTGGTTTGTTGTTTGCAGATGAAGACACACTAGTATTGTTTTATTGCCGAGGAGACACAGGCCTTACTCAGGAGATACATTCTGCAGAATGGGACACCTAAGGATCCCTTAAAAGCCACAGCCTCCCATTTTAACTTTTTGTTAGGCAAAGGCACAGTTGACACTGGAGCGGGATGACACTTCAGTGTTATATACCTGTGTGCTCAAAGTGTTGGACTCGTACATATTTTCTCCTGAGTGAAAACCTGTTTCTCTGGCCATGCTATGAAAAATATTACTCATCCCTATGGCCTACTTTATGCAACTGAATGTATATTGGTCATTGATAACCAAGTCCTCTCTTCTTTTGTGCCATATTATTATTGTTGTAAGGGGTCTAAGGGTGTGTAATGTATTCCCAAGCCCAGGAACACTTAATAGAAATATGCCACACAAGGAGCTCTGAAACTCATAATGTTATTCTACAACATGCTATCACACTCTGTGCACCTTACAGCATAGCGGTCAATAATCAAACTTTAACACCTCCCATATCATTGAGTAATTCCTGGATAAGTTCCACCCAGGACCATGAGGGTCTGAGCACTCATTATATTAAGACAATACATCCACCCACTTTCTTAAATAAAAAGTGTGAACAAAAATCATCATCATATCTCTTCAAAGAGTCATCGAGGTGCTTGCACTGGTCTACCAGTTCAGGTGGTGCGAGGTAGTTGTGAGGCACTCTCAGTCTGCATCAATGTTTTAGGCACAGATGTAAGTTTTGGTCTATTAAGCTGGGTTGTCTCTTGAATGCCCTTAGGAGCTGACGAAGTTTGAGGTAGATGTTTGAAGTGTGATGCGTCCCATGTAATGGATTTCCCAAGACAATGTGCTGTCACCATGGGCCTGGTTTGAACTTGTGGAGGGTTTACTCCATCACAATGGGATTTAGATTTTGGCAGACAGGATATTCATCACCGTTGTGATATAGTAACCCCTCTACCGAGTTCTAAATCAGGCCCCATGTGTCCTTTGCACTACACAACGTTCAGAGGGGCAGCAGAAAATGGAGCCTTTTTTTTCTGCTTCCATTTCTGTTTGACCAGAACCCAGTCCCATTTCTATAAAACCATCTCTTGGGCTCACTGGCGCCAATCTGAATCTGTTTTCATTTTCCATGAAGAATCTGTGGCACGCACCCTATCAGCATTCATCAAGTGATGCAATGTCAATTGGGGTAATTTAGTTTGGTTTTTATGGCTCTTCCAAATATCAAGGTGGCCAGACTCTCCCGGTGGCAGAGTTAGGAGTCGATTGATAAGCACGAAGGGCTGGGAATAGAGCATGGTGTAGGTCAATTCTATCCATTGCTGCTCAATCGATGACCCTTTTCATTGTGCTCATAGATCATTTGTCAACACCATTGGCTTGTGGCCAGAGGGGTGTACTCTTTTGGTGCTTGATACTAAGTCGATCAAGAAACTCCTTGAACACTGTGCTATTGAAAGGTGGGCCATTGTCAGATTTGAGAATACGGGGAATGCCCCATGCTGCAAGTATGGCATCTAGGCGCTCAATTACCTTTTCATGGGTTGTCCATAAAAGGTCTTCTACCAAAGGAAAACATGAGTATTTATCAATGACAACAATGAGATGATGTCCATTTTCTAGAGGACCAAAGAAATCAACAACAACTCTCTCCCAGGCCTGGGCAGGAAGGTCAAACAATGTCGGTAGACACTGCGTTACTGTTGGAGATAGACAGTTGCACAAATGGCATGTTCAATCAATTAATAAATCAGTCAGGGAATTTGAGAGCACACTACTCACCCGTGAGGGTCTCGGGCGCTGAGGTGGGGGCTGCTACTGCTCGAACACCCATGTCTTGAGATGTCTCCTGAAGGTAAGGAGAATCTTGGTCTGACGCAGGTGGGTGGGAAGAGTGTTCCACATCTTCGCGTGAGGTGCGAGAATGATCTGCTGCTGGTGGTTGTTCTGTGGATGCGTGGGACAGTGTTGAGGGCAAAGTCGGCGGAGCGAAGCTGTCAGGTCGGGGGTGTAGAAGGAGAGCCGTCTGTTGAGGTATTCTGGTTCAGTGTTGTGCAGTGTCTTGTGAATGTGGGTGAGGAGTTTGAAGGCGATTCTCTTGTTGACGGGGAGCCAATGCAGGTCTCTCAGGTGGGCTGTGATGTGCAGTGGTGGGGGATGTCCAAGATGAGGCATGCAGAGGTGTTCTGGATGCCTTGCAGTCTTTATTGGAGTTTGGCCGTGGTTCCTGCGTAGAGGACATTGCTGTAGTCCTGTTTGCTACTTACGAGGGCTTGGGTGACTGTTCTTCTGGTTTTAGTGGGGATCCATTTGTAGATCTTCCGAAGCATGCAGAGGGTGTTGAAGCAGGAGAAGGAGATGGCGCTGACTTGCTGGGTCATAGATAGAGAAGAGTTCAGGTTGAATCCCAGGTTGGGTGCATGGTCGGTGGGTGTTGGTGCGGTTCCCAGTGAGGCAGGCCACTAGGAGTCGTCCCATGCGGAGGGGGCGAAGCAGAAGATGAGGACCTCAGTCTTGTTGGAATTCAATTTCAGGCAGCTGTTCTTCATCCATTCGGTGATGGCCTTCATTCCTTCGTAGAGGTTGGTCTTGGCGGTGTCCTTGGTGAGGGAGAGGATCAGCTGGGTGTCATCGGCAAATGTTCATCGTTCTCTTTCAACTCACACACCTAAACAAGGAAACCACACTTGGGGATATACTTAAGAGCCCCTAGCACCATCTACTGACACATTAGCATCATTAGCTAATGTTTCGTTAGAAACCTAAAATCCCTGCGCCATATTTTCAAAGTGGCACAATCCATGCATTGCACCACTTTGTAACCCTTTGCAATACATTATGCCTGCATCAGGCAAAAAGTATGCAAAAAATAGTGCAAAGAAATCCAAGAGAACACTGTTAATGCCTGCTCAGAGCAGGCGTTATAAGGGGGCACACCATTTAATACAATGGGCCCCTATGTACTCTGCAGAAGTAGCACCAATATTTTGGCACTACGCCTGCAGAATACGTCAATAGCGTCAATAAAAATGATGCTATTGTCCCCTACCCTGTGCCATGGTACACCATAACTTAGATATAACTCACATATGGTGGCTCAAGGTAAGTGGCGTTGCACTGGATGCAGCACCACTTTCCTTAAATCTGCCCCTTGGTCTCTTAGGGTCAGATGTAGGTAGAAAACATTTTGCAAGGTGCAAATTGCGAGTCCCAGCGACTCGCAATTTGCACCTCGCAAAATGTTGTGCAGAAAGGAGTCTAGGCACTCATGGAGACAGCAGACCACCATGTCCGTGACTGCTTTTCAATAAAGCAGGTTTTTTTTTTTTCTCTTTGCATCCCGTTTTCCTTAAAGGAAAACGAGCTGCAAATAGAAAAAATACAGAAACCTCTTAGTTTCGGTTTTTTTCAGAGTAGGCAGTGGTCCATAGGACCACTGCAATCTCTGAAAAAAAAAAATTCTGAGCATTCACAAAGGGGAAGGGATCCCATGGGGACCCCTTCCCGTTTGCGAATGAGTTACCATCCACTTCAAGTGGATGGTAACTGCGAGTTGATTTGCGACCGCTTTCGCGGTCACAAATCAACTCTACATCGCGGTGCGACTTGCAAATAGGAAGGGAACACCCCAACCTATTTGCGAGTCTGAAACACATTTTGCGAGTCGGTACCGACTCGCAAAATGTGTTTCTGCATCACGTAAGGGCTTTTGCGCCTCGCAAACAGAGTTTTTCACCGTTTGCGAGGCGCAAAAGCCTTCCTACATCTGGCCCTTAGAGCTCTTTCGGTAGTCAAAATACCACAATGTCCCTCATGCGCTTGATAAGTAACTCGTTGTCTCAGACTTTTAGATATGACAATTCTTGAATCTCTCAGTATAATACGGTCTCAGGTGACAGAAGACTTGACTCTTACATCCCTAAATTTTTAGAGTTCAACATCATCAGCAAGATCTCGGGTGTTCTTTTCCCAAGACTGAGTTGTAATAATGTCCCTTAGGGTGACAATGTCTTTATCTGTTTTAGTGGTAGCAAAGATCTGTTCAATGGATAGGACAGGTGGCGTACTGGACCTTATGATGAAGTTGATGTATGCCTCCGCTGCTTTAAACATTGAGACATGGCATGGTAGCTATACTTGTGAGAAGTAATCTGCAGGATTTTTGTCTTTCCATGGCCTGTGTATAATCACATAGTCATACTTTTGCATTTGTAGTCCCTTCCTCTCAATGTGAGCGGGCATCTTAGCTCTCAGGTTTCTAAAGATGGTGAGCAGTGCCTGATGGTCTGTGATGAAGGTGAATTGTTTCTTATATAAAAATACATTGAGAAGTTCACAAGCCCATACCACAGCCAGACTCTCTTTTTCTGGCTGAGAGTAAGCACACATTGTGTTTCAGACATGCTTCTACTGGCCTAGGCCACAGTGTGTCTCTGGGCATTTGAGTGGCCATTACGTGGAGCAAGTATGGCTCAGCCCCACTGGGCTTGTGTCTACTATGATTTCAGTATATAACATTGGATTCAAATAAGCCATTTCATTCACATTTTCAAGGGCAAGTTTTATCTCTCTGAAACTATTCTCATATTTTGGGGACCATTTGAAAGGAACATATCCAAGTTTATTATTGGGGCACTTACTATAGCAAAGTATACCTTGAGAAATAAGCTACTCATGCCCTGAAAGGATGTAGTACGGCTACATCCTGCGGAGGGCAAGTAGATGATAATGCTTGCACCTTGTCCAGGTCAGGAGTCATCTCCCCACGGGAGAATATGTGCCCAAACAATTTGAGATTGGATTTATGAAACTCACAGTTGGCTGCATTGAGAGTGAGACCAGCATTATTAAGTAGCTTGCACACTTGTATAAAAACTTTGTCATGCTCTTGCCTGGTTATTCCAAACAATAATATGAAATCACAGGAATTGAAAGCATGTGTAACAGGCTGAATAACTCTATGAATAACATCTTGAATTATCTCAGCAGCTAAAGACACTTCAAACCTCAGAGCCTAATTTAGATTTTTATGATGGGTAGCCTTCCTATTACGATCACATTATATCCTATGGAGATCATAATACAGCGGAAGAGATATCTGTCATGTTTGTGACGAAGTATTCCATCCACCAAGATCTACATCAGGCCCTCAGTATTTTATACCTGAACAAACCAACATGAGTTGAAAAAGTAGTAATGTACCAGTAGTTTTTTTCCTAGCTCGAGTTGATGGTATCCTTTATTCTGGTCAAGTCAGAAGAAGATCTTAGCTCCGTTCAGCTGCATGATCATGTCTGTTATGTGAGGACAGGGATGTCTTCCTCTCCCAACTGCTTTGTTAGCCTGCTGCATATCGACATAGATGTGCACTGCACTCCTGGAATCTTTTTTTGGTACTATAACTATAGGCAAAACCCACGGCTTAGGACCAGTAGAGTCATGCATGAACAGTGTTTCTAGTTCTTTCGCTACAGCTGCGGTGTGGTTGAGCAATCAAGCGAATATCTTCATTAATATGAAGCTGCAATTTTATCTTCTTGAGCTTTCCTAGGCCATGAAACAATGATGGAAATAGACTTACTATTCAGGCCTGAGGACTAATGTTGTAATTGAGATGTATCAGTCCCATGTTAGCTGCAGTAGCAAAACTAAGCAAGCAGCCACTAGATGAAGTTGAGCATGCACTGATGTTGTCTTGTGTCGCAGGTTTGCTGTAAATGACCCTTGACTTTGAAAGGGCCTAATGGTAGCCCACATGTATAATTTTGTATTTGACTGAGTGAGGAGCAGAACAGGAACCAAGGTGATGAACATTTCCATATGAGTGATGTTGACTGACACAACACTGTCTATAAAAAATGTTATTGGTCTACCGTTCACCTTCAATGTGATTTTGGAATAATGTCCAAATTAATTTTCCGTTGTTCCTCTTGGCAACTCTTTTGTGATTTTGAGTCATCTTCACAAGCAGCCAGACCTACATGTGCATGTTTTTTATTGGCTGACATCTTTAGCACACATTTGTCTTCATCACTCATGCTGGAAGATGGCATTGAGGATTCTTTATAGGATGATGTAGGTGATGACTAACTGTGCTTTTTTTGCTACTTGTTGTAACTGGTATTTCCTTTTGGCCTTGTGGGCTTGGCACGAATGCTTCTGGAACCTTCAGGTTCTCATGTCCTCTTCTTGCGTTGATACACGCAGTTTTTCTTTCTCTTTGCAGACTGTTATTAAGTGGTTCTTTTTTCTAGAACCTTAGCATGTCTGCCCAATGGTGGGATATTTACTCTCAAGGGGAAATGAAAACCCACAGAGGAAGCATACCTTTTCCTTCTTCAAAGGCGTTGACTTCTGCGTGTTGATTTTGTGCTCTGGCTCACTCTTAATGTCGATTCACCATGCACAGTGTCAGCTTACATGTCAGCAGCTTGTCAATCCACTTGTTCTTCTGCCTGATCAGCCATGAGCATTTTTTCTAGACTGACTAGCTGTCTCAACATTCGCCTTCTGGAAGAATCTAAAAGGCAGCCATCAATGACTTGGAGGCGAACAGCATCTACTGTGTTAATGTCCCAGAACTTGCAGCATTTGAGGAGTACGTCATTTCTTCCAACAAATTAATGAATTGATTCAGAAGCTAGTTGTCGCGTTCGATTGAAGATACATCTTTTGTAGTCAACATTTAGCATTTGATTGAACATGGCAATCAATATTTCCTTTATTTTTCGGTATGATGTTTCATCATTTCAGAGACATTCTTTAGCTCTTCTTTCACTCCTTCGCCAGCCATTCTTTTCAAATATTTAATACATTTCTTTGTCTACTCTATGCTATCAAAGAAGTCATCGAGAGTCTCAAGCCATGTGGTCCACCTTGCACCAATATTCTGTTTCTTGATGGTGTTGAATGGCAGTGGTGGCTTCAGGAACACTTCAGCATCATACTTGATGTTTCCTTCTGCCACTATTAAGAAAATTGCACAATTCTGATGCCCTTTTGGTGCACTGGATGCAGCTTGTTGCTGTGCACTCACCGTCCTCTCACCTGGGTCTGAGTCGCTGCACCTGATTGGAGGTTGTATAGCGCCATGTTCATTGCCACCAGTAAGTAGTCCTCTGTTGTTCTCTTTCTATGCTTGGTTGTCACTGCATTAAACATTTGTTTGTATCAATGACGGTTCTCTGTCACGGCATGGCGTCTTGAATGTGAACCTTTGCAAAGTTCTCAATTCATTCAATGGTGGTGTGCAGATGGGAGTAGAGCTTTGACTCCATATGCATTAAACATAGACCTCTTCATAGACTTGGTGCACACATGTCGCACACAAGTAGTTTCAGTACTATTGCAAACTTTACCTGTTTTAGTGTCTTCCCCAGCCTAGGAGCATGTTTTAGAAAAATGCCATACACGGAACTCTGTAACATGTCTTTATTCTGCAACATGGTCTCATGCTCTGTGCGCTTTATAGCACAACAATCGTAGCAAACCTTAACACCTCCCATGTCTTTGTGCAATTCCTGTCTAAGGTCCACCCAGGGCCATGAGGGTCCAAGTGAACATGATTTCAAGACACTACAGGGTGCAGGTCATTCAGATTATGTCATGAGACTATACCAGACTTTGTCCAGGGGGGCCACTGGCTCTATATACGCATTCTATACTGGAGTCCAGTTTCACCAATATATGATGCAAAAGTACAAGTGAGCCAGGAGCAGGGTTAACTGTCTAGTGTTGTATGTCTATGCATTCATGTATGCATTTGTTCCCTTTTATAAAATGTGTGTTTCATGGAGGACCTGGATTCAATATTGTAATCTCAAAGACCGTGCATCAGATCAGAATATTCACTCATGTGCTTTGCATTTTGCCACTGAAAATATCTCTCTTGGTGGAGTTTGACTTTATTTGTACTATGAGCGACATTCATGTAAAGACTACCACAAAACTCTTTACATATATGATCCTGCAGGTTTGTACTATGAAGAGTGAACCACAAAACTA
Source organism: Pleurodeles waltl (assembly GCF_031143425.1). Classification (NCBI taxonomy): domain Eukaryota; kingdom Metazoa; phylum Chordata; class Amphibia; order Caudata; family Salamandridae; genus Pleurodeles; species Pleurodeles waltl. The sequence goes on from NC_090446.1 coordinate 826,281,333, forward strand.
ACAAAAATATTTTTATTTTTTTAATTTGTTTTTTGCTTTTCATTTCTTGAGATTTTTTTTAAATAACATTTATTTAAAACTCTTACTGACTCAGCCTATAAATACATATAATAAACTACTAGTACCGAACATACTACTATAGCAACAGTAATGTAAAATATTTTGGAACTTATTAAGAAAAATGTAAGGCAACACAAAGTTAGTTTTCTTCCCCTGGATCATGAAGAAACGTGTGATAGTGACTTTACTGAGGATAGCATTTCTCATGAATCCCAAGTTTAAATGCCTGACACAAGTGGCAGAACATTTTTCTCCCCCCAAGCTGACTCCAACTCATTCTTTTATACACCTAAAATCAGGATGTCGTGTTACGACCCTGGTATTGTTTAGAAATTAAAAAATCTATAAATGTTGTATTTAGGTGCCCGAGTTTAAAACAAACTCCTCCAATTTGATCAAGTAAAATTCAAGAACTTATAGTACTAGAAAAATACATAATTGTTATTCCAGTGACACTACATTTAAAAAAAAAACAATTCTACAATATCAGAATAAAGTCATTTTAGAACATAAATAGTGTGTCTTTAGAAGCCAAAGATCAAACTGCATGAGTCCTCTACCAATTTAACCAAGGAAATTCAAATACTTTTGGTAACAATCCAAATGATGATACACTTGTAAGAAATACTCCAACATAAATGGAATAATGCCATTGAAACACTTAGAAAATGTGTACTTATAGGTCAAATATAATAACACTTCCAAAGGTTTAACTAAGGATAATGTAAGTACTTATCATGATGAGTCCAATGATGTTTCAATTGCTGCAAATGATCTAATCTAACCGTAATGAATTAATGACCTTGAAAGACAAGTGTAATAAGAAGTCACCCTAGAAATTGTTGACTGTGCTCATGATAGTGACAGGAGGTGGCTAATCTACCAAGTTAGAAACAATTTCAAAACAACTTTATACAATCAATGTTTACACATCATTGGCTGATGGTTCCCAATTCTGGATTACTCTGAATAAACAACTCTAGCATGTTCCTTGCAGGAGACTTTAACCTTCCCTGGATTATTGCATTAGATAGGAGCTTCGCATGTAAATATTGTCCCAACAAATCACATAAACAAATGAAAAACATGTAAAAGCATTGTTTGAATGACATATGGTGCCTCCATAGCCCAACAGGAAACAAATTTACATTTTATTCACACCTGCATATACACTCTAAAGGATAGAATACATTCTTCCAAATACTGTTCTCACGCGGGCTGCCTCCATCCCCAAGATCGAACCAATACTTATTTTGGACCATGTAGGCAAACCAGTAGAACTATAAATCTGCCACAACCCCCCTAAGTTGGAAGAATGGAGATTCAGTGAAGACCTCCTTAAATACCAGTTGTTCATTAACAAAATAAAGAGTTCATTGACAACTTCTTCCATGAATAGAACACTAACAAAATTGTTACACGCAAAAATCTCAATGATTTAGAACAGTCAATCAAATAAATGAAAAAAATATATATAATGAAATTTAAAATGCGGGACTTTTACACCAACGTAACTTATGAATACAACAAGCTATTGAGCAGTAGGGCCCACACCGGGGTATAGCAAAACAGAATGAAAAAAAAAAAACAGAGATCCAATTAAGCAGGTAAGGCACTAGCAAGTTATTTTAAATTCAAAAACAGCCATAAATTAATCTCTTCTGTTAGAAGCAAATCTGGAATGACTACCATAGACCCATTTGAAATTCAATAATGATCTTTATAGTTCCAAGAAAACATCCTCTATAGCCAATTGTGAGGAATACGGGGACAAAATTCAACTTCCAATACTTTATGACACTGATTACATATCCCTCAATCAAACTTTTTCCCAATATGGGATCATCAGTGTGATACACTCCCTAAAACCAGGCAATGTACCAGGGCCAGATAGCTTTCTAGCAAACTTTTATAATACCTTCCAAAGCAAATCATTACCCCAATTAGAATCCCTTTTCCAGCACTTCAACACAACTGGTAAGATCAGAGGTTCAACTTCTGGAGCCACCATCATTGTAATCCATAAAGAAGGGAAAGATCCACTACATGTCAACTACCGACCCATTTCTCTTCTAACTTTGGACTGTAAAATGTACTCTTAGTGATTAGACTAGAAAAAACCTTTCCATTCCTCATTCACCATTCACAAGCCGGTTTCAATCTCGGGGATACTTTTATCTGACAGGTCATTGCTTTGTATTCCCAACCCTCTGCATGTATCAGTGCCAATGGCTACTTCTCAGATAAAATACATTTAGCACAACGGACAAGAAAAGGCTGTGCCCTCTTCCCACTACTTTACCTTTTAGCTATCAAACCTTTCCTTGCTACCATCAGATCCAACACACTTATTAAAGGTATTTCTATTGGAAACACTCCCATTAAAGTTGCCGCTAAGCAGAAAACTTACTAATTTCTTAGCATGAAGCTAAAAATGCCATCCTTGCAATACTAAATGAAATTAACTCTTATGCGCTGATCTAAGACTACTCCATAAATCTGTAGAATACTGAAGTCTTCCCTCTAAATAACTTAACACTATCATCCACTAAACTCCTTTGGCAATCTACACAGATTAAATACTGAGGTATATATGTCGGAAGTAATCTAGAAGACACAAAGAAAATTACCAAAGATAATTTACTTAAAAAAATTAAAGAATCTCTGGTTGCCAAAATTCATGAGTTGGTTGGGGCCATGCAGAATGCATCAAAATGATGACTGCACCTCAATTAAACATTATTGTTCCCATGCTCTGCATACATCTATCTAACAACTTCTTCAATAATGTAGAATCCATACTCTCCAAATTACTCTGGCAAGGGAAAAGAGGTAGAATTTCTCTTAGAAAACAAAAATTAAATAAGCTTAATGAAGTCCTTAATTTCCCCCAACTTTTTTAAATTCCAATTTGCCTTCCCAATCAAACAAGCCACAGGGTGGATCAATACCCAATCTCATGACTCACCATTATGGCTAAATATTGAAGAATCCCTGGCTAAGCAATATTCCTTAATCTTAATGTTATTCATGAAAGGTTTCCCATTACAACACTCGCATACTATTCTGAAAGACACCATCTCAGCCCTGAAAACACCTAATAAAGTGCTTCCCAATCAAATAGAAAATCCAGATTATGCTTCCTTCTGGAACAACAGTACTGAATAAATTGAAAGCACATCCCCATCATGTACATCTTGGTCCTCATAAAATATCATATTTCTCAAAGACCTTGGTATATCAACTTTCTCTAAAACATTTGCAGAATTACAGAACTTCTATAATTTTGGAACCTTCAAATTCTACAACTTCCTTAAACCAAAGGTCACAATGACAAATTAATTCTACCATGAGCAAATCTGACCTGCTTCCTCTTTGTTTTAAACTATCCAACTTACCTCACGCAGCAGCCACAATAAACAAAACTATAAACTCCTCCAACTTCAACAAGAAAACCTCTTCAGCAATCCAATCTGAATGGATAGAATCTGCCTCTAATTCTTCTCTGTCTATCCTAAATGATGATTCTTGGAAAAAGACCTGGACCTATGCCCTCACAATATCTCTCTCTCTCTCTCTCTATATATATATATATATAAATATATATATATATATATATATATATATATATATATATATATATATATATATATATATTTATATATATATATAATATATATATATCTCTGACTCTCTCACAGTGCAGATAATGGATACTACATAAAGCCAGTCACAGCTCCCCAGCCACTGCACGGCCTTCCTACCTGCTGCTGACAGCTATGTCCACATTACTGAGTCTGATTGCAACAGCTCCGCCCACATTCCTGAGCCTGATTGCAATAGCTTGGCCTGCATTCCTGAACCTGACCCTGACAGCTCGGCCCACATTCCTGAGTCTGATTGTGACAGCTTCACCTGCATATCTAAGCCTGATTGCAACAGCCGCGCCTGCATTCCTGAGCCTGATTGTGACAGCTATACCTGCATTCCTGAGCCTGATTGTGTCTGCTGACACCCCTGCTGATGCCTCCTTCACGCCACCCCCACCCTCCCGACTTCCACCCCAGCCCTACCCACCTTCCTGGACATATATGTAGGGCACAGCACAGTCTCTGTGAGATATGTCTGACCCATCTGGCCAGTCACAGAACCCCCGTCATTCCACAGCATTCTTGCCTGTGGCTCACATCTCCTCCCGCATTCCTAAGCCCTATTATGACAACTCCGCCCACATTCCTGAGCCTGATTGTGACAGCTCTGCCTGCATTCCCTAGCCTGAAAGTGACAGCTACGTCGGCATTCCTGAGCCTGATTGTGACAGCTATGCCAGAATTACTGAGCCTGACTGCAAAAACTCTGATTGGGACAGCTCCACTTGCATTCCTGAACAAGATTGCCACAGCTCCGTCTGTATTCCTGAGCCTGATTGCATCTACTGATGCCCTGGCTTATGCCTTTGTTGCAGCAGAAATGCTAATATGAGAGTATGCTAATGAGTTGCGCATAAAAACTAAATAGAAGATTTGACATTTAATTAACAGTAAATGAAAATAACCTGTAATGTGCAAAATGTGCCCACAGGGTGTGGTCACCATCTGTGTTAACAGTACTAAAATAATGTGAAATGTTTAATAATTGCACTAATGCGTTATAATGAGAGATATAAATTTATCTTATGATGCTTCATATACTTAAATTAGCTATACCAGAGGTCTAGTCGACACTGGGCCTTGCTTGCTTAAACATGGAGATGCAATGAGCCACCGCAGACTGGAATTGGAGAAATGAGACCTTGAACTGCTCACCATGAAACACTGCTAGAAAAATCTGCAAACTCACTAGCGGACAGGAGACGATCAGAACAAATTGATACAATTATGTGTAGAGTAGGCTAAATGTACTTTCCCAGGACTCGAAGAATAGAGCTACAGACTAAGAGTTGGAAGAAACAATTTTGTTACCCGAAGAAACCGGATGATGTACTCATCAACAAGAGGACCAATCATGTTAATGGAACTTGACTCTCAAAATAACATAGACAAGTGGTAAACAAAAATTATAGGTTAGAGTCATAATCCCTGATATGGTTGACAAAGGGGCAAATTGTGGGACGGAGTGAGAGACCCTAATAAAAAGTCATGACATGAGAGGAAAAAATCTGAACGGAGAGGCGGAAGTTGAGGACGTCAGGAGACGCTGTCTGAAGTGCTGAAACTTGGGCTTGCTGCCTGTGAGCCCGAGTCTTGTTGATGACTGATGACCTGGAGACGAAGTCTGACTCATTTCTGATCTATCTTGGATAGGTAGCTATCACCTGACTGACTAATTAATGTTTTTTCTTTCCAGGTACCAACTGCTCTGTTTTAAATGTTTTTCTCTTCTAGATAGATTTTTCCAAATTAATGATTTTTGACTAAATTGTTTTAGCATGAAGACCCACATGCTGATGCTAATTCGGAGATAGGTAGGCTGAAAAGGGTGATTTAAGGATGACTTAGACTGACTGACTTATATTGCTGAATTATTCTATTGCAAATGAATTGCTATGCTTTGTTTAATGTTGGTTGCATATTATATAAAGTGCTGAGAATTCATTGCTTATGTTGCTAATCAAGTTTGGAAATCATGATATTGTTGAATAAAGGTTTATGATAAAAATTGTGACTAATAGGGAATAAAACGAGCTAACTTTCATATGAGTGATGGTGGTTTTTCTAATTAGATTAGTTCATGGTATTTTCAGTTGATTGGATTGATTTGCTGATACTGTCTTTTAATCGCTATACTTGACTAGGATACCCTATGCGATCCAAAAGATTAATTGACCTATCCGAGTCCCCTTGTAAGTTTACTTACTAAGGACAAGGCGTGCTAACACCTTCTATGTGCCACTGCCGCTTCCAACCTCCCACCATCCTGCCTCCCACTCCAGCCCCTCCCACCTATCAAGACATATAATGGAGGCCACAGAACGGTTGTGGTGAGAAGTGCCGGACATGTTGATCCAGTCACAGGTCCCCAGCTGCTGCACGGCCCTCCTGTCTGTCGCTGACAGTTCTTGCCACATTCCTGGGCCTGATTGTGACAGTTCTGACTGCATTCCTGAGCCTGATTGTGACAGCTCCGCCCACATTACTGAGCCTGATTGTGAGAGCTCCTCAGCATCCCTGAGCCTGATTGCATCTCCTGATGCTCCTGCTTATGAATTCTTTGCACCACTTCCGCTCCTACGCTCGACTTTTCACCCTGGCCCCTCCCACTTCCCAAGACATAGAGTGGAGGCTGCAGTGTGGCACTGTAGCGGCCACACGCAGCGGCCATGTGCAGTGGGTGCACCAGAGGCATGACAAAGGCAAGCTCATCTGCATCTGTACGAGCCTGGATTGCGCCAAGGAGCTCCAGGCCCTGAACATTGGACACCCTATCACAGCTTCTTCATGGCCTCCTCACGCTCAACCAAAGAACCCTTCACCTGCCTACACTGCTGTGTCTCCTGCAACGTGGACAACCTGTGCACACTATCACCCACACTGCACCCACACTGAAGACTATGAACAACCAAGCACCACTCCAAAGCATCCTGCTAAATGCACACTCCTTATGCAAAAACGCCACCAAAATCTGGGACACCATCACCACCCATGACCCGGATGTCACCTTGATCACTGAAACATGGCTAAAACTCTCCTCAACCCTGACATCGCCATGGCCACCCCTGACAGACACAGGTGATACATGGAGACCGCACGAAAAAACATGGCAGAGGCATCTCCATCATCTTCAAGGAAACCATCTAATGCACCATCACCAATGATGACCCAACTCACCTAATGGAGCTTCTCAACTTCCAACTCCAGACCTATGCCAACATCACAATGCTAAGTACCCTCACATAAAGACCCCTGGGACCACACCCACCCGTCTTCAATGCCATTGTCCTCCTTGCCTACGCATCAATCTTAATTTCCACTTTAATGACCCCAATGATACCAACTCCATTTCCCTCATAGAGAACCTCACCAACATCGGCCTCACCCAACCCACACACAAAACCAGACACACACCGGACACCATCTTCACTTGTAACAACAGAATCAATTTCACCCACTTGACTAAACTCACCTAGACCGACCACATCATTGTCCACTTTACCATCTCCATTTCCTTGCACATCATCTCCTAACACCTCAGCACCCCCCACCAAAGCTTGGGCAAGGTAACTGAGACCCTAGGAGCACAGGCCCTTGGCACTGCACAACCCGAGCCCACAGCAGACCTCAAACTCAACCAGGCCATCCAAAACTTCACCAGCTTGATTACCAAATCCGCAGACAGAGCTGCCCCACTGGAACCAGCTAAAGCCAACAACACCTCTAAGCGAGCGAGATGACAACATCTCTCAAGCAGTGAACAACAGCCACACAATTACCTCTTGGTCCCCAGTCACCACACAGACCACTGCAGCAACCCATGTCATCCATCTACTCCGGGGCACCCACTGCCCCAGCCGGACCGGCTTTTCAACCTCAGAGCCAACACTATTAGCATAGAACTAACCCACATCCTCAACACCTTCATGTTTAAGGCAACCTTCCCAGACGAATGGGAGCACACAGAGATCAGACCCCTCCTAAAGAAATCCTCTGCCGACCCCAGTGACCTCAAAAACTAAAGACTGTTCTTCCTGCTCCCCTTCCCAGCCAAAGTGCTTTAAAAAGTCATCAACAACAGCTCACTGACTACCTCGAATTAAATCACCTTCTTTGTACCTAATAATCAGGATTCCAGGCCAGCCACAGGAATATATGTTGGAACCACGCACGCTGGAGCCACGACTGCCTGAACAACGTGGTCGGAATAAGGCATTCCTGGTAAAGGCATGCATGGAAGGGCATGCATGATTACAGCATGTGACCACCCCTGCCCCCCCAGCCCGCCCCTAAAATTAAAGAGACCCCCACCCCTAAAACCTAAAACTACCCGGACCCCCATCTCACCCCTAAAACATAAACTACACTGACCCCCCTCCCCTGCCCCTAAAACTACCCTGACCCCCACCCCATCCCAAAACCTAAACTACCCCACACCTTCACCCCACCCTTAAAACTACTGTGACCCTCCACCCCACTACTAAAAGCTAAAACTACCCCAAACCCCCATCCCTGCCCCAAAACCTAAAACTACCAACCACCCACCCCTGCCCCTAAAACCTAAACTACCCTGACCCCCACCCCTAAAACTACCGTGACCCTCCACCCCTGCCCCTAAAACCTAAAACCATGCCAACCCTCTGCATCTAAAATTACCGCGACCCCAGCCCTAAAACCTAAAACCACCCCAATCCCCCTCCCTCACCCCTAAAATTACTGCAACCCCGCCGCCTCTAAAACCACCCCAACCCCCCACACCACCCCTAAAATTACCAAAAAACCCCACCCCACCCTAAAACCTAAAACAGCTGCAACCCCCCACCCCGCCCCTAATACTACTACGACACCCCACCCGCCCCTAAAACCTAAGCTACCCCTAAAACTACCCTGACTCCCCACTACCGCCCCCCCAAAACCTAAATCTACCACAAGCCCCTCACCCCGCCCCTGTCCATAAAAAGTAGAATTACCCCCACCCTGCCCCTAAAACAACCCTCCAACCCTACCCCAGTCCCACTTACCTGACCACGTCCTCTCCGATCCGGAGTCTGATTTCCTCTGCCTTAATCATACATGTTCATTTTTCTGACATGCGTGGTTAAGACTGGGGAAAACAGGGTCATTGTTCAGGAAAGCATTGTTCCGCTTTCGTGGACAACAACCTTTGTTGTTCCCATGTCATTCTTCAGGCTGCTTCCCAACCACAGCACATAAACTGCACTGATTGCCGCCACAGATGACATCAGGACCCTCCTTGACTGAGGAGAGTCAGCAGGTCTGATGCTTCTGGACCTCTCCAGCAGCATTTGATAAGTCTCCCACCACACTCTCCTCAACAGACTCAAAAACATAGGCATTCAACAAAGCACCATTAAGTGGGTACCTCTTACACCACACATACAGCATCCACCTTCCTCCCTTCACTTCTACACCCAAGAACATCACCTGTGGCATACCCCAAGTATCCTCCCTCAGACCAACCCTGTTCAACATCTAGATGACCCCCCTCACAGACATCATCAGATCCTTTGGACTCAATCTACCAATGAAACTCAACTAATCCTCTCACTCACAGAAATACCCCACAACGCTAAAGCCATCTTGACGCGATACCAATTCAAATTCCTCATACTCACATTCAAGGCTTTCCACAACCTAGGGCCTTCCTACCTCAACCATCGACTGAACTTCTACATCTCAGTAAGACAACTACACTCCACCTCTCTAAACCTCACACATACCTCTCAAATCCATTGCAGCTGCAGCAACGGCTGCTCTTTCTCCTACACAGCAGCCAAGTCCTGGAACAGTGTTGCAAGCCACTCACCTGAACTCCTCATGGTTCTGATGGGACAATGATAATCCTTGAATCCCAATGAGAACTGACAGGCCAGCAATGAAGGACACACTGCAACCCTAGGAGTTTCCAAGGGGAAGGAGGGCTGGAATGAGAGAGAGAAAGAAATACCAGGACTTCTGCATGTTTGGATTTCTCTTCTCCAAACAATGCTGGTCTCAAGGATATCTGGATTGTGGTTTTGGGTTCAGAATACTAGCAATCAGGGTTATTCAGATATATGGATCTGGGCTTCGATTTGCCTTTTATGAATCCACACTTTAAAACAAGAAAAACTAAATTGATCTTTGTCATTAACTTACATGGAAACAACATACCAATCCCTCACACTAGAAACATTCCCCAGTGTGAATCAGGAATTAACATAAACTGGAATTATCATGTACAAGGATTTCCACTGAGAGAAAATAACTGGGTCAATCACAAGAAAACTACTTATAATTCTTCAGTGGTTCAAGAGTCCGAAAAGTTCAAGGTTCATATCTAAATATGCAATGGAAATCAGATCATAGTTCTCAATTGTTCAAAAAGTCTTCAGAACACCACCATCAGATTCCGATCGAGAAAACATGGATTGAAAACCAACTATGAGCACAAGATCAAGGAAGGTGCAGCTATTATAAGAAATACGATTTTTCTCTAATGTCTTTTCAAGAACAAGATTGATCCGAATATTCTTGCTGACTTTAGATACGTTTGATTAATTATCACTGATCAAGTTCCCAAATTAAACAGAAGAACTTGTGTTACCTTATTTGGGATGACTTGTGTCTTTTGCCATCTCAAGAAAGCATGATGCGAGAGATGAATTGCAAGCTGCGCAACTTTTACAGGTACTGTGGTAACTGCGGAGATTGGAAAATACTAGGTCAGAACTCAGGAAGCATGTCGCAGCAAGGAGAAGCCTGTCGCTGTGAAGGTCTGGATGCCGCTCCAACAAGATGACTGCCACTGGGAAGGGAAGCTTGTCGAAGGCTCGAGACAGGTCAGAGTTGCTTCCAAGTTAAACTAATGCTATGCAGGATTTAGTCTGAAACACCAACTTTTATAGCCAGCTTGAACCAGGTGCAGAGAAACACATGGGGAAAACAGAGGAACTTGTTAGTCATTATTGTAATTGCACATGTTTTTCAACTGTATTTTTTTTCCATTAGGAGGATCAATTAAAGAACCAGCAGTTGTGGACAGTTGATATGTGCTTCCTGGATTACCTGGGTGAGGCCCAGGTGGTTGTAGACAGTTGGCATGTGCTACCTGGATTACCTGGGTGAAGACCAGGTGTTCAGAAGTTATCTTGACAACAAGCATTGGTCTTGATATGCTTTAAACAATACCATTATGTTAATAATTGAGTTGCCAAGTTACACAAGGTTTCACAGGCATAACATGATTCAAACTGGTACTGTGAAGAAAAGAAAATATTAACATCACTCTTAAGGGGAGGAATAAGTAATGAGCAAAGCATGACTAGTCCTGGTCACAGCTGGGACCATGACAAACAGCCTGCCCCTTCACCTCCAAACAGCTCCCTCCCTGGTGGACTTCAGAAGGAGACTCAATACGTGGCTTTTCGACCAAAGCACAGCACCCTCAGTGCCCAGATATCCTTGGGGGTGATAGTGCTGCACTTTACAATGCTACGATTGATTTTATTGATTGACAGGACCACTGAGAAACTTTCTAAATTAGGACTATTAGACACAGAGAAATGCTCGAACTGCCAAGACTCACAAGGCACTTTCAGTCACATGATATTCCAATGCAAAAAAACTTCACTATTTCTGGAACAAGATTCAAAAAGTAATAAACAATATCTTCAACATTGAAATCTACCTGAATTTCCACACAATTACCTTAGGTCTTGGTTCCATACCCCGACTTGAAACTAAAACCTACTGATATGTGTCTCATGGACCTCTTACTAACGATAGGATTAAACAAGCATTTGCAATGCAACGGGTCTCGCGTTTGCTCATGTTAGAGCTCATAGCGTTGTAAACTCCTAACCCGACTTTTCACCTATCGGCAAAAGTGCATTTATGTACATAACCCGAAAAAGTGCAATTAACTGTGTAAAGCGCTCGACTTCTGCCAAGCGAAATCGCGCTAGTAAATTAGAGAAAAAGTAGTCCATGAGCCGGACAGAAAACAGCAAGCCTTGCATGTTTTCTGTACTTGGTCGATGCGCTCGAGGAGGGCTAGCCACCGGAAAAGGCATGACATATGCATGCCTTCGACTAATGAAAGCAAGCAGATTTTATTAGGCAAGCCCACGAACCAATGAAAAACACTGACGTGACGTCGACAGGGCTCCGCGCCCTTCACTAAACACAAAAGCGTCTCGCTGCAATAGATTCCAAAACCTATCACACCACACCCGGTGGACATGAGCCTGCTTCACAAGAAGCGCAGACAATCACTTTCTAACAGCAACTTCAATTGCCAGACATCACATACGTTATGGTAAAAAGTATACCTATGCATACAAAAAAATCAAGCCTCCATTACTCAGAAGCTAACCCACTTCTCTGATTGAGTAACCTTATGTCTTCCTTCTCCCCTCCTCACCTTCATTTCCTCCTGTTCTCTTTCGGGGTCCACAATCATTAATACCTAATATTCAACACCTGTAATATAGATCTGTATCCATTTGACTGCACGTTGATTTACTCATGGATGTATTCACAACCTTTAAGTATTCCTCTTATTGCGAATGTTCATTACCCTTCTTTTGTACACCCCCATCCCAAAAAACAAAGACTACACGGCCAGCGTTTTCTAATGTGCAACCCGTAGCGTCTTTACAAAAACAGAAACAGTAATTTTTGTAATAAATGCTTAGTCTATAAAGTATAGATATGTGTGTTGTAATGCACCAGGAAGGATAACCATGTTGCTCCTTTATCACAATTTCAGTTATTATTAATTAAATCCTTTCATTGTTTTTATTTCCGTGTTATAGCTGCTTTCACACACGGCTGTTAGATTGTGGAATTCCCAGGGGTATGACAAAATGCTGTGTTCATATCCCATCTGTACTGCTAAATAATTAGAGACGTTCTAATCCCAGTACAAAGCTAATTACACTATGCTTAAAAAAGCATAGGCCTTCTGCTCTAAATTTGCGATCCACTCTTTTGCTTAAACGTGATGTTCAATATCTTGAAATGAATGTTCAGAATCAGAGCAGCAATACAATTATTAGGTTATTCAGGGGCGTCAAACTATTTTGCCGTGCACAGGCTGCAACCAAAGGCTGCATTTTCTCACTATGTAATAGACTTTATTGTGCACAGTACATATGATCAGGGCAAAATGAACTAAGTATTTGTTAAACAGGGTCTGAGGTACATTAAGCTAAATGATGTGAAGTCGGTAAGAAAAAATACAACTCTTCTGTACCTGCATGAAACACATTACAAAGTATTCAAAAGCAGCCCGAGGACTGAATGTCCAAATTTAGGTTTCTAAATACCTGAAGTGAAATCACCGAAGGAAACCAGCTGAAAGTAATCACCACCAATACCGAAATGATAGACAAGGAAGGAAAAGTAGGTATTAAACATGCAAACACATTACTGAATTTCGACTTTCCTGCAGCCAAGATGAAGTTGCCAGCCACAAGATGTGAGGATGAGATATAATACATATTTAGCATCCTCCTGGAGAGGTTTGGTTTTGCTTTGGCTGCATCTGCCCCAGCACGCGATCTTTTGATGGACGTAATCAATTATATGACAATAGAGATAGCAATTTGTAAGCCGAGGGTTAGGAATTCAATACTTGGATGGATAGGCGCTTTACGCAAAAACAGAGTGACAAAGAAATACTCAGTACAACCACTACAGTAAGAACAGCACGTTTGTCGCAGAAGGATTTTGACTAGATAACATAATTCAGTCATTTTTGTGGTCATCCATAGGCTCCCAACTGATCTTCCTTGACTGCAAACTAGAAAGAACACATGCAGTTCAAAATTACTGATATGGAAATGTGTAACTGCATAAAGAACAGTATAACCTACATCTCCATTCTGGCATTGCTCATCTTTGGAGCAATATTGAATCACAGACCAGAAGAGACATATAGGTTTCTTTGCAAAATACATGCAGAGCAATAGTTGAAGTAAACAGTGTCAGAGACGTCGCAGAAGAACCGAAGGGTGGACAGACAAAGGACTATTTACTGGCATAAGTACTGGTAATTAAAGACCAATCAAGTAGCACTCGTGGACTAAATGCCTAGCTTAAATATTGGAAAAATCAAGTTCATCTACATTAAATACTTTGCATTTGCCATTCAGCTCACTATTAATCATTATTATACTATGTAACTCTTTTGTATGTAGTAGTAGATAGCCAGAGATAGGCCCTCCTCCTGGCTGTTTTGTGACTGGATGTGCGAGTTGTTCCCCCTCCCCCCACCAATAGGAGTCATAGGTGTCCGAAGAGAAAGTGACAAGAATTTAGAGTCAAGGTGAACTGAAAGGATGCACAATTAAATGATAGACCAAGGAACATTCACCGGTGTGCTGTTACCTAAAGGTCAATCAAGGACCAGTCCCACAGATACATAGTATCATATGCCCACATATTATAAAAACACAAGATTAATTAAATCCCTTTTGTGTGCTATGTGTGGCACATTAGTAATCTGCAAGTAATTGAGTTATTGGTTGAGAGGGATGCAAGCCCCACTCAAGCATCAACCACAATCATTTGATAAAGCCACTAAATTAACCTGTGCTTAGCCATCAGGCAGCTTGGCACAAAAGCAGTCAGGCTTACTTTGAGGCAAAGTGTAAAGCATTTATGCAGCACACAAAAAATAAAGGAAAATCAGAACAAGAAAAACCTATTCAGTAAAACAAACAAAATCTAATTAGTCAAACCAGAAAAATTGAAGTTTAAACTTTTTAGGGGAAATAGTGCCAGTTATCTGGGTGCGCTAAACTGCAACAAAGTCACAAGTTCAGGCCAACCAATATTGAGTGTGAGTCGGATAAATGGACTAGGTGTGTCCTGCTGCAGAGTTGCCTTCTTAAATCTTGCATGAAGAGTTCTGTTTGCATGGGAGGAGGCCACAACAACGAGGCTTTTGTTGCAAAGAGCTGTTGGAATATTATGGACAGTCGTTGCTGTAGTGCGACGAGACTGACAACGATGGATCTTCATGTTGATTGATCATCACATCTGTCCACTGTCAGCACAAAGTGCTGTTGCGCCGCGGCAGCCTGCGGCGTCTCACGGCCGGGCCGTGGGGGAAGCTGCGGCCTGTGTTAGAGGTCGCGGGGCCCGCGGTGGCCCTTTTCTCCTGCTGCGCGCCTTGCTCCTGATGCGGCGAGGCCTGAGGCCCAGAGTTGGGCGTCGGTCCTCGCCGAGCACAGCGCGCGACGCAAATGTTGTGGGGTGCCTGCACCCCCCCTAGCGTCACACTTACCGGGTACCCCATTTCTGGGCCTTCCTTTCCTCCTGCATGATTCCTGGAGCCATGCCTTCTCCTTCCCAGCACACCTTGCACCTCCCTTTTCCGTGCATGCATCTGTTCCCTTATTTACTATGGTGTCTTTTTCTATAGCCCCTTCCCAATCCAAAATGGTGGTGTTACTTCTTCCTGTCTATCATTTCCTGTCTAGGGGTATATAAGGGGAATAATTTGTTCTTCTCATTGCGTTGCAACACTTCTGCTGTGGTGGTCACGCTCCGGCTGGTCTTCGCTTGGAAGCCAGTTGTTCCTGTTTTTTCTTCGGCTTACCAGTATTTCCAGGCTCCTGAGTGCTAATTCCTTGTGTCCTCCTTCTGTTCCAGGGGAGTTCCTGTTGGAGGTTTTTTCCCCTTGGGGTTTTTCCTCTGGGACTCCTTCTGGAGGGCACGGACTGTGGTGGCGTACTATTGTCAACAGCACCGTGGCTACCGGAAGAGGTCGCCCCTACCTCGGTCAGAGCAGGATTTGCAGGAACCGGGGCCGCACACCATCCCTCTCCGATACAGACGGTAAGCCCAGGGTGAATCGTGACAAGTGCAGGTCTTGCTCTACCTGTTGTCATAGATGGTCACTGTCAGGTTGAGAGCAGTTCTCACCGGAGCTTCACAAAGGCGATCATCGTGGGTTCAGAGTTTTGGCATGAGTAGGACTGTTTGTGGTTGTGAAGAGCCCAAACTTCAAGATTTAGACCTTTTTCTGTAAGAGGAGCTTTCACTAATGCCAACCAAAGGTCCAGGACCTGAGGGTGGAGGGCTCTTACGGATCATGGCACGCACCAGCAGAGGCTAACAGCAGGCTTCACTTAGGTCCAGGCAGGGCCAGGATGAGCAGGTCAGCTGGGTAGTTGCAGGGAGGTCTCTATAAGCGTGTTGTGCCCCTATAGCTCCCAATGGAGGTCAGTGAAATTACACTTGGAGACACTCCGGGTAGCCTGGGATCAGGGCAAGGAGGTTCAAACGTCCTTTTTCAGACACTAAGACAGTTCTTCAAGCAACAGGGCCGTCTTTCTGGCAGCAAGGCAGTCCTTCTGACTCTTCCACAGGCCCAGTAGTGTTCTGAAGAGTAGTGCTCAGAGACCTCCTTTATACTTGGTGCCAGACTTTGTGTGGGGATTTCCCTGACCTACTCCCAAAAAAGGTTACCCTTCCCCTGGCCCAGGATCAAAAATGTTGAGGGTGATAAATGGATTGGTAGGTCTGGTATGAGGTTGCTTTGTGTGTGTGCTGTAGACAAAGTTCTTTGATGTGTTAGTGATGCTCCTCCTCACTCATCCTATCAGCATGGCCTATCCTGTCCATCCCTAAGCCCCCTTTGTCTTACTGTCTGAAAGCAATATAGAAAACCCTACAGCAGAGCCATTTACAGTTAGGTTGTCCAGGACACTTACAGATAAGCATAGCTGGGTCAAGAAAATCCCACTTTTTCAAAAGTGTCATTTTCAGATCTGCAACTTGAAATCTGACTCCCCGTTAAGAAGGTTTTTTAGATTACAATCCATTTGAGTGTAAGTAACATTTCCATATTCGCTCCTAATCTGAAGTTAGCAATGTAATAAAATAACCCAATGTTAGTCAATGAAAGAGATAGGGCTTGCAACAGTGAAGAATGACATTATCATGTTTTCACTAGCAGAACATGTAGAACCTATGAACCTAAGCACACATGCCCTACTTTTTAAATACAATGCATTGAGCGCTAGCGAGCCTTTAGAGCCTTCCTTATTGACTTATAAGTATTAAAAAGGAAGGTTCAGGCTTGGCAAAAAAGGTTTTCTTTGCTCGTTGGAAAAGGCTACATAATGGGTGCTGCAGTTCACTAGTAGCATTTCAACTACAGGCACAGGTTAACAAGTGGATTATACCATGTTCGAAAGGGAGACCGCAGGCACTTAAGCAATGGTTAGCAGGGGTAAATTACACAGAATTCTAATGCCAACAAACATGAAATCAGACAAAATCAGGATTTGGAGGCAACTTTTGTGCTATCAGATTCCCACAGGGAAGCCTTGACATTATATGTGATGGCACGTCCTCACCCACTTTTGCTGTGATAAAAAGGTCACATTGTTCAGTTCAAACAAACCTTATTGGGCAGATTGCCATAAATGTACATAAAAACATCACTGCACAATTGTTAAAATCCAAATTATAAATGACAATAAATACAATATACATAAAAGATGTAAAACCATAGACATATACTAGACAATTAACTACACATTGCTTTAAAAAAGTGATACATAAAAGAATAGAAAGCTAAAAACAAGTACAAATAAATATGTGCTTGATAGATCATTATTATCTTATGACACATGTTGGAGTACTTTTTTTGTCTGATCCTCCACATGGCCAACAAGAACTAAAAGCCCAGAAAGATTGCACATTGGCTCTTGTCAACTGATTCTTTTGAGTTAGTACAAGACGGTCACTGCCTGCCACTTGGCCATGGTTCACTCCCCCAACAGGCTAGAGGAAGAGAGTGTCAGGGTACCATATCTAATTTGCAGGTAGAGCTTCCTGGCAGTTGCAGGTTTTATATCATCCAGGAACATCTCTTCCTCATAACAGTCCTTCAACATTGGAAGGCTGATGTTGGGGGGCCCAAACTAGGTTTGCCTTGCATTATGCCCAATTGATGTGACCAGTAGGCTCTCAGAATTGATTCGTTAGTGGTTGCACAGGTCTCTGCTGGGACATTCCATATTCTCTCCAGCCCAATCTTCATGAAAATTGTTTTTACATGCCTAAGTAAGGGTATGTTGCTTGAGCCTGGTATGCGTATCACCTCAGCTAAACCTGTCTGATAAGCACAGAGCTCTGGTGTGGCTCAGAACCTTCTCCAATACAAGATAGGCCTTACACTTGGCTATGACTGCGATTCCTCTTAACCCTAAATCCAACCTTAGGTGATGCATCATTGTACTGAAGATAAGAACAGTCAGTTGACTCATAAAACAGCTTTCTACTGTGACCAAGGAGGACACTTCCCTGTGGCCAATAGCTCCACAGTGTACAGGGCTGTTCCAAGGGTATGGCTGTTATACATTTGGAGTGCCAGTGATATTGGGCGATATTGAGAGCCTTTATACATCTTTACTATTCCCCCAGATGTTTACTCTAGTTTAAGTCTGTGCTTTGCAACATGGGTTTTCAAGTCAAGATGCTAGGCTAGGGTGACTCCCAAATAGTCTAAGGCATGTATGTGATACAAAGGACCCCCTCCAAAAATGGGATTGGGTCAGGTAGAATGGCATGGGTTAAAACCAAATATATTTAGTTTTCTCAATATTAATGTCTCGCCCCCTTAACTTGCCAAAGTGATTGAGTTTATCAAGGATTCTTTGCAACACTGTTGGTGTTTTTGAGAGTAAAACAGTGTAATCTAAAAAGATCAGGGTAAGTACTTTAATGTTTGTAAGACATGGAGTGCCAGACGTCCATTGACCCACATAGGGCTCCAGACATTAATCCCATCCAGGAAGAGATCCCCTGGTACCTTACCAAGCCCCACTGCTTTTTCAGAAAGATATTACATATAGCTTGTCTGATATCCTTGGGGCTGAAGCCTACGTCTTCCAGCTGATCACTTTGGAGTGCAAGATGGTCTGTCATGGTTTGGGTCCCACTGGGACTGCCAGAGTGTGAGTTACTTAATGCCTGCACAGGGACTTTTCTCTGCTCAGCAGTAAAGTACAGATTTGAAAAATGGGTGACTCAGTCAGACATGGTGATGTGGTTTTCGACGGGACAAAATCCTTTGGCAGTGCCTGTAGAGACAATGTTACAAAAGGAACGATGGTCATCTCTTTTTGTCGCAGCCAGTAAGCTCTCTCAATTCTCACTATTTCTTTGCTTCCTGGAGAGTGTTTTTAACTCCCTCCTAGTTGCTTGGATCAAACAACCTATGTTGCTGTTTGATAGCCCCAGTAAGAGTTGGTCTTCCTTCTCCATACTGACTGTTATGCCAGGTAGGGGGACCACATTTCCTGACTGACCAACTGATTTCCACATAAATAGCTGTTGTAATTTTAGAAACAGCTGATTATGGAGAGTGCTAATGTTAGTAAGAACCTCCCCCTTCACCAATGACAGTTCTAGTGAAGGCAAGAACACCCCTCTACCATCAGAAATTAATTTGTATAATTCTTCACTTGATTCCTTGGATTGGGACAATGCACTGCATTTAAATTGGCATCTATTAGAGAGCATGGTTAGCACTCTGTCAAAAGGCTCATCATGATCTATCAGGGGCACTGGAAACCGATTTCCTGAACTCGAGGGCCAACACATTATGATTGATGTCTTGGTGGGGTATTACGTCCATGTAGATTACTTTGGGCTAAAACCGAACATCAAGCAAGATGAAGTATATAGGACCTGTGGACAATTAAACATATGGTTGCCCTTTCTATCAGAGTTTGATCTGCAACTGCAGGCTCTTAAGCCCTGGTTCAATGTGAGTGAATTAGGTTGTTTGGCCAGTGGGGACCATTTTTTTTTTTTACAAGGGGGGTCACTAGCTCTAGAAGAGACCAGAGGAGATCTTCCTTTGGCACTGGTATCAAGTGCTTCAAATTGATAATGGAGGTCACCCCTCACAATTATTACATTTAAAACCTCACCTGGGAGTGTTGCTAGGTGCAAGGAAAGCACCTCAATTACACCTGACTCTGTTTTGTTACCTGCAGGACTGCAATATACATTATACATGTTACAAATTACATTAATTGGAAAAAAAACAAATTAACACCCAGTCAGGGGAGCATAAATGTAATTCCTTGATCTTACATAATATGGTGGTTTTAATCCAAATTGTGACACCCCTTAATGGTCTCCATCTTCCAGATGTATCAGCTTCCTAGAAGTATGTGGTGAATCTGACCCGATACAGAGGTCTAAGCAATCAAGTTTCTTGAAATAGACATATATAAGTATAAATAAATGCACTCTGGGAGGTCAACTTTGACAATAGCCCTGCTGCATTCCAGGAGATCAATTTGAAGGTGGTAACAGAAGGATATTTATCTGGGCACTAACCTATGCAAGCAATATCAAAGTGAGAATCAGTCTCAACAGCCTTATTTAGTTAATCTATATCTGTCAAAATTTCAAAGCGGTTAAAGGTTGAGATTGCTGGGGACTCAACAGTGCTTGTATCAGTGATGCTGAAAATGTCTGGTGCTGATAAATTGGGAGCCCTTTGCTACATCAAGTTAGTGGCTTGCAAAGCACAGGGGCCTCTTTTGTAAAAATAATCTAAAGGTAGTAATGCAATATTGTTCTTGCCTTTTTGGTGACTTAAGTGCCCTAAGAGTAAACTCTGCACCAGTAGGGCTGATCTCAAGTTAACAATCACACAGTCTCATTGCTCATGCACTGTCCCTGCGCTGATCCAACCCACCCTTCTTGTCAGCAAAATATTATTAGCCTTAGAGAGTGGAAAGTCTCTATACCATCCCAGCCATTTCAAGATCTTGTTGAACAGTTCTTCCTGTGTTTCCTTTTGGTCCATTCTCAAGCGGTGTACTGAGGAAAAAATTGCCACGTATGGACAAGTAGCATGGGGCAGATATATCACAGGGCGGGGTGTTGTATGAGCACAACATTTGAAGACCCGATCTTCCCGATTTATGGGGAATGTGGGGAGAATGTACCTCAGTCTGAGATTGACATTTGTACTGTGTAGGAAGAAAGCAGCTATTTTGCTTGGAATTTGGAATATAGGAGACCAAGCAAGGGGAGTTCAAGGTGAGTTTCTGAGTTGAAGTGTTCTTGGAACAAGAGGGGCACTTTGGAGGGTTATTTTGTAGATGTCTTTCGCCAACCCCCTGCCAAAGGTTTATGGTGATAGTAAACCAGGGCCTTACGTGGATGGTGCCACTGTCTGTTTGATATCTATTCACAGATGCTCGATAGTGTCCAGACGTGCAAGGACAGGAGACAACTCACCCAAAAGAGAATCCTTTACTTGAGCAATGTAGCCCTCTATCAGACTCCTTGTCCACGTGGTGTTGAATAGGAAATATACATCCCTGTATCATCCATCAATGGGGAACTTGCTGGGCTGAGGCTAAGGCGGGGATCAAAGGAGGAGGGTCTATCTTAATGGAGGTTTCTAATGTTCTGGTTATAATCGCCCACTTTGTGCTCTCAACCATGGCAGAAGGTTGAGGGCTGGCCGATAAGCCTACCACCACAACAGGGTGTGCGAGGTCAGGAAATATTGCTCAGGTGAAGACAGTTGTAAGTAACCTGGCATATTTAATGGAGCAGCAGGTAAAGAGGGAGCAGGAAATTTTCTTTTGAGACCCAATGTGTCAACAGAGTTAGGGAGAGTCTCCTTTCAGTTAGCTCAATCTTAATGCTGATAACACTCACAGATCATTGAATCTTTCTGTCAACTGAAGTGGTTGTGACTGGGGGCTGTAGAAATGACAGAACCTCCTCTTCCCACCTTTCTTTTCCCCATTTAAACTGCCAAGAGAGGACCAATTGGGTGTTCCAGCCCAGCCTCCTTTGGGCTCAAGTGGGTGTGAACAGGCCTGCCCTTGGCCTGCCCTTTACCTGGGCTTTGCCCAGGCACGGCCGGCACATGTGTCATGTGGCACGGAAGCTGGCAGTGCTAAATGTTCTCATTGGAGAGCAGCCCTAGCTCAGGACATGTAGGGAGCCGGTAGCTGAAGCCTACCCCAAAGCCACACACTCGGGGCTCAAGAAAACCATGAAAGTCCTCCAGTGCATCCCGGGCAGCCGGAAAGCTGGGAAGCTGACAGCGCTAAAAGTTCTTCCTGTGGGGCAGCTCTTCCCTCTTCCAGTCACACAATGTTTTGCGCCGATGGGCACATGGGAAGATGGTTGCTGAAGTGTCCCCCAGTGGCACCACACTCATGGCTCAAGACCCCCACAAAAGTCCTCAAGCACATCTTATATCACAGGGAAGCTGAAAGCACTAAAAGCATATGTTGGAGGGCAGCTTCTCCCTCTTCCAGACATGCTATGTTTCCCACTTCCATGCATGTAGGGAGCTGGTAGCTAAAGTTTCCCCCAGTGGCACCACACTCTGGGTTCAAGACTCCTGCAAAGGTCCTCCAGTGCATCCCATGAAACAGGGAAGTTGACAGCGCTAAAAGCACTAATTGGAGGGCAGCCTCTCCCCCTTCCAGCCATGTGGTGGTCCGCACCTCTGGGTATGTGAGGAGCTTGTAACTGAAATCTCCCCTAACGGAACCACACTTGGGGCTGAAGACCCCTATGAAAGTTCTCCTGCATGTCAATAGAGCTTCTGGCTGTTGACCAATTCCAGGTACATCAGCTCACCCTAAGGTAGTCAGAAGTCTTAATTATAAGGACAGGAATTCAATCATGCCAGTGGCTTGACAGCATGGTCCTTGAATGGTGGATGGAAACTAAATATATCTGTTCCCAGGCTAGACCTCAAGGACACCAAAATGCTAGCGTTCCTTCACAGGTCAAGGCTAAACAACAACAGCTAAATATGAAATAAGCATTGCTATTCCCGGCTTTCCTACAAGTGATACAAAACAATGCTGCACATGCTTTTGAAAATCCTTCAGATGTCTGGGAATGGTGGAAAGTAACAGAGTCCCAGAGATGGATAGGGAAGAATGGATTAACGTGGGTTGCTGAAGGGACAGATCCATATGCAATTGAACAGCTGAGTTAACAGGACATCTGACCTGTTGGCAAGCAGAAGAAGAATGGACCACACTGGTAGCAGACGTTAAACAGTGTGATCAATCACAAGAAACATACTTGGCCCAAAGCCTCGACATGCAGAGTCTAGAGATGGATACAGAGATGGAAGTGCTCTCTGATGCACTTGGTGAGGGACCATAGGCAACTTTCATGATCATCTTCAGTGTAAAATTTCTGTGCTTAGCCGACTAAAGGTGACTCAGTGTGCTAATTTGGGCATTTTAGCGAGGAGAGTTGAGAAGACAACCTGGATCTTGAGTGTGCTGGAGGTGTATATGGCAGTGCAGGATACAAGTCTGCTCTCCCCCCTACTTAGCACAGGATTACTGTGTTAGTCCAGTAGAGAGGCCAAGTTATAAGTGATAATTGCTTGTTTTTCTGTAATACTGTTAGCAGTGCTAAAGGTATTGTGTAATAAATAGCATAGGTGGGATGGAATGATGCTGTGCTTGGAGATGTGTGTGAACTCCCCCTCACCTCATGTGGTCTGTATGGCAGAGGACCAGGTACATTCTAATAGGAAAGCAGGATGACTTAAAGAAGCTAATGAAATGCATAAACATAGGTGATGTGACATGTGAGGAGCATGACACCAACCACCAAGAGGCATAAAATGTACTCTAGCCTGAAGAGAAGGGGAGTGTAGATAGTGTGTCTCCAAGAGACACACCTAGTGCATTCAGACATAGCCATCCTGAGACAGACTTAGGGTGGCCAGTTGATAGGTACAGAAGTACATTGGTGTGGGTGGCTTCTGGAGTTGCCCTTCAGATAACACAGATGTTCATAGACAGAGACAAGCATCTAATATTACTACATGGGGCACTGGAGGGCACCCCTTCACTAGTGGCAAGTGTGTATACTCCTAATGTGGGACAGATTTGAGCCCATATTTATACTTTTGGACGCAAAACTGCACAAACACAGTTGTGCATCAAAAAGTATAGTGTCGGCTTGCGTCATTCCAAAGCACCAGCCGGGTGCCAAATTGATGGAATCCCACTAGCCAGCGCAAAAGGTGGACTAATGTCTGGGAAAATGGGGGTGGAGGTATGGGAGGAGGGGGTTTTGCACCAAAGAAGGACGCTAGGCTGGTTAGAGTAAAAAAATATGCCTTTAACCAGCCTAGCTTCATTTCCTGATGTGAAACCATCCATACACATAACTCCTGTCTTGTAAAAGACAGGGGTCATGCTCACCTCCCCAGAGGCCAGCACAGAGGACAAGTGTCCTTTGGGCATGGCCATTGAACCCAGAGCCATGTAGGGGGCCCATTTCAGGACCCCCAATGGCACTTAATTTTGTTTTTTAAATACTTAAGTATACTTACCTGGGATGGGGTCCCCCATCCTCTGTTGTCCCTCTGGTGTGGGTGGGGGTGATCCTGGGGCTTTGGGTGGGTACCTGTGGTGTTTGACCATAGAAATGGGTCCACAGGTCCCCTAACACCTGCTCTGACCCAGGTGTTAAATAATGCCACTAAGTAGGCTTAGCGCCATTTTTGCATGGGAGGATTAATAAGGCGCTAGGGGCTCATTTTTGGACAGGAATGCCTACCTTGCATCTTACTGATGCAAGGTGGTTTCACGTATCCAAAAAATGACTTTAACTTCAATATTTTGATACTAGACTGGTCTAGTGTCAACTTATAAATATGGAGTTAAGGTTTGCGCTGAATTAGCATAAACAAATGAAGCTAATTCAGTGCAAAGAAAGTATAAATATGCCCCTCAATTTCTTGACTTATTGGGCCCGTATCCAGTGAAATTTCAGATGCGCTCAGGTATCTGGGGTGGAGATTTTAGTATGATACTAGACACCAACTTACATAGATACTAGTTCACCTTCAAGGAGGACTTGATGCATTGTAAGGGCAAAGGTTCACTCCTGGTTAGGGCAGTGGCTACTGACACGTCTGGAGAGCTCTGCACCATGACTCTTTGGAATATTCATACTGATGTGGTCTACATGCTCTACATACACAACTGGATATGCTTTGATGATGGGAGTTGTTGTAAAGCTATAGTATGAGGTTGAATTTTCAGTCCGATCACTATTGGCCATGGACTAACCAGTTTGATGTTAGAATGTGATGGCAATATGCAAAAAATGATAATGTTGTGTCTACAGATGGATTAATTCATAAGTTGTGTGTTTCATTCAACAATTGTGGATCATGTAGATAAATATTCTACTTAAAACTAAGGCTTCACAGTCATAGCTGCAATTGAATGGTAAATCTTCAAGATAGTAACATGCGGGCATTGTATTAAAATGCAGGTGGAGTCAGGAATGTGTTAACTATGGAAGTCACTGAGTCAGAAAAACAACAACAAGAGTTAGAATGTCACACAGCTACAAATGGTGATTGTTAAGATGAACTGGCAAGGACAAGAACACATGTCAGGGAGAGAATAACACGCCTGGGTACATTTGACTACAACGCAGCATTGGCCAAGTGCCGTAGGAAGATAGACAGATTGGGTTGATTGTTGGCAGGTTGTTGAAAGCAATATTGGGCAGAAACCACTGCACTACACTCATCTGGTGGGGAGATTTGAAGCCCTCAGGCAGAAACTAGCTTGGTGTATTAACAAAATTGTGAAGAGTTATTTACTGCAATGCCACTGAATGTTTATAAGCTGCTAAAATATTTTGTTTCTGTTCTGCTCCTAAGGCTTACGGCAGAGCTTGCTAAATTACCGGAGGCCATAATTTCCACAGCAGAGATTAAAAACACCATAACCCAGCTGTTTAATGTCAAGAAGTCGGGTTCCAATGGTATGCCATCTGATTTCTATCACTTTCCAGGCACAATTGATTCCTAAAATACTGAAGATGTATACCAAAGCATAATAATAAAGCCATCTACCATTGTCCACTCGAAAGCTATTGCTGTTGTTGCTCCTAAAACGTGGTAGAGACCTGTGAATCTCAAGCCCTATAAGCCATTATCCATATTGAATGTTGAGAACAAAAACTTAGGTAAGAAGTTAGCGACTCAGATTTTTCATACAGTGGACCTATTATGGAAATCAAACTGTGTTTATTCCAGTCACCAACCACATTTGAATATTGTCTGCTTGTTTTGTGTTATGAACCTGGTATTTTAGTGCAAGCTAAATTCAGTAGTGATGTCTCTCCATATGGAGAAGGCATTACATTTTGTATTCCCCTTACCTGTTCTTGTCAGAAAGTTATTCATTGAAGGTGTCTAAGGTTTGATACGCCTTTTATATGCCTTATCCCTAATATTAGTCGAAACTGGCTGCAGTACCTCTCAGGAGTGTCCTATCCTTTCAGATACCAGACAAGGTTGCCCCTTGTCCCCAGTGCAGTTTGCACTGGTGATGAAGCCACAAGCAGTGAGACTCTGGTAAAGAGCCCATGAGTGAGAAAAGGATTGTGTTATTGCATTATATGCAGAACGTGCCTTATTGTTTTTGAGAGATCTGGTAAATCATGTGAAGGGGTGATGCTGGAGTTAACAGATTTCGGGGAAAGTTTTGGATTAAAAATAAATTAGGAGAAGTCATGTGGGCCTGATTACAACTTTGGAGGAGGTGTTAATCTGTCCCAAAAGTGACGGCAAAGTGACGGATATACCACCAGCCGTATTACGAGTTCCATAGGATATAATAGACTCGTAATACGGCTGGTGGTATATCCGTCACTTTACTGTCACTTTTGAGACGGATTAACACCTCCTCCAAAGTTGCAATCAGGCCCATGTATTTTTTCGCTTCACCAGGAGGTACCATCGAAAAGCTGGCTACAGATTGACTCAATACACTAGCTTCATAAAGAACTAAGGGCCAGATGTATCAAAGTACTGTTTTGCATTTCTTAAATAGCAAATTTTAAGAAATCACTATTTAAGTAATGCAAAATGGTATGTAAGAAAATAGTGATTCCCTAATAGCGATTCCCACAGAGTCACAATCACTATTTGGGAATCACTATTAAGAAATGCAACTCCATTTGTTCCTATGAGCCTTCAGGACCATAGGTGCAAATGTTTTTGCATTTCCTAATTTACAATTCCTTATTAGGGAATCGTAGATTAGGAAATGCAAAGCAAAGGGTGCCAAGGGCCAAAGGCCCCCTTTCAGGCGCCCCAAAATGTAATTGTGTAAATGTGAAGTGCACACATGCCCTAGAGGCACGTGTGAGCTATATGGCACAGTTAAAATACATTTTTTATGCATTTTTAAAAATTGCACATGGTTACCACCAACTTGGATTTGGCAGTAATTGCATTTCCCAAATGCCTAGTTCGCATTTAGGAAATGCTTGACACATGTGCATAGGGAATAGCAAATAGGAATTCCCTCTTTGTGATTTCCTATTTGCAATTGGCAATTCCCTGATTTGAGTAACAATTTTAGGGAATCAGTTAAAATTGTGATTCCCTATAATGGGACTGCAATGCCTTTCATGCATTGTGAACAGCTATTTTGCATTCGCAAACAGTGGAATTTTGCGATTCACACCGTTTGTGAATGCAAAATAGTTTGATGCATATTGCCCAAAGTTTTATTTCTTTAGGTAATTATATAGCTTTGCACCATAAATTGAGAAATGGTTCAGAAAGAATAGAGCAGGGTGCAGTATTCTCTTTCTATTGTATGAAGGTGTCATCTGTTTAAAGTAAGTAAAGAAATATTTAAAATAAAGTGAATATGGTGCGTACCAGTGTATAGCTTGTAAAACATTGAGTAGCAGGTCCCAAAATTTCTCAAAAGCCAGCAGCCTTTCTAATGAATACAATTTTGTGGGATACCATCGCTGTCCAGTCTTGATTCCATCTCATGGCTTTTTCATCATCCACCACACACTCCCTTCCACTTTGTTTCACACTTGAAGATTCTATTTCATCCCTGCTTTCTCACCATTTTTCTGTCCAACTTTCTCTTGCTTGCTCTGTGTCAAGGTCTGATGATAGAAAATAGGTCCCGATCCCAAAACATTAGTGCTGATGGGCCCCACCTGCAACCACCTCCTCAAATTAAGCACTGCTAATAACTGGAGTGTGATTCACTGGTTTTATTCAATAGAAGGTGGCAGAAGTATTTGAATGATGAATTGCTTAAATTGTTCCTTTAAGATGTTGTCATGTGTGCTCTTTCCTGTATTTGTGCTAGCCGTGGGATGGCATGTGTTTAACTGTGCCAGCTCCAAAATCTGTTAAAAATTATACTGATCTTGGAGGCTGTTGCCAATAATTCCTCAATCATAGAAGGGCGGCAACACCTTCACTGGCTGCCTGCAAGGAAACGTGTGTCCTTCATGAATCTTTCTAGGTGAAAAAAAACTGATTGGGGACCCGAAGAGGGATTACCCGAAATTAGTATAAAAATGTTGGAGAGACATTCATTGTATTGATGTTACACTGTCCTATGTTACTTATTGGAAGCTTGTCCCAAACCCACCATTTGCTTAAAACTGATAGCAATGGGGGTTTATAGTTCAGCTTCACAATATTCACAACCAGCCAGCTTAATTAAACCTGATGAACAGACCCCTGAAATCAGAGCTTCTGGTTTGAAGTTCAGGAAGACCAAGATCTGAGATATATTGTTTATAACCTGAAAATGATCCAAACCTATTAACTTCCCTAGTAAAGTTTACCTGAGCGATTGGATTATTAGGTGACAGAATGGCGACATAGCGCATGCTATGATTTTGAGTTTGATCTCCCTTGAAATCAGAGGATGGATTTGCACACTTTTAACCAAAGCTCACAGATATGGCTCCATATAAAGAGCAAATAGGAGAGGCAATAAAATACACCCCTGCCGAGTAAGAGGGTGAATCTGAACTAATTTCAAAGCTATCTCAGTGCAAATTAACTTTGAGCTACGTTTCCTACATAGTGACTTTACCCACCGACAGAAGCTATCTCCTAGGCCAAAAGCTGCCATTGTCACCCAGAATGCGTCCCATACAACCTGGTCAAATGCCTTCTCGGTATCCAAGAGCATCATTCCTGATCTTAGACCCCATTTCTCTGTAACATCAAATGCTGCGATAGCCGTATTAACTTGGCACGTAGTAGCCCCAACCTAATAAAAAGCTGCCCTGTTGTTTTGAGACTAATTCTGACATAAGAGGAGCAAGTCGTACAACAAAGATCTTTGCATACACATTTGCATCAGCCTCCAGAATCAGGCTCCACTTAGCAAACACCTCCTATCCTGGAGTAATGCCTGTGAGGAGAATAGTAATATGTATATAACACAGCTTAGTTGGATAAAGTACCCTCCAGACATCACACAATACAAGTAGTTGAGCGAATTAAAAAATGTGTTCTTGTTTTTACCATACGCGGAGAGGCAGAGTGGTTTGTAGAATCAATACCATGATTCATTACACAGTTGAAAGCAACCATAATCAGCAATTCCCCAGACCAGTCCAATAATTCCAGGCAGAGCATATCAAGAGTACCAGAATGGCCTAAATTTGGCCCATAAACTGTGCAAATCACATATTTGTTGTCATGGATTAGCAGTTGCATGATCACCCACCTCCCCCATAGAATCAGCCACAGTTTTCATTACTTTAAACTCAAAATTTCTATCTGCCAAAATGGCAGTTCCCAGTATAAAAAGTGTTTTAGATGTACATACTACAATATTATACTCAAGGTGCCTTAACAACAAACGATTCTTGTGGGCGAGATGTGTCTCAGTTAGAAACAACAACTGTGACTTATACATTTTAACAACTTCTCAAACCAGCTGACGTTTATTGGACGAATTAGGATCAGCAACCTTATCTTAGCCATTTGACAAAAAACACCCCCTATCAACTTTAGGTGAACCATCCCAAGCTGAATGCCAGAGTTACAGTGGTCAAGAAATAACATCAATATGCGATCCAACCTTTGACAAATCAGACTTATTTCCCCCTTCACTACCACCGCAATTCACTCAAGCTTGCCAATAAAATACCCCAGACCCAATCTCTGGCACCCCTGACCCTTCCTCTGCCTTACAGAAAGAATCCTCTCCCTCCTCTTGGCTACAGATGATGAAGACAGCCCTGTGAGGCCCCCCCACTGCCCCACCTGGACACACACTGCTGCTAATATGACTGGAAGAAAAGAATAGAGAAAGAGACTAAAGAGACGTATAAAAAAGCTATCCAGACAATATGACATTAGTGTTAACCTTGTGGCTCAGAAAGGCCAAAATGGACCCAACCAACCCGGAGATTGACTGGGCCCCAAAACACATGCTTGTTACCAGTTCGCAACTAAGCCTGACCATCAGCAGCTAAAGACAGGGGTCTAGGGATCAATCCTATCTTGAAAATAAAATTACAGATCTAGGACATATTGCTACCTTGCATTACTACTATGCAGTTCCTTGCAGTTTATGTAAAGCAGTAATAGCCTCTACTCAGAGTAACACATCTGTAAGTGGCCATTTTTATAGATCTTAGCAACAACTTTCAATGGTTCACTATGTTGAAGGAGCTTCCATTGTCTATCCATGGTGAATACCTTGCAAAGGCAAAGTAAACCTAGTAGCGCACCACATACGTGAAAGGCAGCTGGAAAGAATCAACATTTGAAACAGTATACACTGAAAACTATTTTGTGTCCTACAAACCAGGCATAGTTAAAGATGTACCTGTTTTCCTTTCAAGTACATCACACATCTTGGCATAAAAATTGTCTTAAATATAGTCCTCTGGGAATTAGATTTTTATGACACTTAATGACACTTTGTTCGGTGGTCTATGGAAGCAACATGAATAGAAAGCTCAATTTTGGAAATTTTGGTTGCAAGTAGTCATTGACAATCAATATTGTAAAGCAGTTAGATATTAGTGAAAGTATGAATGTATTCAGAATAGTGTCAATGCATTCCTTTCTGCTTGGGGGGTCAGCTAGGAGGTTTCAAAAACCTAACAAAGATAGTCTTTAAATTGCAACCAACATTTAAATAAGCTAACTCAAAAATCTGTTGATGAACTTTCTAGCGGTTGGAGGTCAAAATAAATTGAAGCAAAGATGTGGGCATTACATTTGGAAGGGCATTGTGGAGTGCGACATTGGCAGCTTCTTTAAGAATGTTGTGGTTTTTTTAACAGGATCCGTCTGAGACAGAAAATAGGCCCTGGAACCAAAACAAATGTGGCCCCTATTAGCAAATCAGATTGCTCAAAATTGACTTGTGTTTCAAATCAAAATAGAACAGTGTTGAACTTGTAAAGACACTTGTACGATTGTTTTGCAAAATATGAGACTGTGTGCATTTGTGCTTGCTACAGGCAGCATCTGAGGTAATGTCAAGGAAATCAACAGTAAAAACCAGCCCGCCAAATCATAAACCAGGCCCACCAATCACCAACAAGCTATGGTAATGGCAATAGATCTGGCTATTAAATGCACTGTCAAACCAGACCTAAAGAACCACTTAGGTTAATGACTGCATTCTTTCTATCTGTGCTCCTCCCAGAGAAAAATACAATAACTTTTCTTGTTTTCCAAGACACTTTAATAGCATAAAAGTGTCATGTGTGTGCTACTGAAAATTCAACTTCAGGCAGCTGGATAAATAAATAAAATAATCACAGCTTTGTGGGAGGCAAGTACTTCTTTGTAGATGCACAAAACGTCTGCCAAATCGAAACATGTCCTCCTGAGCAGACTCAAAGCTTCTGGATAGTGATCCCCACATAATTGGCGACAAATGAGTTGGCATGCCAGAATATGAAAAAACTACCACACACTGACCTATTAAAACACCTCCTGGGGTAGTGCCTTTTTGCCTTCTAGGTCAGTCCGACCCTAGAGGTGAATATTGGTTTTCTCCAGCAAAATCTTATATAAAGAAAATATTGGGCTTCAGATAGCAGATAAAGTTTTATTCTGCAGGACGATGGCCACTGGAAGGTGTCTAGAGTTATTGTTACTGATATTAAAACAACAAACAATGGTCCTCCACTCAGGGAAAATGTAATCCTCAACTTCCATGGCAGTGGTTGTTCCGATAAAACCCTCTGACTCAAAGAGGTTCATTCATTACTCAATCCATTTTATTCCCCAAAAATATTTCAATTGAACAACTGAAGTAAAACATGAAGTAACGTGCTCCCAATTGACTGTGGCCACTGTGATAAAAACAGTCCCATGTCACAGAGGGGAGTAATACATAACACACTACAGTGACTAGTCAGCCGATTGGTGTTCCACGGCTAAAATGATCTTTCACTATAATAAGAATCTGACAATTTGCCGCATTTTGATGAAGTATTGAGGGGTGCTTCCAGTAATAATAATCTGTCCTGATGATGACCCTTTTGAACAAATTTCAGATGTTGGGTCGAAACGTAGACATGAAATTGTAATGTGGACTGGACTTTGAAAATTGTCAGTAGATTTTAGACACCTTCAATAGGGGGTGTTCTATGGGATAGTAGAGGTGTTTAGCCACATTTGTTTTTATTGTCTTGTAAATAGCACTGATACACTTGATTGACATTCTATTCACTTGCACTGCTTCAGCACTTTTTTGGAGCACCTGATTTGTATTTGCTTGAGTTATTCAATTTAAATATTTTTTCAGATAAAATGGATTGAGTAATCAATGAACCTCACTGAGTCAGATGGTTTTAGTGGTACAACCACTGCTGTGGATGTTGAGGATTACACTTTCCCGGTGGAGCACTGTTTGTTGTTACATTATTACTTACCCAGGTCCCAGAGTTACTTGGTTGGCTCCCTCTTTTTGAAAACATTTTGTTACCTCTAAGCATTGCAAATACGGATGCTGGTCTATACAGTAGAATGACGATGGTATATTGAAAAAAAAGTACCCTTTCCATTACAAGAGTAGTTGTAGGCTGACAGCTACAGAAACATGACTCAATGAAATCAAGCAAAAATATTGGAAAACTAGAGGCCTCACTGTCTGACATTTTTTGTAGATGTTTATGACCAATGCTATCTAGAAGGAATATTGTCATTATAAGCTAAAGATAGATACATTTTACCGCAGTGTGTGTTTTTGTGTTGGTGTGCAGAAGAGTGTGTGTGAGTTTTTGTATATTTCTTTTATACACACAGGTTGAACTAAAGAAAGAGCATGTTGGAATTATTCCAAGAGCGTGTAAAGAGAACATAATGCCCTTTCCATGATTCTTGTTTATGTGTTCAGTAGCGTAATAACTGAAGTTGGTTAACATTTTAAACATATTCTGTATTTTAAACAATTCAGTCATAAAAGTAAAACAAAAACATCAACCGTCATGTACAGCAGTAGTATATTTAAGCATCTCACACCGTGAGCATATTTCTTGACGAAACCGTTTCGATCACTGACTCGATATGTGATATTCTCAAAAAATGCATAGGCCTCGAGTTAAGTTGAAGGCTTTACAATAAAGCGAAACGCAATATTTTGGTAGCATATGTAATGCCGATACGGCTCCATAATCATATTATATAGTACATCTGTATACGAGTCTGAGTCTATGTACAGTGTATTTTCTATTCCTGAGGTTAAAAACAGCATGGGCCTAAAACTACTTAATTTCGTAGAATTACATCTTTGCGTGTGACTTTAATCATGTTATATATGGCAGCACTATGCCTAATATTTTATGACGTCTGTTCAGAAGCATTATTGAGCAATACACAGTCTCTCCCATTGAGAGTAGCGCACATTTCAGTAAGTGTGCTAATTTTGTTGGGAAACATGTAGCATTTAATCTAAATTGTTGTGCCGAAATCTGCATGTAGCTAATTATTCACTTCGCATTATCTTTCAGATGTTATTGTGAACCGTCTGCTTATGATTTCAATTCTCAACTATGTTGTTCTTTCAGCCTTAAGCGTTGTTTTAATTTGAAATACATTTTTAAATGCATCGGTAAATATGAATTCAAAAGAGCAGTAGAGGGGTAGCACGTGAACGGTTCCTTCGTTTTTTTCATCGGCAGAATTTTCCCATTACTTTCTTGCTAACTTTTAGTAGACTATGGGCCAGATGTATCAAAGCTTATGCATTCGCAAACGGTGCGAATGCCTGTTTGCGAATGCAAAAAGCCCTTTTAGAATGTATCAAAGGCATTCTGAATGCAATTTTAAGGAATCGCTAAAATAGCGATTCCTTAAAATTGCGACCCTGTTTAGAGAGTCGCAAATTGCGACTCTCTAAATAAGAAATCGCAAATAAGGATTTCTTATTTGCGATTGCTAAAGCACATGTATGAAGCAATTCCTTAATGTGAATTGGGCATTAAGGAATCGCTTTTACCACCAAGTTGAACTTGGTGGTAACCATGTGCAAATTTTAAAAATGCATTTAAAATGCATTTTTAAAATATACATGTAAAGCACACATGCCCTTTTGGCATGTGTGCACCTTACATGTTGTTAAAAAAGGTTTTGGGGTGCAGCAGAAGGGGCCTTAGGCCCCCAGCACCCTGGACTTTGCATTTCCCAAAATTGCGAATTCCAGTTAGGAATTTGCAATTTGGAACATGCAAAATATTTGCAAATATGGGCCGACAGGCCCATAGATGCAAATGGGGGCTGTATCGCAATTGGCGATTCGGTGATAGCATTCGCGATTTTTGAAGAAATCGCTATTACCGAATTGCAAATATGATACATTGCATTTTGCGAATCAGAAATAGCGATTTCTTAAAAATCGTTATTTCCGAATCGCAAAAGGCTTTTTTCATACATCTGGCCCTAAACCTTTTTTCCTTTTTTTAGATTCATAGACTTTGTATAGGTTGTATAATGGTGTGATTGCTTATATGAAGTGACACCGTTGTGCATTCTTACATATTGGTTGTGTCAGTTAATGATGGTTGTTGCATCGGCATACACTACATAGAGGCTGATGGTAGATCGTGAATGGGTGTTTGTAGCATGGTGGGTGTTTAACTATTGATGGTAGTTTCGATAATCTATAGTTGTGGCTCTGTGATCTTCTTCGGCAGTGGTCATTTTATAAGTTTTCCCCTGGTGGTACCACATATCTTTTTACTTTCTTCGGGAGATATCAGCTGCTGAAAGTAAAATGAAGAATTTCCAGAGAATTGTGCATCGAATTCCTCATTTTCCCAGTAGTTCTTCATATTTTGGGCCCTCGGTGTACACATTGAAATGGGTGGGTTAACCCGAATCCCAGAGCTACTGCTAATGAGGGCCTGTGAGTACATGATGAAATCTGTGTCATCCCTATAATTGACTCTCTTTGGATTGCAATGTGTTCATTAAAATAATGAATTGTTATTATGAGTACATGTAACAATATATGTTGGCTGAACAACTTTCTTGTAGAGGTTCTTGTAACTAGAGGAACGCATGTATCCAGACAAGAAACACAAGTAATATATTTGGTAAAATCAACAGTGGTTCAATGTAGAGTCCTTTAAAAAACGAAGTACTGATGTGATGCAGTTTGTGAATCACAGTTATCCAATTGCATTCGGTGTTAACATAACATTCATCAGCAAGACATATATCCATTCCAGGACAAAATTCAATTGAAGCCTGTTTACAGTGTATCAAAGAAAAACGTTCAAATTTGAAAGTCATCAGTGATATCATACATGATTCTATAGAAAATATCATGAGTGATGATATGTGAAGTCATAAGCAGTGCATAGTTGGATTACATTTCTAGTTAGCTCTGCTAATTAATTAGTAAATTTTTTTTTTTTTTTTAAATGCCAATGTTGTCACTGACATTCACATTACTTTAACCTTTGTGATTTCAGTGAATTTCTAGTTTTGTTTTTTAACATCAAGGCATATTTTATTGCCATAGGTAAAGCAAACCCCGCTGCCCATGGCCTTTGGCCATGTGCGATGAAGGGTTGGCCACAGGGATTGGCTTGTGACCTGACCCTGCAGCTGACCCCACAAAGGCACCCAAACCCATGTTGCACAAACCCACAGCTATGCACATCAGAAACTTAAAAACAGAGCCTGGCCTGGAGCCAGGCCCTGTGACTAACCTATTCAGAGGCAGCCACCCCCACTACAGTAAGCCAACCCCATGCTGTGCAAGGCCTCTTGTTGCACGTGGTATATTGTTTGCTGCAGGCAGCCACCCAGAGGAAGCCAAACTCAGGCCACGCACAACCTTTGGTCGTGCATCGCATGGAGTTAGTTGCAGGTCCCGTCTTGCAGCCATTCTCCGCTTGAAACTCCTTGCAAGCAGCTAACAAATTGCTGCTCACATCCTTTGGCTGTGCGCAGCAGAGGGTTGGCCACAGGGCTTGGTTTGTCACCAGGTCTGTGGCTAAACCCCCAGCAGGCTGCCAACTCCACACTGTGCACAGTGTTTGATTTGCACAGCGTAGGATTGGCTTTCGGGGCCTGGAGATCCCGTCCCCTGGGGCCACAACATATATATTAAGGGGAGGAGCATGCAGCTCTCTCCCGGACCCTTAATTGACCTCAGGGACCCCAACTCCCGGATTATACCCTCACATATTAAATCACCATTGACACACTCATCAACTACATTTATAAAATCCCTAATCACATCTGAAATACCATCTTTGTTGACAATACTTTGCTTGGCAGGGGCAAAATTTATAGTTACTTTGGGGCACAAGTTATAGTATTAGAGATAACAATATCTGGTGAATTTCAGTGGTTTTGTTTGTTTCAAATGATCTGTTTTACGTAACATTTACATCTAATTATAACATTCCACTGACATGTTTTGCAGTGGATTTCTAAGGTTTTTTTGCTAATGTAAAGTTAGACATTTTTACAATTTCTAACTATAATGCCACTTTAACCTTTGATTTTTGACTGAATTTCTAGGAATTTTTTAACATAAAGTAAGGTGTCCACATCAAGGGACTGCGGAGGGGGTGTTGGAAGCAGGGCTTAGCCTGCCATTGTCCCTTGTGCTGTCCCTCTTTTTGACCTCCATTTTCAAAGTCCATGCCCCTGCCCTCGAATTATAGCCCTGTATGATAGTTATTCTGCTACTGCCATTCCCACCCATTCAGCACGGTTAGCTCACTGCCAGTACCCACCTCTCCGTGCAGTCCATGCACTTGCCCCCTCCGTCTTGCTATGTACAATCTGATGTGTGGCAACTGCCCTCCAGTTAGCTTGCTGTCCCCTGTCTACTCTGAATATTCAGTTGAGCTACCACTGCCCCTCCTTCCTGTCCAGCATGGTCTGATGGCTGCTGCCTCTCCATGCCCCCTACACCCTGCCCTCCATGGTCCATTTTGTTGCCACTCCCTTCTTCCCTCCATGCTCTCATTTATTGCAACTGCTCGGCCTGCCAACCTGCATGGTCTGGTATGAAGCCCTTACCCCCTGCAATCTGTTGCCTTTGTCCAACCAACTCCCTTCCCTTCTGCCCTCCATGGTCCTTTGTGCATGTCCCTGCCTCTCCGTCCTTCCCACCAAGGCCATTGCGTTGTCACTAACCCTCCTGTCTGCCATGCATGATCTTTTTACTGCCACTGTCCCGCCCACCTGTCCTATCTAGTCAGCTTGCTGCCACTGCTCGTCTCCCATTTTACCTCCATTGTCTGTATATATGTCCTGATAGGCTCCTTTTTGTTCTCCTTGGTGTGTTGTGCTTCCAATATCCATGCAGCCTGTTCTAAATCATCAGCTTGAAGCTCCCACCACACCCTATCTCTTCCCTCATGTCTTCCATGGTCCCTTGGTATGCACTGCTCCCGTAGTCCAGTCCTCCATGGCCTGTTGTGCTGCAATTGCTCCTCTGGCCTGCCCTGTATGGTCAGCTTGTTGCCCAAGCCTCCTCCCCTACACAATCTTGTCTGTGTCCATGCCCCTGTACCCTCCCTTTTGCTCTCTGTGGTTTGTTGTGCTGCACTGCCCTCCTGCTTGCCCTGTGTGGTGTATTGTGCTGCCTCAACCCCTGGCACTTGCCCTTTAAGGTCAATTTGGAGCCCCTGCCACCTTCCTTAACCCTCTATTGTCTGAGCCCATGTCCCTGCCCCATTCATTCCCCCCTCCTTGGTCCATTGTTGCATACATGCCAACATTTTGTACTTGGTAAGAGAGAGATTTTGAAAAGAAACTTGGTGAAATTGATTTTCTCCATTTACTTACATTCAACAAGAGGAGATTTTAGGTGTGACATGGCTAAAATAAAGCCCTTCTGTGTTTAAAAAAAACAGGAGTCTCCTGTCTTAATCAGGTCTGTTAACAGGTATGGTTGCACTGTCACATTGTCTCCTTTCTGTCCTTGATGGTCTGTGTTGCCACAGCCTCTCTTATTTGTCCTTCATTGTGTGGCTTTCAGCCCCTGCTCTCCTTTCTCCTGCCCTCTATATCCCGTGTGATGCCACTGCATCTTCTGCAGGCTCAGTGTAGTCAACTTGCTGCCTCTCTCCCCTCCTGCCTACCCTCTGTTATCTGAGTCTGTACCCTTAACCCCTGCCTCCCCATTCTGTTGTGATCTTATGAACAACTAGCTCTCTAACATTCTGTATTTATTACAAAAGTGTGGTACACCTGAAGTAATCTTGATGAAATTGAAACTGTAAAACCTAACTAATTTCCTTTAGAAATTACAAAAATGAGGTGATCTTTTCTCGTTGAAATTATGGTTAGTTCTCTAAATAACTAAAATGAGGGCACATTTTCTTAGTTCTCAAATACCGATAGAGAACTTTTAAATTATTTGCTATCTTTATGTTTTTTTTATCCAGTTGATCACTTGATTATTTTTTTCACTCAGGGGAGAGGATGTTGTGTATGGCCATAACTGCTGACGTTGTAACTAAGAAACCAGGATTGACTTTCTGCAATGAGTTTGAGCATTGGCTCAACATCCTGTGACTCTGGGCAAATCCGTTAATCTCCCCGCACCTAAAGCCAAAATGAATATGTTCTCATAAAAAGCCATTCAATAGCCACATTTATCATAAACTGGCAGAGCGCAATGCTGTGCCAAAATTAGCAGTGCCGTACTGCATCAGTTTGGAAATGTAGGATGCGCATATTTACAATAATATAGCACACCCCTGTGTTTCCCCCTGTGTCGGTGCTAAAGTTGTTGCTGAGTGCCAACGCAGCCACCCTTCTGCTATAGTGCAAGGATGGCTGCATTGAGGAGGAGATTGGCTTTGTGGAGGACGGGCCACCTTTCTACACAAAAAAAATCTTTTATAGTGATTCCTACACAAAAACAATATTCTGTGGTGATTTGCTCTTTCTATGTGTGCTGCAAATTGCAGCACACATAAAAAGAGCAAAAAGCGAGGAAAAATAAAAGCATTGCTACTTGTTGCGCCATGCTATTGCCACCCCTAGTGTGATGTTAGACTTTATCTCTGCCTCAGGTTTAAAAATCTCCTAAATCTGGGGCAGCATCAAATTGCAATGGGTGTTGCAGTGGAATGCCCACATCAACACCCATTGCACGCCGCTTCCACGCAAAGTGCTGCATGTGGAGGAGCTAAATTTACAGAGTGGCCTTCAGCCACAAAAAGTGGCCTAATGTCACCTTGTAAATATGGAGCACTGCACAATGCCACCGGAGCATCACAAAAGGTTACACACCTGAGGCACTAGAGCCTTGTAAATCTGGTCCAAAGTGTTTTGTACACTGCTGCCATTGGGCTATACTTTCTACATTTGGGTGGTATTTGGGCAACATGTGGGTTCTTCTTTCTCTGAATGCAATCTTGGAACACTCTTTTGTTATGAAGTTCCCTAATGTCCACATTTACTGCAGTGAAATGACTTCAGCTTTCCTTTTCGATTCCATCATGATGATGTTCAGATGTGCAGTACTTTTGTCATAAGTCCAAAAGGTTAGCATGCTAGTTGCTCATTAGAACAATGTAGTAGAGCTGCAGTTGATCACCAGGGAGTTAATTGCCATTCTACTGCTGATGCTGAAAGTGCGTATTTCAGTCTGCATGTCAGATAATTAAATAAATGAGGAAGACATTTTAGAACTCATGTTTCATTCAATCAAGATGGCTTCAGATGTGCCACACTTTTGTCTTAAATAAGACTGTTAGTGCTCTAGTCCTTCATTAGAGCACTCTGGAAGGATGCAGAAGAAAAACGGGAAATCAACTGACAGGCTGCTCCTGTTGGAAATACGTTTTACTGAGAATGTCAGACTTTACTCTGACATGGCTGAGGAAGATAGCTTAAATGTACAGAAAATATGGTCTCAGTTTAGCTTCTTGACCACCTTCCACAATCTCTGAGACAATCAAAAGAGAAAAAAGTTTTCTATCAAACATGCACCCCCTGCACCTCCCTAATGCCACCATATGTGTGCTGTATTTAAGATAAAGCGCACCACGGCGGGATTAGGAAGAATAGAGGCTATTATGGTGCTTTGCTCCACTAGTGTCAACATTTCTATCACTAGTGGAGCAAAGAGCAAGGAGGCCCATTGATTCCATTAGGTACGTCCTTTTAACGTCTACTTATAGCACACATTAAAAAAGAGACCAAAAATGGTGCAACAAAATCTTGTAAATTTCACAGCATCATTTTTGTGGGACTCCTTGCGCCGGAACACACCCTTTGCATACATTATGCATGGCGTATGCCAAAATCTCCTGAGGCAACTGAAACAAGGTCCCAGAGGATGTCTGGACCTCAGAACTTCTATCTCAATGCCTTGAACACTACAGTAAATTAAACTGCATCATCTCAAATTATAGCACGCACATAGTTTTCCCCTGCAGAAGTATCTGGAATTTCCTGCTTCCCTGTCCTGGTCCCAGTCTGTCTGGCAATACAATAGGCTAGTGCTGCGGTTCCCAAAGTGTGGTCCGTGGACCCCCAGGATCTGTGACACATTCCCAAGGGGTTCGCAGGCCTGGGATATGGCCTCAGGGCAGAAACATGTGTGTGTTTTTATATTTAAGACTTCATTTGTGCAGAAGATTTTAAAGCACTGCAAAGTCCCCTGTACAACCAGCAGCTTTCACGAAAGAATAAAAGTGCCATGATAACTCTGGTGATTAATGTATTTACAGGAGAGTGATAGTTCTGTCTAGTCGCAGTATTAACTCATCTAAGGTAGTGCAGAAGGTTAATATCATGTAAAGAAAAGTATTTTTGTGCATAGCACAGTGGGTTACTGCTTTTGTCACAGATATTCTTTTGTTACTGTGCAGTTTGTAGGTTACACACAGTGAGCTATGAACTGCTATCAAAGAGCTGCATGCAAACTGCATGGCACAAATTAGAAAATGTGTTTTTCCCCAGGCTTTCATTATCCTTATGCTGATAAAAAGGTTTGCTTGTGTAGAAATACATTCTATTTATTAAAGTCAACACAGACCACTGTGTTATGTACTGAATCCTGAGTTTGTGCTTCTCCAGACCAAGCACTCTTCAAAATGCTTACCAGTGTAGTTGACATGTAAATCCTACAACTTGTTATCTCCTGTAAAGTGCTCCTACACCTCACACTGGTATGAAAGGTGCTATAAAACAAATGAATTACATGTGACAGAGAGGCTACATGGATATGAGAGGCCTTTATGATTTTACTTCCTTTCCCCACAACATATGTATGTGATAAAGCTTTCTCAAATCTTATCTACCTAGAAAATAAAAACAGAAATCACTGTGGAAATGTAGAATCTGACCTGAAATTTCACCTTTTCCTAAATAAAGCCAAACATTGAAAAGTTAGTTACTGAGATGCAGAGCCAACCTTCCCATTAAAAATGTTAAGTTTTTTCATATTTTATCAATATAAAAAACATTATGGCCCTCATTATGACTGTGGTGGTCTTTTCTGACAGCCGTATTATGACTGCCACCGGATATCCATACTGTCGATGGTTGGCTATCTGGCGGCAGTCACCACAGTGGTTGGCGGTACTTAGTTGCTTCCACTGCCGACACCGCCACACTAGATAAGGACCTCCCACAGAATTACAAGCAGTAATTCTGTGTGGCAACTTTCTTCTGGCGTGGCGGTGCCGGCGTTAGGAGCGCCAGATCCATCTGCTCACAGAGGAGCACCTTGGCGGACAAGGTAAGTGTTGTCTGAAAGGGGAGGGGGTGGGGGCGTGAATGGGTGTGTGTGAGTGTGTGTATGCATGTCATGAATGTGGGGTGGATGGAGGGGGAGTGATTGTGTGTGCCTATGTGTCTGTGTGTAAATGTGGTGATGCATGTGCGTATTCATGTGGATGGGGGTAGTTGTGTGAAGATGAGTGAGGGGGTTGTTTATTTATGTATGTAGTTGAAGTGAGGG
The DNA here is from genome assembly GCF_031143425.1 of Pleurodeles waltl. Lineage (NCBI taxonomy): Eukaryota > Metazoa > Chordata > Amphibia > Caudata > Salamandridae > Pleurodeles > Pleurodeles waltl. The sequence goes on from NC_090446.1 coordinate 826,323,319, forward strand.
GGTGGGGTGGTGAGTGTATGCATGAATGCGTGTGTTATGTGTATGGGTATGTATGCATGTCTATGGGGTGAATGTTGTGAGTGGGGGTATGTCTGTGTGTGACTGTGAGTGTGGCTGCATGCATGCCTGTGTGCAGAGGTGTTTACAGGGTATCCTGGTGACAGGAACGCAAATTCCTGTCGTCGGGATAACTTTTTGCCAGCAGCCAGCATTTTGTGGCGGTGTCCCTAGTCGGAATGACCTGGGTGGTTATCCAACTCCTGCCGGGCTGCAGGTGGAAACCGCCAGCCCGGCAGGCCACAGTAAGGCGGTGGGCTCAATTGCTGCAGTAGTATAAGGCAGTTTGCACCGACGGTCCATGGACGTCCAGGATCATAATGAGGGCCTCTATCTTTAGTAATTCAAGTATTTGTTTGGGGTGTACTTGTTTGTGTATTTGTTGTAGATTTACTGTTTAATGTTTGAAATTTAAATCCTATAAATTGCTTGGGGGTCCCGGGCTTCCAGTATTGATTCAGTGGTGCTCCTCAGAATTCAAAATGTTGGGAACTACTGGGCTAGTGTGAATTCCATTGAGTATAGGTCCATTCTGTTAACACCTAGACTCTTTACGTTGGAGGATTATTCAAAAGCCAACTTCCAACTACATGTAGGCATGCCACCCAGGAGCAGGCTGCAGGCACCAACGTGGTTAGGAAAAGAAAATGCCAACTTTCTAAAAGTGGCATTTTCAGATTTGTGACTTAAAATTTGACTTTATCATTAAAGAGGATTTTCAATTACAATTCCTCAGAATTCAAACTTGCATTTCCTTCCTGCTCCCAAACAAACGTTAGCACCTATTAAATGTAACTAAGCAACTCACTGTAATGAGAGAGGTATGCCTCACAGTATTGAAAAGCAAATTTGTGAATTTTTCACTAACAAGACATGTAAAACTTCAAATTTCATGTCCACCTTTTTAATTGCAATGTACTCTGTTCTATGGGCTGCCTCTGGACTACCTTAGAGGTGACCTATGTGAAATAAAAAGAGAATTTTAGACTTGGCAAGGTTTTTTGCCAAGTTGAATTGGTGTATTAAGACTGCATGAAGTCTGCAATGGAAGATCCGGGACAGGCTTTAAGGGCTACTTAAGTGGGTGGCAAAAAAAGTGCTGCAGGCCCATTAGTTGCATTTGATTTCCCAGCCCTTGGTATGTGGTATAATGCTTTACTAGGGATGTATACGTAAATTAAATATGTAAATCATGTGTAAGCCAATTTTACCATGTTACATAAGCACAGAAGCCCTTGTTGACAGTAATAAAATGCACAGAGTGCTAAAAAACAACCAAAAATGTGTTCAGAGAATAGGAGGGGTGAAGACAAAAAGAATGGGTGTGACCCTGCAGAGACAGCCAGGTCTAACAGTTTCTAAGTACCAATTTTTTTAGTTTGGGCACGGGGTGTACACACTAACCAGCTAAGATCCAGAAGCTGGGGGACACCAATTGGAGGTTAGGACTTATGCCAACAAAAGTCACCAGGATGGTCCCCGATAGGTCCAGTTGAAATTGGTCATAGGGGCTCCTTCAGGAAAGTTGGCTTCTTGCAGCTTTTGTGTCCCAGTAGTTTAACAGGTAGTCAGCCAAGTGACCTTTGGAATCCACTTCTGGGTACTAGAGGGAGCAGGTACAAGCCTTAGGGTTCTCCTAAATTGTCTCAACAAAGGTCTCAACAAAGGTTGCAGGCCTTCTTCTGTCTTCCAGAGGTCCAGCAATGTTCTAAAAATAGTACCCAGCTTTGCCACATTTATGCCTTACATAACCCTTTGGGTGACAGTGCCTCCTGGCCCCTCCATAAGCAACAGGGAAAACTGTTTCAAGTAGCCGTACCCACTTTTGCAGCAGTTTGTGTATATCCTACTGCAAACTATCCAAGAGTGTCCCTCTATAGTTAATTTTCAGAAATCGTGTGTCCACCGTAAAAGTGTGTCCAGGGGCAGTGAGCAATGCCTCCTCTGTGGTAATTCAAAGCTGGTTCTCGGGGAAGCTTTTCTCTCACTGGGATTGGAAACTGGCTCACTAGTAAGACAAATGGGAGGCAGGCCCAGGTGTTAGCTGTATCTGCCAATGACAGAGTAGGCAGTTATTTAAGTTCCGGGCTACAGTCCAGATGGTCATTCTGTCAGAGGAACAAAACACCTCTCCTCACCTAAGGCCTTCGCCTCAGCTATGGGAGCAAGCTTCAAATCTCATTGAGGAGCTATTCAGCTCCTATGTGACAGCTGGAAGCTCAAGTAAATGGGCTTCCAGGTGCTTCAGGAGGATAAAGGTAACTTTTTTAAAGCATCTTTTGTAAAATATTTCATACAGGCCCAACTTTACTAATAAATTGGATTTGGAATAAATATTTTTGAACTTTCTATCTGGTTCCCAGGTGAAGATCATATTATTAACTTTGTTTATGAACCCCGTTGGTTTCCAGTGGAACCGATAACTCTGCTACAGTGAAAATAGCTTTAAAAAGGAGGGCTTTGGTCTGTCAAAAGGGGTTATTTTGACTCGTCAAATTTGCAGTTTAACCTTGCACAGTCAGGTTACTGATAGCAGGCCTGTAGTCATATTTTACATTGTCACTTTAGTGGTGGCACAATGTGTCCTGGGTCCTCTAGTGACATTTATCTTACAGGGCCTAGACACATTGTATATCATATAGTAAAGACGCATGGGGATTTATAGGCAAGTTAGATGTGGCAGTTAGGAATATAGCCAATCTCAAAGTGTTTTAGGGGTCAGTTAACTGAATCCCAGTGCACCGTTTAAACAAAACAGCTGCATCTGTCCAATTAAAATGGGGGATTGAACATGCAAAAAATAGGAATTTTTCTACAGTTACGTGTGGTAAGAAGATTTTATCTTGTGTTAAAAAAACAGAAATTCACTAAAAAACAACGGTTAAAGTCAAGATACTAATATGGTAAAAAACTAGCTTTAAAAAAACCCAAAAAGCAATGAAGGTCACCTACTATAGTTTACTAAGCTAACTATAATTTACATCTCAACCACACACTGCTTATGACCTCACACATTACATCACTAATGATGTTAACTTTTCATGTTAAAGGATGACATAACTGATGACATCTCAAATGACATCAATGATGACATCTTGGCCTAATTATAAGTATCAACGCCATATTCCGAAATTTTTCTCCACTTCTGCAGTCCCTTCACACAAATCTCATCTTCTTCCTTCTCCTATGCAGCAGCATACTATTGTCCGTGAATTGCTTCCTCTCTAGATTGTGTAATGGTACAACAAAACAACGCTTAGAGTAGCTGCAGCACCTAATTAGTCCTGTGTGAAAAAATTCACTCCGCTCATGGAGTTTGCGGAATTCAGACATTCTGCATTATGGGGAGTTCCTAAATTCTGCCATCCAGAGTGTGCCAGATTTGTTTTCCAATAGCATGTGCAAGAATTGTTTGCACACACAGTGGTGAGCCTGACGATAGGCTCAGGCTGCTTGGGAGAGCATGCAAGATTTTGCAGCCACTAGCAAGGCTTCTGGCTGCGACTGCACCATTAAAGTGCTGCTCGCAAGCGTGAGTGACTGCAGGTGCCCCTTGAGCTGATTCTCTACTCAAGGAGCAGCTAAATCTACTCTAAATGTCATTTGCATGTGAATTGTCTATTCCAATGGCCTGTTCATGTTGTTTTTTAGTGCAAGAAGCTTTTCAGTTGATTTTTCCAATGGCAAGGAAGTGCCCAAGAGTCTCCAACATCCTGTTCCTGTCCAGTAGGCTCCTATCAGTGCTTTTTCTATCTCCTAATCACTTTTCACATGGCTTTCGGGGTGAAAGGGTCACTCTCTTTGTCTGCTGAATAAATACATTTGGATTTAAGGACTTTGTTTTTGTTATATCACAGAAGTTCAAACCTATTGTATAAGGATGTTATTTGTTTGATAGGCATGCACCAATATTTCTTTGTACTTTTATTTAATTTTTAAATTTAGCTGTAGTGGGTAGCCTGGAATTCAGGTAGGGGCCTAGCTAATGTTTTGCATTTAATGTTTCTCCTTGTATAAAGGAAAAATGTTGTACAATTCAGTACCTTTTCTATATGTGTATTACATTTGCAATATTCATTTATTTTATTACGTGGTGTGGTCTACCAACAGGCCAACCTGCCAGTAGGGCCCAGTACTAGTCATCAGTGCATGAAAGAACTGTTTCTCTGACTGGTGGTTATTTTGTACAGCCAACGAGTGTGCTTTTGCCATAGGCTTGCATTTGTTCTTAATACTCAATGTCTCCTTACTTGATATTGTTGGTTGACCATGTTGCCAGCAGCCATTTTGTGCAGCCAGCTAGTGTACTTCTCCCATAAACGTGCATGTGTTATTTGTTCTCTATGTCTTCTTCTCACTGTTTTTGTTTGACCAAACGGCCAGTGGCCATTTTATGTTGCCAGTCAGTGTGCTTTGCTGTGGACTTGCATGCGTTTTGTTCTCCAGGCCTCCTTGCTCGCTGTTGTTGTTTCATAATGTGGCTGGTGGCCGTTTTGTACAGTAAGTCTGTCAGTGTGCTTTTGCCATGGGCTTGCATGTGATATCAGTTTCATAATTTGCTTGATGATCATTGTAGAATATGTATGTTATGATTATGATTATGATGAACATTGCTTTGTATTTTATTTAGCTTTTTATTCAATTATTATTTTTATCTTAATTTTAACATATTTTATCTTAAAGTTTATAATTGTTTTCTTTTTTTTTGTATTTTGCCTCTATCCATGATCCATTCACTGCCATAGGTGCACAGCCACACAACAGCATAAATGTATTTAGGTATTATTCAATTTACACCTGCACCCCCGCCTGTCATAGTAGGTGCACTGTACACACATCATCATCATACATTTTTTAAGGATTATTCCATTTCCCTCTGGACTCCTATGCCTGCCATAGGCACACACCAGCCTTCCTTTTTTAAGCAGTATCTCATTTTCCCATGCGCCTCCCTGTCTGACACGTGGATCTCACTTAGATTAGATCCACATGAAGCAAAGACTAGTTACTTCTGTATGTTGTTCTCCTGATTGAAAATTACATGTTCTTTTATGTTACACTGGTGCGGTTTTACTTAAAAAAAGGTGGATATATTGCTGGTAATTATTTAGGATAATAAGTTAAATAACCAACCACACTAAAGTATATTGTCTTTGTCTGTCCTAATTCAAACTCCAACAATGCCAGATTCCACTAAATGTTTTTCTTGCTTGTTTGCTTTTAGGTGCACAAGAGAAAATACATCTCCCACAGTACTGTCAGACAGAAGGCCTGTACAAAAACACGTGATGCCAGTCCTCCAATTTCTTCCACTTGTGCAGTTCATTGCCACTGCCAACTGACAGTTTTATGATGGTCCCAAAGAAAGGTGCTGCCAAAAAAGTGGCCAGTGAGAAGAAGCAGCTTTCTACAAATGATGTGCCAGCCAAAACCATTTTCGGGGAACTTGTGTCTGCTACACCAGCATCAGGGGAGGAAGCTAGGTGCAGCACTCCCACATCAATGGCACAACCCCACCCCACTTCAAACCCATGTCTGTCAGCGAGGCAGCCACTGTGATCATTGTGATGCCTATGAGCAACAACATTGAATTTGATTTGTCCCTTTCACAAAGTAATACCCAATCATTTCAGGAAGCAGAGCAAAGTGGACAACAGTCAAACCCAGTAACAGTAGATCTTACTGAAGTTGGAGCAGAACAGGAGGTTGAGCTTCCTGCCAAGCAAGAACTTCCTCAATTAGAATCATTGGCTCTCAGGGCTCCAGAAAAAGGAAGGGTACTCCACCATCTTCTCCAAGCACCCCTTCTGATGATGATGATGTGGACATGGATTGGACCCTGGCAGAGTCAGAGAGATGCCAGGAGAAGCAAGGGAAAAGAAAAGTTCCTGAAAGCCTTAGAAGTATGGAAGGGGTTGAGGACGATGACGACGAGCCAGTCATTGTTGGAAGTTGGCACAGAGGAGACTGACATTCCTCCTCCTATTCAACCTGCTCCAAATGATGTGGCACAGGTATCACCACCAGCACCAGCTCCCATATTTGTAAGGCCCCTGCTGAGACCTGTATCAACCCTTACCTCAGAAGAAGTATGCACTGCAGAGAAGCAATTGTTGACACACCTACCTACCTTGAGTTCTTCTTCAGGCATTGGCACTGACACACTGAGAAAGTACTCTTCCCCAATTTGGGACTTTATTACGCTTAGCAAACCGATGGCGAACATTACAATGTGCTCAATTTGCCACACATGTTTTAGTTGAGGGAAGCCTGGCTCCCAATATGGTATTGGAGGCCCAACAACTCATATGAACTCCGGTGGGAGGAGCAACAAAAAATATTGCAGAATGTGGTAGTTTGTGAAGATGAAAAGAGCAGGGAATCATCAGCTCTAATCACATTGGGTGGTCATGAGGAAGAAGAGGGTGACATCATTTAGCAAAGCTGCCCTGTCCCCAACAGTGCACTAGCACCACCCTCCTCAATGACCTCAAAATGGTACAAGTGTCAGATGGTGACATTATGGCATACAGTGACTGCCCCAAGACACACATTGAGTCCACCACCTCCTACTTATCAGAAGTCACCTTTGTCAGTATCCCCAGAAAAGAAGAAAATCCAGGCTACTGTTATGGGATTGTTTAGGCAGAAGGGGTCCTTTGAAAACTGCTATGGCTGGACCTCCTCCCTTTTTCTTTGTGGAAGGCTTGTTTTTTTTTTATATGTGGTGGCCATCTGCCCAAAATGAAAGGTTACAAGTCAGACCTATTTTGCCAGAGTTGCTGTTCTAGCACTCCATCATGATGACTTGCAATTGGTTGTACAAGCTTTGCATCAAAGTGCTGTTCACACTATCCACCAGATATGTGGACCAATTGTAAAGCAAGGAATTACATGTGTATCACCGCACACTGGGTCTCTTTTGCTGTGATTAGGCAACAGCTATCTAATAGTTTCAGGGCTGAAGATATTTTTGAGGGTGTTCAGCTGCATGCAACAATAGCCATGTTCACCATGGAGAAATCCCATATAGCTGTAAACATCTTGGAAGAGTTTAACAGCAAGGTGTGTGAATGGCTGTGACACAGAGGTCCAGAATTTGATTTGTTGTGAGGGTCAATGGCAGCAATTTAGTCAAGGCCATCTCGGATGGTGGCTATTTCAGTGTCCTGTGTTTGGTGCATTGCATTAACCTGGTTGTACAGGACATTCTAAAAAAAGAAGACATAGGGGGTCATTACAACATTGGCGGTAAAAGCCAGTTACCGCCGTGCAGAAGACCGCCAACACACCGCCGTGGCCACGGAATTCCGCCACGGTCATTATGACCCAAAGCCCGGAATCCGCCAAAATCTAGACACCCACAGAAGTCCGCCACACCAAAGGTCAGTGATGAACTGGTGATAACAAAACCTCCACCGTCACGCCAACAGGAATACGCCCACACTATCACGACCCACGAATCCACGTGGCGGTCTTTCAACTGCGATAATCCATTGGCGGTACACACCGACGCGCTCAAAATACACACACACTTACAAAACACTACCACATTAGACAATTCCAAATACACAAACCTGATACACATACACACACCACTCCCACACATCCAATACAATTTAAATCACACACAAACCTCACCCACAATCCCCTACGACCACAATTGCGACAGAAGGCCAGCTAGAGACACCACCATCTACAAACTCGCATCCACAGGCACTCAACACCATCACCCACATAACATCCACGCACCTCACACAACACACCTCTAAATATCACCCCACACAGCACAACACACACCACCCCACATATCACCCACACCACCCCATGGCACCTCAAAGACACCCCAGGTTCTCTGAGGAGGAGCTCAGTATCATGGTGGAGGAAATCATCCGGGTAGAGCCACAACTATTCGGATCACAGGTGCGGCACACCTCCATAGCTAGGAAGATGGAGCTATGGTGAAGAATTGTGGACAAGGTCAACGCAGTGGGGCAGCACCCAAGAACTAGGGATGACATCAGGAAGAGGTGGAACGACATACGGGGGAAGGTGCGTTCCGTGGTCTCAAGACACCACATCACGGTACAGAGGACTTGCGGCGAACACCACCTCTTCCCCCACAACTAACAACATGGGAGGAGCAGGTCTTGGCTATACTGCATCCTGAGGGCCACGCAGGAGTAGCTGGAGGAATGGACTCTGGTAAGACAAATCTTTACTACTTCATCCCCCACCCTACCTGCATGCCATCACATACCCCCACCCTCGGCCTCACCCCCATCACTCCAACTCCTCACAGATGTCCCAATATCACAAACCACATATCACAAACCCAAGCCCGGCATGCAACACAAAAGCATAAAACACCCATCACCAAAGCATGGCCACTGCACATACCCATACACCCCCCAAAACCATTATCACACAAGGTCCTACACAGGAATACAAGCACTGGGGTACACGGTCACCCACCAATTGCACACCATGGCACACACAGATGCAATAATCATGCTTTTACACCCCTGCAGGACCCCTACCCAATGTCACTGGACAGGAGGGTCCAGATATGTACACTCCACCCACAGAAGAGGCCCACAGTGATGACAGCAGCTCAGTCCAACTGGATCTAGATGACCAGCCCGGCCCATCTGGGACCTCGGGACAGTCGGTTCCCCTCACAGTGGCACAAGCCACTACAGACCTTCCCCCCTCTGGAAACACCAGCACAGCACCCACCCAGCGGGCCCATACCTCTGACCCCAGGACACGTCAAGCAGCAGTGTGTCCACCACTACAGGGAACCCAGGCTAACCCACCACCCCAACAACACCAGGGACCTGGGGGCAGTGGGCACACAGTTCAGGGGACAGAGGCACAGGAACACAGGGGAACTGGGAGGGCTGCTGTGCGACACGGGGAGGACAGGCCCAGGGAATCCACTCTCCACGAGGCCCTCTCCAACATCATGGGAGCCTACCACCATTCCCAGGAGACGATGGCAACGGTACTGGTCAAGTTGCAGGAGACCCAGCGGCTGCAGGAGGAACAGTATTTGGGCTTCAGGGAGGAACTCAAATCCAATAATTCCACCCTGGGAACCATTGTAGGGGTGCTGAAGGAACTCGTGAACACCAGGAGGGACACTGTGGCACAACAAGGGGCCCCTGACACTGGCCTGGACGATGAACTGCCCACCACCTCTGCCGGCGCTAGTGGACAGGAGGCACCGCCATAGGACCACCACACCAGCACCCCACCCCCTGCAGAGGGAGAACCACCCCACAATCGGTCCCTGAGATCCAGGACAAAGACAGAGAACAATGCCAAGACCCCCGCCAAAAAATGAGACCATCCTGATTGTCATCCTTTTGTCCCACCTTGTCGCCGTGTCCATTCTTAAATTGCCCCAGCTCCGCTTCCTATGGCCCTTTGGACAATGCACCTGTGAGACTAATAGACTGGACTCTGCCATGGACATTCCTCCATCATCACCCCTCACCATTTTACAACCCCCCCAATAATGAGCACTAAAATAAACACCCGTAAAGCACAAAATAATCAGTCTGTCTGTGATTTCGAAATTGTGTATTAGCAATTACAGTGGCAAAATGCTCATTCAAATGTAATGTCAACATACCTATGTCACACCGCTCTAGTCCATGAGGAAACAAAGCAGATGTCACACAGTGGGACACAGATCTGTGAAATCGTAAGGGAAAGTGACAACTCAGTGACCATACACTGGGTGAAAATGACAGACAGGAGAGAGGTAGTACATTTAAATCAGATGTAGCAGGCAGTGCTGTCTTCTTACCTGTGTCTCACTGGAAGTATTGCAGGATCACTGTGTTCCTGTTGTCGATGTCCTCTTCTTCTGCTTCCTCGTCTTCACTGTCCACAGGGTCCACAGCTGCCACAACACCTCCATCCGGACCATCCTCCTGCAGAAAAGGCACCTGTCGTCGCAAAGCCAAGTTGTGAAGCATACAGCAGGCCACGATGATCTGGCATACCTTCTTTGGTGAGAAGAATAGGGGACCACCTGTCATATGGAGGCACCGGAACCTGGCCTTCAGGAGGCCGAAGGTCCGCTCCATAATCCTCCTAGCCCGCCCATGTTCCTCATTGTAGCGTTCCCCTGCCCTTGTCCTGGGATTCCTCACTGGAGTCAGTAGCCATGGCAGGTTGGGGTAACCAGAGTCACCTGCAAATGGCGAGGGACAACTGTTAGACACACACAAACTCATAGGGACATCCACAGACCAAGACAACTAGTCCCACTGTATTGGGTTCATGTGCTCACCTAATAGCCACTCCCGGTGCCTCTGGAGTTGCCCCATCACATAAGGAATGCTGCTATTCCACAGGATGTAAGCGTCATGCACTGAGCCAGGGAATTTGGCATTAACATGGGAGATGTACTGGTCTGCCAAACACACAATCTGTACATTCATGGAATGGTAACTCTTCTGGTTCCTGTTCACTCCTGTGGGGGGTACCAAGGCCACATGTGTCCCATCAATGGCACCTATGATGTTGGGGATATGTCCCAGGGCATAGAAGTAACCTTTCACTCTAGGCAAATCCTCCACTATAGGGAAAACAATGTAGCTTTGCATGTGTTTCAGCAGGGCAGACAACACTCTGGACAACATGTTGGAAAACATAGGCTGGGACATCCCTGATGCTATGGCCACTTGCTAGGAAATGGAGTACTGACAGCACCTGCACTTGAGGGGGGAATCCTGTGGGATGGCGGATAGCTGACATCAGGTCTGGGTCCCACTGGGCACACAGTTCCTGGATTGTGGCATGATCAAGCCTGTAGGTGATGATCACATGTCGCTCCACCATTTTTGACAGGTCCACCAGCGGTCTGTACACCGGAGGATGCCGCCATCTCCTCACATGCCTCAGCGGACGGTGGCTATGGAGGAGAACAGCAAGCAGAGAGTCAACTAACTCTGAGGTACGTAAACACAGCTTACTCTGAAAATATTAGCAACTCGAAATTAGCCTTTATGAGTGTTTAGGAAAGGCCTACATATGTGTGACGCAGTCACAAAGAATGCCATGTGGGCCCATGAAATGGCGGCTGCCTGGCCTGTAAAGTGGGACAAGGGGATATGAGGTAACTGCGCTGGCGTTGTACACCGTTGCGATAGGTGGTCGAAGACCGCGGCGCAATCCTGCATTGGTGACCATTGGACCCTATGGGTCCCAGGAGCCAATGACGATGTACGTCGGCGGTGACGGTACGCACCGCCGCGGACGTGACCGCCATTTTCTCTCTGTTTAATCACCTGATACCTGATCTTCGACAGGAGAGGACCTAAACTGCAAGTGCTGCTGTGACCTCAGTCTGGAAGATACAATGGCTCGTGTGTCTGGGTAAAGGGCCCCTGCCTTCAGCATGGAGGAGTTGGAGAAAGTCGTGGATGGGGTCCTCCCCCAGTACACCCTACTCTACGCTCCTCCAGACAAACAGGTAAGTACACTGTGAGCATGCTGTATGGGCAATGCCTGTGTGGAGTTGGGTGGATGAAAGATAGGGGGGTGAGAATGAGGCGTTCATGAAAAGACAGTGAGTGCATGTGCGTTATGTCAAGGGTAGGGATGCGGGCCAATGACTGTGACGGTGCGGGCGGTAATATCTTCTCCTTTTCCCCTGTACTATTCCTGCAGGTCAGCCCCCACCAGAAGAAGGACATTTGGCATGCTGTTGCCAAGCAAGTCCGGACCCTGGGGGTCTACCACAGACGGAGCACCCACTGCCGGAAAAGATGGGAGGACATTTGTTGCTGGAGCAAGAAGACAGATGAGGCCCAGCTGGGGAGGGGTGCCCGTGGGAGGGGTGCCCGTCGCACCATGACCCCCCTGATGTTCAGGATCCTGGCAGTGGCGTACGCGGAGTTGGATGGGCACTTGAGGGCATCACAGCAGCAACAAGTGGGTGAGTACACTCTCATTCTGCTGATTCAGCGCGCATTGTAGGTGTCTGGGTGGGGGACGTGGGCTGTGGGTTCCCCTAGGCAAGGGCGAGTTTAGTAGGCAAGGACCCTACTTAAGGCAGGCCCTGTGGCACCCCTCCCCACCAGTGTACAGTGCCAACTACACCTAGTCAGGCTCCTGTGATATCCATGTGTGCAGAAATCAGGCATAGCCTTGTAACCCATGTCCCTGGGATTGAATAGTGGACTCCAAGTGCGCGGCGTAGTGCAGGGGGCTTCTGTGGCTGTCGTGTCCACCAACGGTAGCGGTATTGCATGCACTCAACATGTCTTTCTTCTGTCTCCACCCCCCTTTTTGTGGTCTTCCTGTTCTTGTGTGCATTAGCATCATCACGCGGAGGAGCAGTGGCACCGAAGCAGGAGGGAGCTGCATCCCACATGGCTCTGGAGGGCGAAACTACAGATTCTGAATTCACCAGTGGGACGGAGGGCGAGGGGAGCTCCACAGCGGGGACAGGAGCTGACACCAGCAATACGGACTCCTCCTCTGATGGGAGCTCCCTTGCGGTGACGGGCCGATCTGTTCCCCCAGCATCTACAGGTACAGCTGCCACCCCCGCCAGCACCGCCCTCCCAGCAGCCCCTCAGCTTTTGGCCCGCTCACCCAGGAGGGTGGGCATCACCTTCGCCCCAGGCACCTCAGGCACCTCAGGCCCTGCCCCAGTCACCCCTGCTGCCCTCAGTGAGGAGGCCATTGACCTCCTCAGGTCCCTCACTGTTGGGCAGTCTACCATTTTGAATGCCATCCAGGGTGTAGAGAGGCAGTTGCAACAAACCAATGCGGGCATTCACTGTGGTCAGGCAGCCCTTCAGCAAGCATTCCAGACTATGGCCTCAGCACTGATGGCAGCCATTGTCCCTGTCTCTAGCCTCCCCCCTCCAACTTCCTCCACCCAGACCCACACCCCTGTACCTCAGCCTATCCCAAGCACACCATCAGACCAGCATGCACACACGTCAACACACAAGGAAAGCTCAGGCAAACATAAGCACCACACATCCCACAGGCACTCACGCAAGCATCACACACATGCAGACACACCAACATCCACTGCCTCCACTGTGTCCCCCTCCTCCTCATCTCCCTCCTCCCCCCTGTGTCGTCTCCACTCACACCTGCATGCACTACATCCTCAGCCACTACGTCCATCACCAGCACACCCACACCACACTGCGCTCACATGCAGTCACCACCCCCACCACCATTCACACGTCCCCTGTGTCCTCTCCCAGTGTGTCTGTAAGGCCACCTCCCAAGGTACACAAACGCAGCCACACACCCACCCAACAGCCATCCACCTCACGACAACCTCCAGCCCATGCAACTTCACCCAAAGTCAGCAAACGTACACCTCCTACAACCACTACCTCGTGCTCCACTCCCAAACCCCCTCCAGCTACCCGTCCCAGTGTTCCGAAGTAATTTTTCCTGGCCAACCTTGACCTCTTTCCCTCACCTCCCCCACCCCTTCAGTCTCCTAGGGCCCGACTCTCCAGGTCCCAACCAAGCACCTCAGCCACAACATCGGCGGGACCAGTGGTGCCAGTAGTCACTGGATTATGGAGTGCACCGGGCAGTGGGGCAGCCAGTGCGGCATGGAGCCAGAGTACGGACAGTCCTGTCAAGCATAAAAAGTTGTCCAGTGCCCGGCGGGAGAGGGGAAAGTAATCAACCACCAAAGCCGCTCCCAGGGGTACAGTTGGGAGTGTGGAGACAGCTGCGACACCATCCCAGCTGGGGAAGGGGCACATTAAAACTGGCAAGTCTGGGTAGATCAGCACAGCGGACAAGATTACCACCAGCAGCCCCGCTGCCCAGGACAAGACCGCCAGCAGCACCGCTGCCCAAGACAAGAACACCAGCAGCAGCTCCGCTGCCCAGGACAAGACCGCCAGCAGCCCTGCTGCCCAAGACAGGACCTCCAGCAGCAGCCCCGCTGCCCAGGACAAGACCGCCAGCAGCCCCGCTGCTTAAGACAGGACTGCCAGCAGCAGCCCCACTGCCCAGGACAAGACCGCCAGCAGCAGCCCCGCTGCCCAGGACAAGACCGCCAGAAGCCCCACTGCCCAAGACAGGACCGCCACCAGCAGCCCCGCTGCCCAGGACAAGACCGCCAGCAGCAGCCCCGCTGCCCAGGACAAAACTGCCAGCAGCCCCGCTGCCTAAGACAGGGCCGCCAGCAGCAGCCCCGCTGCCCAAGACAGGACCACCAGCAGCAGCCCAGCTGCCCAGGAAAGACCACTAGCAGCCCCGCTGCCCAAGACAAGACCGCAAGCAGCAGCCCCGCTGCCCAGGACAAGACCGCCAGCAGCCCCGCTGCCCAAGACAAGACCGCCAGCAGCAGCCCCGCTGCCCAGGACAAGACCGCCAGCACCACCGCAGGACAGTGAGCGCCAATGATTACCACACTACTGAGGCTGCCACGGGGAGGATGAAGCACTCTGGGCACCAAGCCCCCTCCAGAACCAGTGGAGAGTTACATCCACAACCTCTGTCCTTGGCAGGATGAAGCACTCTGGGCACCAAGCCCCCTCCAGAACCAGTGGAGAGTTACATCCACTACCTCTGTCCTTGGCAGGATGAAGAGAATGTTATCCACTTGAGAGACTGTGGCTTTGCAATCCCCAGGATTGAACAGTGGGCAACCCACCCACTGTAGAGACTTGAGAGACTGTGGCTTTGCACCCCCCAGGATTGAACAGTGGGCAACCCACCCACTGTTATCGACTTGAGAGACTGTGGCTTTGTACTCCCCAGGATTGAACAGTGGGCAACACACCCACTGTAGAGACTTGAGAGACTGTGGCTTTGCACTCCCCAGGATAAAGCAGTGGGCAACCCACCCACTGGAGAGACTTGTGAGACTGTGGCTTTGCACTCCCCATGATACATCAATGGGCATGGAGCCCCTTCGTGGAGCTGGTGTCGTGCACTCATCCGGCTGAGGTGCCCTCCCCTCCCTTCCCCCTGAGGTGCCTGTTTTATTTCTATCTGATGCCCCTGCAGTGTTCTCTCCGTCTTGTGCGGGTACTGAGTGTGGGCCTTGCCCATGCCTTTTGGGCCCAGTGGTCCACGGACTATGATGGTGGAATCCCTTGGACTTGTGTTCTTGGTGTATATAATGGTTCATAGTGTAAATGTGCAAATATGTAAGTATTTTTGATTACTGTATTTTAATATATTACAATCATTCAACTCATTTCCTTTTGTCTTTGCATTCTTCCAGAGGGAGTTGGGGGGTGTAACTGTGATATATCAATATGTATTTGTGTGTATGGTGTTGTGGGTGAGGGTGGGGGTGGGGGTGTCGTGTGTTGCGTGTGTGTGTCACTCTCTTTTCTCTCCCCCCTCCCCTGTGTCGTAGGTGCAGTACTCACCGTGGCCTTCGCCACCGGCGTTCGTGCTCCTGTTAGAGAAGCAGGAAGATAAAGGCTGGGAGTATCTGAAGTTACGGTTCCATGGCGTCCTGGTTCCTCATGGGGTGTGTAGAGGTGAGCGTTTTCCCTTCAAAGTCCTGTTTCTGCAGTGTTTTTTTTCGCAGTGAATCTGCCCCGGACAAGGTGGTGGATTGGTGGCTTGTAATTCTGTGGGCGGTACATTGTCTTCCGCCTGTCTGTTGGTGGTGACCGCAGCAGTGTTTGTTTGTACCGGCGTGGCGGTCGGAGTGTTAAAGTGGCTGTCTATGTTGGCAGTTTCCGCCACGGTCGTAATTCCATTTTTTTTACCGCCGGCCTGTTGGAGGTTTTATCGCTGCCTTAACACCGACCGCCAGGGTTGTAATGACCACCATAGTCAGCAACATCCTGACCACCTGCAGAACAATCTGTACTCATTTCAGCTCAGAAACAATTGAGGATTATTCAATGTGCTAATAGATTACCAGTTAAAGCCTCATACAGGAAGTGGCAACACACTGGAACTCAGCCTATTACATGTTGCAACATCTGTTTGAGCAGTACAGACACATCAATGCCAATGTCATTCAAAGAGGAGGTGATGCAATTGGGAAAAGTATGACCATGGTTGTGAACAAATGGGGCCTCGTCAAATGCCTTGCACAAACGCTGCTCCCTTTTGAAGTTTCCACATGGGAAGTTATCATGGAGGACTTTACGATGGGCCAAGCTATCCCGTTGTTGCACCTGCTACAGGGGTCAGTTAAAAAAGGTGTATGAAAGGTATGCACTTGCAGGTGTGAATGAAAAGGCAGAAATGCATGCCTTGGTCGAGAGCTTAATGCTATGCCTGGCAGTTCATACAAGGCTGCAAAATGACATCATGTTGTCCAAAGAGTACATCTGTGCCACACTGAAGGGTATGTTTCAAAGTATAAGAGGAGGATTGTTAAGCAAGCCGGCGACTTGGAAGAACAATGGATGAAATTACTAAAGTCCCTCTGTCAGGCAGAAGTTCTGGGATGATGCCTTCAACTTCCAGGGAGAGCAGTCTTGTCTCACAGAAGCCAATACCAGCAATAAGAACACCAGCAATATCCACAACTTCAGGAACAGAAGAATTGACCCCAACCTCTGATTTGCATGGTAGGTTTTAAGTCTAGTGCAAAGGTGAAGTCAAAAGAGGTGAAGGAAGTGGCAGCACTAATGACAATTGAGAGACTGTTCCAGGAGTATCTGGATGTCCCAAAAGAGGTCTAATTGGATCAAAACCCATTGGTGCATTTTTATGGGAAGATGTGCCAATGGCCAGTGTTCAGCAGGCTGAAATAAAATATCTGGCTTGTGCGGTATCCAGTGTGTCTGCTGAAGATGTGTTCGGTGCAACCGGTGTAGTTATCACAGTGAGAAGGAACAGTCTCTGACCTAAAAATGTGGAGAGATTGACCATGATCTAAATGAACCAACATTTCATAGCACACAAGTACACTGTTCCTGAAGCAGAAAAGGAGGATGATAATTCGTCAAAATCAAGTGTGTTGGCTGACCAGCATCTGGGTGATCGACCTGAGTCTGACGAGGAGCTCTGCCTCCCTGAGTATGCCACCAAAGTACTATTTTAACTATTAAGGGCCAGATGTAGGTAGGAAAAATTTAGCGAGTCGGAAATTGCGAGTCGTTGCGACTCGGAATTTCCGACTCGCAAAATGGTATCCAAGAAGAAAACGCAACTTCACTTTGCAACTCGCAAATGAAGTCGCACCGCAGATTGCGAGTCTGCTGTTTGCGAGGTCGCTTTTTGCGACCACGCTAAAAACAAACATGCAATTTGCGAGTGGGTGTCGCAAATTGCGACTGTGCTGCAAATTGAATGCAGGTGCAGCAGAACACTCTGGAAAACAGTTCCTGGCTCTTGATGATGACATCACAGCCAGGAAGTTTACAAATACACCTGGGAGGAGGGAGGACCACACCCATTTTCAACTGCTACACTGCAAACAGAAAGAACAGCAGCTACCATGGCTGAGACACCAAGGAAGCGCAAACTGAAATTTGCAGAGAAAGAGCTGGAGGTGCTGACAGAGGAGTGCTGCCAGCACCATGACCAACTTTTTGGGAGGGCAGCCCTCACTGTGCCAGAGGTGGAGAAGAGAATAATCTGGACGGACATCCAAGACAAGGTGAACTCCCTGGGTGTCAGCCACTGGAGCATAGACGGATTTTAAAAAAGGTGTTATGACCTGCGCTCCCGGACCAAGGAGAGGGTGGCAGAGCAGCTCCAGGAGATGAGGGGCACTGGAGGGGGACCGTCCACAATACCACCACCCACACCCCTGGAGGAAAGAGTTGAGGAGACCCTGGAGCCAGAGGCAGTGTGCGGGATGGGAGAGCTGGATACTTCAGTCAGGACCATCAACCGGTGAGTACCATGAGACATGCATGTACACCCAAATATGCCATACCCCCACCCACCTTGTACACAGTAGCATGCACAGCCCAAATAGCTCCATTTCAGAGTAGCAACAACCAGAATGGTGCATTATGGGCAATGTAGTCAAGTAGGCAGTTGATAGGCAACAGTTTATTAGGAAGTTGATAACAGATGGTAGATACTGACAGTGTGTTCCCTATGTCCCACAGGTCTCCTACACGAGACCCCCACCAACCAAAGCATCCAGGGGCCACAGGTCAGCCACCAGCCTGCAGACGAGTCAGGACCAGCCACCACAGAGACCTGCACCACCAACACACAGTCCCCTCGGGATGCACCAGTTGCCATACTGGTGAGTGAGCCAGCACCTGGTCCCAGCCACAGTGCCACTGTAGATGACACGGAGCCTCCACTGCGTCGCAGGCGGCGTGCAAATGTACCACCAGAGCCGCAGGCTGAGTCAGGGGACGCCTCCATGTCGCACGCCGGGGCCGCACTCCTACGGGGTCAGCGCCTGCAAACACAGGAGATACGGAGAATTTCAGGGGCAATGCGGCACATGGAGCAAAACCAAAGCAGTGGTATGCAGCTGGTACACACAGAGCTGCAACAACTGAACACACATGTGGGCGACCTTGCACTCTCCATGAGACAACTGGTGGCGGAACTCATAACAGAGAGAGTGGGTGCAAGGCGTCGTGACAGGCAGCTAATGCACCGGCTGGACCGAATGTCTGCTTCCATAGTCAGGCTGGCTTTGAACACTACTGGCCTTTCAAGGCGCACGGTCAGCCTCCAAGTAGACATGGGCCACTTTGCCAGTGATGTGGCACGTGGACTGGGACGTCTCAGCCACGCCGTTGATATCATGGAGGCATGGCAGGTGGCTAGGGGCGCGGCTGACACACTGCAGGATAGCGAGGAGTGCTCCACCATCAGCAGTGTCTCAGCCAGTGACACCAGGGTGTTGGGCAGTGGAAGCACAAGGCAGGGCACTGCAGAGACACCAGGTACCAGCCATGCTGGCCGAGGCTGGCGTAGAATATGAGCTCCACACTGTCCTGGGGTAGAGGCACATGAGGTCAATGTGTCCTCATGCCAGGTGGACTGTTACAGCCCCTGAACTGTTGTCAATGTATATAGTTGTTTTGGGTGCACAAAATAAATCACTTGTTAGTTCCACTTCACACCTGGACACTTTGTGTGTGACATTAGTTAGTGTGGTGACAGTTGGCACGTACCTTCCAAAGTATTGGGTTGCAATGTGGTCCGTCTCAGTCTGCCTTGATTTGCAATGCTTCTAACCCCAAGATGGCGATGTGGTAGCTCTTGCGCTTCATCCTCCGAATCTGGGTCTTTCGGGGAGAGAGGTAGCCCACGTCTCGTGGCAATGTTGTGCAGGATAGCGCATGCGCCAACAATCTTGAAAGCTGTTTTTGAGGTGTACTGGAGGGCACCTTCACTTCTGTGGAGGAATCTGAATCTTGCCTTTAGCAGTCCAAAGGTCCTTTCGATGATATTTCTGGTCCTCCTATGTGCACTCTTGTATCGCCTCTCTGTCTCATTGCTGGGTGTTAAGTACGGGGTCAGTATCCATGGTTGTAGTGCATATGCACTGTCACCTGTTTGTCACAAAATGTACAATGTTAGCTGGGCATAGATGGGTTCCACATTGACCTGGGTGTATGTCTGCAAGGTGTATGAAGCTATACCTAGGAGGTATCCGTCTCCAAACTCCCCACGTTCTAGGCGTTGGTGTATCCCACTGTGCCTGAAAATGTACGAGTCATGTGTACTCCCTGGGAATTTGGCTACCATGTCAGTGATAACATAATGGGCGTCACATACCACCTGTATGTTCAGTGAGTGGGTACACTTCCTATTGTGGAACAGATATTCCAGGTTTGCAGGAGGGCATATTTGTATATGTGTCCCGTCCACACACCCTATGACATGGGGGAAGTTGGCAATCCTGTAGAATTCCAACTTGGTGCTGTTGATTTCTGCCTCATTCCTGGGTAGGTATATGTATCTGGACATATGTGTGAGTAAGGCATCTATGAATGCCCTAAAGAACCGCGAGAGTGAACTTTGGGATACCCCACCTGCCACAGCAATGACCCCCTGATAGCTACCCAAGGCCAAGAGGTGCAGTGAGCATAGCACTTGCACATGCGTAGGGATGGCGCAGCCACACACAGTCTGGCGTTGTAGCTGCGGATTGAGTAAGTCTATTAAATCTAGTATTGCTGCACTGCTGAGTCTATATTTATCATAAATCTCCTCCTCAGTTTGTTGGAAAAGTGTCTGCCTGGTTCTGTATATCCTCTCCTGTCTCTGGCTCCTCCTCCTCCTCTGCTGTGCGGCGTGGGCTCTCCTCCTCATTCCTATCACATATATCTCTGCCATCTTGAGTAACCCAGATGCCTTCTGGGTCTCCTTTTATACTTTGGTTCTGGTTACCACCTGCTCTGAGTTAGTGGTAAATTGGAAGTGCAAAATGGGCTTTTTGTGACTAGTCGCAATTTGCGAATGGCTATTGCATTTGGTTTGCGACTCGCAAATTGCGACTTCCTATTAGCGGGTCGCAAAATGGGGTCGCTATTTTTGCGAGTCGGTAATGGCTTGCGTCGCATTTTGCGAGTCGGAAATGGGATTTTTGCATCCCATTTCCGATTTTGCAGGGTCGCAAATTGCGAATCGGGCCATTTGCGACTCGCAAAAGTTTCCTACATCTGGCCCTTAGTGTCCTACTTCTTTATTTGTCAAAAAAATATATAGCTAGTGGAACATTATGTTTGTGCCTAATGTATGCTTCCCCACTATTTTTAGTTACATATACTGCCAGATTGGAGTTGGATTAGTGTGCAGTGAAGAAGCCTTCCCTTTCCCTTAAGGACATTGGAGACAATGCCTGCCTCCTACCCATGTCTATCCTTTTTTTTACCTCACCTAAAAGGCTGCCCCAGAAGATCACTGATTTATAGGACTGCTAAATTCCAATGTGTTGCTTTCATCAATAAGGAAATACAATTCTTTACCTACCACTGTGAATGGAATGGAAGAGATAACTACTAACTAGTGCACCAATTAGTCTTACAATACCAGTCCACATGATACAGAAAGTAGAGGAGAGGGAAAGCTTAATAACCAAGCTACAGATTAGTAGAGAAAGGAGGAAATCGGCAGCAGAAACAAGGAATATAGAAAAAAGGATAATGCAGGGAGGGATAACAAAGGTTCAACAAACATTAAATGGAACAAAGATTTAAAAAAAAGTCACAGTATAGGAGAAACAAGGAAAATTATTCTAAATGGGGATTTACAGGAGAACTTATTGGGGCAAGCAGAGCGATCTGCTGTGGCAGTGGTGCTGGTGGTACTTCCACCCACCATGGCAGCCTGACCCTCTGATGCCCTCTTGTTCCTGCCCTTGGGTGCTGATGTAAGAAAAAAAGAAGATAGCAAGAATAGATTAGTGGTACAGTTAATCTCCTAGAAACTATTTTGAGAGGCAAAGGCAAATGCAGTAACATATTGACATTGTACTTTTCCAAATCAGATTGCCTATATTACTAGTATTGAGCTGACTTACTCCTAATTTCCCAAATCTTACCTATGCGCTATTTCAAATTTCCTAAACTACATTTGGAACTACTAATTCATTAAATGAATGATATTTCTTTGTCAACTGTTAGAAATGGAGTCTTTGTTTGGCAGTCAGGTTACCCCCTGTCCAAACAAGGACCCTCACTCTAGTCAGGGTAAGTCACACAAAATCCAAATTATCCTGTGCCAACCCTCTGGTAGCTTGGCACTGAGCAGTCTGGCTTAACTAAGAAGGCAATGTGTAAAATATGTGTGCAATAAATCATACAATACCACAATGCAACACCACAAAAATACAGCACACAGTGTTTAAAAAAAAATACATAATATTTATCTGGATAACTGCAGGTCAAAATGATTAAAGATGAAATAAGCCAATGTAGGGATATCACTGAAAGTGATATCAAGTGTCTTAGAGTTATCATATTACTGTAAAAGGAATAAAAAGTGTCTTAAGTTCTACTAGAAACATCAAGTGTCTCCTACAGAGCAAAGTGCCTGGTTTGCATTGAAAAATCCTCGCAAGGGACCACAGAGGAGGAGGTGTGTGGAAAACGGAGAGTGTGCGTCTCTTTCGCCCATTCGCACATGGACTTGCATCGTTATTTTCTGCGTGGGGAAGATGTTGCATTGATTTCCGTCACGGAACCTCTTCGGGTTGCGGGGTTTTCAGACACCCCATGGACGATGCATGAAATCCTGGGGCTGCATCAATTCCGGTAGGTGATGCGTGGAATTTTCTTCCGCACTGCAGGCACTGCGTCGATTCCTCTCAGGAAGTCGGGCGGTGTTGTTCTGAGTCAGCTTGCGTTGATCCAGTAGGGCCGTGCGTCAAAGTTTCGGTAGGCTCGATCTTCTGTCGCAAAGTCAGGCTGTGTCATTCCAGACTCAGCGTGCGGTGAATTTTTCACTGCAAGCAGGCTGTGTGTCATTCTTGACAGGCGGTGCGTCAAAGTTTTGCAGCACAGGGATTACAGCTGCAGGAGAGAAGTCTTTTTGGTCCTGAGACTTCAGGGAACAAGAGGTAATCTCTATCCAAGCCCTTGGAGAGCGCTTCTGCAGTACAGCAAGAGAGCAGCAAGAAAGCAGGGCAACAGCAAGGCAGCAGGTGAGTCCCTTGGGCAGCCAGGCAGTTCTTCCTGTCAGGGTGCAGATTCTGGTCAGGTATCTTCTCCAGGAAGTGTCTGAGTTGGTAGGGGCAGAGGCCCTGTTTTCATACCCAAATGTACCTTTGAAGTGGGGGAGACTAAACCCAGCCAGACGTTGATTGTAAGGCACAGAAAGATTTAACTGCAGAGAAATGCTCACTTTCTAAAAGTGGCCTTTCTAAAGTAGTAATATTAAATCCAACTTCACCAGTCAGCAGGATTTTGTATCTCCAATCTGGCCATACTAAATACGACCTTCCTACTCCTTTCAGATCAGCAGCTACCACTCAATGTATGAGGGCAGCCCCAATGTTAGTCTATGAACGGAGCAGGCCTCACAGCAGTGTAAAAACGAATTTAGGAGTTTTACACTACCAGGACATGTAAATTTCGCAGGTACATATCCTGTCTTTTACCTACACAGCACCCTGCCCTAGGGGTTGCCCAGGGCACACGTTAGGGGGGACTTATATGTAGAAAAAGAGGAGTTTTAGGTTTGGCAAGTATTTTTAAATGTCAAGTCGAATTGGCAGTGAAACTGCACACACAGGCCTTGCAGTGGCAGGCCTGAGGCTAGGTTAAGGGGCTACATAAGTGGGTGGCACAATCAGTCCTGCAGGCCCACTAGTACCGTTTAACCTACAGGCCCTGGGCACATATAGTGCACTCTACTAGGGACTTATAAGAAAATTAAATAGCCCAATTGGGCGTGATCCAATGTTACCATGTTTAAAGGGAGAGAGCATATGCACTTTAGCACTGGTTATCAGTGGTAAAGTGCTCAGAGTCTAAAAAACAGCAAAAACAGTATCTCAAAAGTGGTGGGAGGCAGGCAAAAAGTTATGGGTGACCAGCCCAAGGCTGTCAGGTCTAGTATCAACCCTCCTTGCTGGGTAAACTCAGTCAGTTTCCCAATTCAACGGATAGATGCATACTACATACTGTTAGGAGATTGATTGCAACTGTATGAACTACATAAAAAGAAAGGTAAAGAGAAGGCTAACTCACTGATATTACTACTACCACTATCTTAGTGACAGAGCAGAATAGTCTTCATAGCTTCTTAAATAATAAGCCCATGCGAGCGCCTGCAGCGATGAATGCAACTAGATACCACCCTGCACCTAGCTCACTCATATTGGATCACATAATATTCGTAATGTTACGTTAACTTAACTTACCTCTGAATATGAAATACATGCTATTTGAAAAAAAAGATAGCACTGTAGGACAAAACAAATACATAATTACTCACAAGCACTGCAACTTGGACACCCAGCAGGTTCAGCAGGTCCTGGTCCCAGTTGAAGATGTCCGCCAAGTGATGTCTTAACTGCTGCTGGGTGCACCAAACTCCAGTTTGCCTTTGCACACACCATCATCACCCAGGGTACCCACTGTGCAAAAGGATTGCAGGGGGTGCCTGAAGGCTCCCACGGTCTTAGGTGGCTCCTCAACTTTGCAGGAGCCGACATTGCTCTGGTCTTTCGGAGCTGTAAGAAATGCGGTTCCCAGAGGGTGGGAGCAATCTTTCATCTGTTTCCCTGCTCGCATGACAGCAGATGGAAACTCCACTCCCAGCAGTTTTACAGCTCCTACTTGCTGGGAACAGGGTTAGTGCTTGTTCTTACTTGGCTGGGGCAGTCATATCTTCCGCCAAGAGAAAGCAAACTGTTATCTCCTGAGTGTGGGCACCTCTGGAGATAGCAGGAGCCAGCCCGGGGGGGTGGCAGTGCCAGGGCTGATAATGGCTCCTGAAGGGGGCTGTGCAGCCCCCCTCCTTTAATTTACATGGGCCAGCCTTGGGAAGGTGGTGGTCCCAGATGAAATATATATGTTTTGCTTAGGGAGGTGGTGGTTCTTAGGGCCAGGGTGTCATATTTTTTTTATTTATCCCTGGGGAGGTCCTGGTCCACAGGGCATGGTAAAGCCCCAATAAGGGCTCCATGAAGCCTCCCTCTATTGTTAAAATAAATCCTTCAGGAGCCCAATGGAAGGGAATCTGCAATACCCCTATTCTATATTGTAATAATTCCCTGGGGAGGTGGTGGTCTTGGGGGCTTAAAAGGGACCTAGAAGGGGGGCCCAGTGTGCCCCATCCTTTTTTTACCAAATGACCCCGGGACCTGACCAACAGGGGCTCTAAAGTGTTAACAAGCGCAGAGACCTTCCTTGTTTCTTTTTTAAATGTTTTAGTGAATTTGTGAATCTGCTGTGATTTTTGGCAAAAATGTAAAAAAAGTTATGCTTTTAGCTGAGGCAGGGTCCCACGGGGACACCAATACTAAGGCTACGGTATCATGGTATTTTAATCCAGCCTCTTTTCTTTTTTTTAGCTCTCTGTATGGGACTGGACTGAGTCTGAGTACCAAAATGGCTTCCAGCACTTTTTGGTTGAAGTGTTGACAGCCAATCATATTTCTGCATGAGATCAGGACAATGTGCAAAGGGTTCACGCCTCTAGATTTTTTCCTGTTTTTTTTCAGTGAATATATATCTATCTATATCTACATCTCTGTCTATATATATATAATCTATAATTTATAAAGCTATCTATATATCTATATATTTAACTATCTGTCTATATGTATATCTATCTATATCTCTATAGCTCTATCTATCTATCTATCTATCTATCTATCTATCTATCTATCTATCTATCTTTCTATGCTACAAACTCTTCAAGCAGGTGCAACAGCGCCAATATACAAACAACATAAACAATGGACTACTCACTCCACCGTGGGGTTTCTGAGTATATAATTGGTTTCGCTTTCATAATTGTATATTTCATGAGGTTCAGGCATTTATTTAACACATTTTTATTTTGCCCAATGGGGGGTGATGTATTCAATTAACAATGTTACTTTTGCCTGTTGAAGAATCAATGAATGTATTGACTTTTGTGAAATCCCAGATCATTTAATGGACCTTGAGGGAAATGTGAAGTAACATTTAAAGATGGCTCCACTTTTGATGTGGGGCGAGTAGTCCATTGTTTATGTTGTTTGTTTATTGCTTCAAAGAATGGTGTACGCCACGCATCAGTGTTTTGATCAAGGCTATAGAAGCAGATATGTGTTGGCGCTATTTTACCTGCCTGTATGCTGAGTAAATGAACAAAGAAGATACTGCTAAACTGCTCGGAGCGCTGTTTTGTGACACAGAATTTTGTACCATTTTATTAAGTTTGGGGCGAGCATAACACAAGCATCCCCAGCAAACTGGCTGCACACTGACCATTTGCAAGGAGTCGAATCCTCGTACTGAAAGCTAGCTTTCTGCCAGATGTGATGTAATTCCATCCAGTGGTTCGGCTATAGTCATGTCTAAAGGTCCTATGGGAATTAACATGGGAAATGCAACTTTTTTCACCCGCCTTTTTTTCTGCCCCGCTTAACAGATGACCCTGAAACTTTCAGTGCACAACAAGAATGACCAGGGCACTTTTTATTGGAAAATTTCGTGAAGATTCATCAAACTGTGCCAAAGATGTAGGCAGGTT
This sequence comes from Pleurodeles waltl, assembly GCF_031143425.1. Lineage (NCBI taxonomy): Eukaryota > Metazoa > Chordata > Amphibia > Caudata > Salamandridae > Pleurodeles > Pleurodeles waltl. Next base: position 826,349,479 of record NC_090446.1, read on the forward strand.
GAAAACACTTTTTCAATGGAAACTAGGTCCTAACTGGTGACCTCCACTAGGTTATATTTTTAGGGTGATCCATAAAGCAGGGGCTGAGAAAAGAGGGAGGTCAAAAATAGTGTTTTTTCACATTATAATTTCAGTCCTGAACTGCTCAACGGAATTACACCAAATTTGGTAGAAAGGTAGCTTTTGGTCCAGAAAGAAGCGTTTTTGTTGCTTCAGATATTAAAAAAAAGGAATATAGCTATGTGGAGGCATGAAGGATTTGTGAAAAATAACAAGCTTGTGCAGAGATCTGCAGAGCTTTGATTGGCTGCCAACCCTTCAATCAGGAATAAGGAAAAAAGGTAAACAAATAAGAGAAGGGGCAGGGTAGGGTCACCCTGACCCCTTAGTTCTGGTGCTGGGGACATTAAAGGGCCTTCGCCAGGGCAAAAATGCATGGTTTTAAAAATATTGTTGCTGTGAACTTGCGATGGGGGGTCACAAATCCGCAGTAAAAATAAAAAAGCACAGTTTCCTGCACTTGTTTATTCTAAAGCCCCTGGAAGGGTCAATTCCCGAGGGCATGCTAAAATAAAGGAGGAGCACATGGGGCCCCCCTACTAGGGCATTTTTATGCCCTGGGGATGACTACCTCCTGGGGAGTATTATTGCAATAAAGTGGGCCGCTGGACCCAGGGCTTAACATTGAATGCAAGTGTAGCTGCGTGGACCCCTTGCATCCTCAGGGATGACCACCTCCCCGGGGCTTGTGATATAACGAATGCGGGTGGCTGTGTGGCCCCACACCTGGAGCCCCAGGGACCACCACCTCCCCTGAACTAAATTCAAATTTATTGCGGGCTGCACAGCCCCCGCAGCCCGAGGGACCGCCTCCTCCAAGTGGCAAAACACATTGTGTATGCTACGCCAGGGACCCCCAACTCTCCAAAGGGGAATTTGAATAATGAACGGGGTCCATCATGGACCCCCATCACAGGGACCACCACCTCCCCAGGGCTGTGTAAGTTGGAGGGGGGTGCCCGCCCTCCCTCATGAGTCAAAGATGGCCCAGGGGACTTCCACCCTCAGGGCCAACTCCTGATGTGTCCCGGGGTGCACAGCCCTGGGAAATAGCTGTTTGCTCTGACTTGGCAGGAGCTTCAAAATCTTCTGCTGTCAAACAGCTTTTCTTTGCTGCAAGCGGAGATTTCCTCTCTTTTTCTGCCTGCAGAGATGTAGGCAGGTAAATAGTGGAAACAATTGCTCTCAAAGAGAGAGAGCTGCATCTTTAGCAGCTCTCTCTCTGTGACAGCTATGACGGCTCTCGTAGAAGGCAGGGAGTTGGCTGGGACCATGGGGGACCACAGGCACCTTCAGGCCCTGTGGTCCCCAACCATTTCCTATGACATGGCAAGGCCTTGGGGAATAGGTTCCCTGGGGATGGGATCGGCCTGGGGACGGGGAGCTGCATGAACCATCAAAAATAAAAAATAAAAACTATTAAGGCTAAGGCTGGGCCACAGGGGATGTGGACCCCAGAGCGGAAAAATATTAATGCTGGGCCCCAGGGGATAGGGTCCCTGGGGCTGTGATGGGCTGGGAGAGGGGGGCCACATGAAACTGCCACCAACTCCTGCTGCACATGGCCAAAGGGCATGCACAGCATGCAGTTGGGTGGTTGGTGGGGTTTGATGCAGGCCAGGCCCTGTGGTCAACCCCACTACGTATTGGCTATAGGCTGTGCATGGCAGTGGTAGGATTATCATATATAGTAATGAAAACGAATTTATTTTAACCCCTTCGCTGCCAGGCCTTTTCCCCCTCCTGTGCCAGGCCTTTTTTTGGCTATTTGGGGCAGTTTGCGCTTAGGCCCTCATAACTTTTTGTCCACATAATCTAGCCAAGCCAAATTTGTGTCCTTTTTTCCCAACATCCGAGGGATTCTAGCGGTACCCAGACTTTGTGGGTTCCCCTGAAGGAGGCCAAAAAATTAGCCCAAATACAATGAAAATTCAGTTTTTTCCAAAAAAAATGGGAAAAAGGGGCTGCAGAAGAAGGCAAGGGATTTTTTCCCTGAAAATGGCATCAACAAAGAATTTACGGTGCTAAAATCACCGGCTTCCCAGCTTTCAGGAACAGGCAGACTTGAATCAGAACACCCAATTTTTCAACACAATTTTGGCATTTCACTGGGACATAACCCATTTTTACGATTTTTTTTGCTTTCAGCCTCCTTCTAGTCAGTGACAGAAATGGGCATGAAACCAATGCTGTATCCCAGAAACCTAAACATTTCTGAAAAGTAGACAAAAATCTGAATTTAGCAAGGGGTAATTAGTGTAGATCCTACAAGGGTTTCCTACAGAAAATAACAACTGAAAAAAAAATATTGAAATTGAGGTGAAAAAAACAGCAATTTTTCTCTACATTTTATTCTGTAACTTTCTCCTACAATGTCAGATTTTTTAAAGCAATATACCGTTATGTCTGCTGGACTCTTCTGGTTGCGAGGATATATAGGGCTTGTAGGTTCATCAAGAACCCTAGGTACCCAGAGCCAATAAATGAGCTGCACCCTGCAGTGGGTTTCCATTCTATTCCGGGTATACACCAATTCATTTGCTGAAATATAAAGAGTGAAAAATAGCAATCAAGAAAACCTTTGTATTTCCAAAATGGGCACAAGATAAGGTGTTGAGAAGCAGTGGTTATTTGCACATCTCTGAATTCCGGGGTGCCCATACTAGCATGTGAAGTACAGGGCATTTCTCAAATAGACGTCTTTTTTACACACTTTGGAAGGAAAAAATGTAGAGAAAGACAAGGGGCAATAACACTTGTTTTGCAATTCTATGTTCCCCCAAGTCTCCCGATAAAAATGATACCTCACTTGTGTGGATAGGCCTAGCGCCCGCAACAGGAAATGCCCCAAAACACAACGTGGACACATCCCATTTTTTGACAGAAAACAGAGGTGTTTTTTGCAAAGTGCCTACCTGTAGATTTTGGCCTCTAGCTGAGCCGGCACCTAGGGAAACCTACTAAACCTGTGCATTTTTTAAAACTAGAGACCTAGGGAAATCCAAGATGGGGTGACTTGTGGGGCTCTGACCAGGTTCTGTTACCCAGAATCCTTTTCAAACCTAAAAATTTGGCCAAATAAACACATTTTCCTCACATTTTGGTGACAGAAAGTTCTGGAATCTGAGAGGAGCCACAAATTTCCTCCCAACCCGCGTTCCCCCAAGTCTCCCGATAAAAATGGTACCTCACTTGTGTGGGTAGGCCTAGCGCCCGCGACAGGAAATGCCCCAAAACACAACATGGACACATCCCATTTTTTGACAGAAAACAGAGGTGTTTTTTGAAAAGTGCCTTACTGTAGATTTTGGCCTGTAGCTCAGCCGGCACCTAGGGAAACCTACCAAACCTGTGCATTTTTTTAAACTAGAGACCTAGGGGAATCCAAGATGGGGTGACTTGTGGGGCTCTGACCAGGTTCTATTACCCAGAATCCTTTGCAAACCTCAAAATTTGGCTAAAAAAACAAATTTTCCTCACATTTCGGTTACAGAAAGTTCTGGAATCTGAGAGGAGCCACAAATTTCCTCCCACCCCGCGTTCCCCCAAGTCTCCCGATAAAAATGATACCTCACTTGTGTGGGTAGGCCTAGCGCCCACGACAGGAAATGCCCCAAAACACAACGTGGACACATCCCATTTTTTGACAGAAAACAGAGGTGTTTTTTGCAAAGTGCCTACCTGTAGATTTTGGCTTCTAGCTCAGCCGGCACCTAGTTAAACCTACCAAACCTGTGCATTTCTGAAAACTAGAGACCTAGGGGAATCCAAGATGGGGTGACTTGTGGGGCTCTGACCAGGTTCTGTTATCCAGAATCCTTTGCAAACCTCAAAATTTGGCCAAAAAAACACATTTTCCTCACATTTTGGTGACAGAAAGTTCTGGAATCTGAGAGGAGCCACAAATTTCCTTCCACCCAGCGTTCCCCCAAGTCTCCCGATAAAAATGATACCTCACTTGTGTGGGTGGGCCAGGTGCCTGCATCAGAGTAAGGCCAACAACTTATAGAGATAGAGGGGATTGCACAGCGAGTTGATAAGGACATATTCTTCTTTTATACATCTTTGGGCTGACTCTGCTTTGGGGACCCACACAAGTGAGGTATCATTTTACTTGGGAGACCGAGGGAAACGCTGGGGAGTAGGAATTTTGTGCTGGAGCGGGGATCGTACAAACGAAAGTCAGGAAAATATGCTTCTTTAAGCACATTTTGTGGTTTGCAGAGGAGTCTGGGTAAAAAAATGTTGGGGGATCCACGCAAGCCACACCTCCCTGGACTCCTTGGGGTGTCTAGTTTTAAAAAATGTCTGGGTTTGGTAGGTTTCCCTAGATGAAGGCCACACCCAGGACCAAAAACATAGGTGCCCCCTCTCCCCCAAACACAGGTAGTTTTGTAATATATCATTTTGATGTGTCCACATACATCTGTGATGTGCGAAACACTAAAATTGTGAAAAGAAACACACTTAGGTTATGTGAAAAAGACCCCTCACCCACCAACAAAGTTAGTGGCATGCTTCATCATTGGGGTCCCACCTGAGACACCTAGCGTGTCTCAAGTGTGCTGCGACGCCTGATTACAGCGGAGCAGGTTTTGTCATTTGTACCACACATACTGGTTGGATTTGGCACGAGGGTGAGTGATGGTTCAGTAGATCAAATTTTATTAACAAGAGATTTCACAAAAGTGAAATGCACTGGTAATAACTGAAAGGCCAAAAAACGGAACCAATGACTCAAAGCTCGTGAGTGGTAAAGCCACGGCAAGGCACCAACCGCTTTAGAGTCCATTCACACACCTTTCATACATGACATGCACAAGACCAGTCACGCTGCCAACCACGGGCCCAGCACATTACAACACTCGTATCAACAGACAGCGCCAGTCAAGGGCCCATCACTTTCATACGCCCACATGCCTGATACAGCAATCACACCAGCTGATGAGTGTGTGGACTGGCGTTTGGCTGGCACAGCTAGCCAAGCGCCACCCCACCCATACCGCCAGCCAAGCGCCACCCCATGCACACCACCAGCCAAGCACCACCCCAAGCACACTGCCAGCCAAGCGCCACCCCACCCATACCGCCAGCCAAGTGCCACCCCACCCATACCGCCAGCCAAGCGCCACCCCAAGCACACCACCAGCCAAGCACCACCCCAAGCACACCGCCAGCCAAGCGCCACCCCACCATACCGCCAGCCAAGCACCACCCCACCCATACTGCCAGCCAAGTGCCACCCCAAGCACACTGCCAGCCAAGCGCCACCCCAAGCACACCGCCAGCCAAGCGCCACCCCACCCATACCGCCAGCAAAGCGCCACACCAAGCACACCGCCAGCCAAGCGCCACCCCACCCATACCGCCAGCCAAGCGCCACCCCACGCACACCGCCATCACTTTTGTTTGTTTATAAACAACATAGAAACCACTAACTAATTATAAAATAAGTACAAAACTACAAACACAAAATCTCTAACTAAATACATGACAGTAATGCCAACTGTGAAACCGGACATATGAAAATATAAAATAGGCAGTTTACGCTCACGGTATTTCCCAAAAGTTTTTCCTTGTGTGGTAACTTCTAAAACAGCCGGGCACACAGAGCCCAGGCTTTGAAGGGCATTCGGGGCAGTACATCCGGCTCTCCCTCCGTATTGATCTCCGGGCACATACTCAACATTTCTTTGTGGGCAAGTCTTTTTTGGGAGTGGGAGGAATGTGATCTGGAAAGTGGCGATTTTTCAATCTAGCCACATCCTCCACCACTTCTACTCTAGGAACTGTTGCCCGTTCCACCACAATAAGGCTCTCTATCACTGACTCCTGAAATTTAATAAATGTCATCCTTGACTCAGGTGAACAATCCTTGAACACAATAAAAGCATTAAAATTTGCCAAATGAAATAAATGTAGGGCCAACTTTTTATATCACACGTAAGACTTACGAAGAGCAGTGTAAGGTTCCAACCTCTGATCTACTCTATCAACACCACCCATGTGCCTATTGTAGTCCAAAATGCACGCAGGTTTGCGCACTTCCGCAACCTGACCCCAAACAGTCACAGGGAAGTACTCTCATCATGGATGGTAAATAGCATGTACACATCCCTCCTGTCTGAAAATTTCAGAGCTAGCAGCTCATTATTCCGTAAGGCACTGTACTGTCCCCACTCAAGTTTTTTACAGACAAGCTCCCTTGGATAGCCTTTCCGGTTAGAACAGATTGTGCCACAAGCAACAGTGTCTACTCTAAACAACTCCTTGAACAACTGCACTCCAGTGCAGAAATGATCTACGTACAAATGGTGACCTTTGTTAAACAGTCGTCTACCAAGTTCCCATAACACTTTTTTTGCTAACTCCAAAAGTGGCCGGACAACCAGGAGGGTCAATACTGGAATCCCTGCCAGTGTAGACCCGGAAATTATACACATATCCTGTACTGCTTTCTGACAGCATATACAATTTAATCCCATACCGTGCCCTCTTACTAGGAATGTACTGCTTAAAAACTAAACGCCCCTTGAAAAGGACCAAAGACTTGTCCACACTTATCTCTTTGCCCAGAACGTAGACCTCTGAAAACCGAACTACAAAATGATCAAGGACTGGCCTAATCTTAAAAAGACGGTCACAATCAGGGTGATCTCGTGGCAAGGATAAAGCATTGTCTACAAAATGCAGCATATGAAGAAGAAGCAAATAGCGAATACGTGTCATAGTTGCAGGAAATATAGCCGTTGCCATCAAGGGACTAGTAGACCAATAAGAAGCCAGTGACGGCTTCCTGATCAACCCCATCAAAAAAGTCAAACCTAAAAACTTTTTCATCTCTTCCAGATATGTGGAACACACTGAGTAGCTCTAGACTGAGGCCTAAGTCTGGCAGCGTTGTCCCTCGAATATTGCTCTGCATACAAATTAGTCTGCTCCACAATCTCTTTCAAAAATACATCGTCCGTAAACAAGTGAAAGAAATGGACAGGCAAAAAGTTTTCCGTATTGACTCTACACCCTGGGAGACCAGTAAATGCAGGTAACTGTGGCTGCTCCATGTTTGGGGCAATCCAGGTGTCAGGTCTTATAATGGGAAACCCTTCAGCCCCAGGCTGCTGCACTCTTGGCACATCAATGTCCTCCTCTACAACAGGCCCTTCATCTGCACTGAGAGTAGCTTCCTCATCAGAAGAATACTCTCAGACAGAAAACTCACTGCCAGAATCTCTCACTTCCTCCTCTGCCTCAGATGCAGAGTCAGTCTCGTAATCATGGTCTGAAGACGACTCCAAGAGCATGCCAACAACCTGCTGAGTGGTCACTCTGCGGCTAGCCATGATCCTCACTAACAACAAATGGATTGCCAACAACAACTAGCACTAAAATAAGTAATAAACAAAGTGTAGCTTTATCACAAAGAGTTATGTACTAAAAAACTATACCCCTTACTTGCCTGAAAAAGCTACTCACCAGCAACTACTCTGCACAGACACAGCAATCACCAATGATATCCCACTAAAAAGAAAAAAGAAAAAAGCAAATTAGAGATATGACAACACAAATAACATTGTGCTCAAATCTAAGGACAATTTCACACACAATATTGCATTTAGTACACCATCTACAAACATGTCATTCATGCATGTCAACAATACTCCTTTGGAGTAAATTGCTTTCACTTACCTAAAACATGCAACTATGACAACTACTGCCAAAACCGCAAGGATCCACAGCAAAGGAAGCAAAAGCTTTGAACTAGAACAAAAAGAAGAAATAAACTGTTATAATCACAAATACAAATACTTCGCCAGTTGACAAACACCCCACCACCAAGAACTTAGAAATTGTCCCTGGTGCCTAAGTGGCTTCGGCCCCACTAGGAGGCAGATGGGCCTAAAAAAAATAATAGGCTGATCTGCCTCCAAGGTTGGCAGAAATGGCCATCACTAACGTTCCCCCTTTGGGGGGGAGACCCTTGCCAAAGGTGCGGCCGCCCCCCCACACAAAACACACACACACACAGGATCCCTGGTGCCTAAATGGATTCTGCCCCCCCCCCCTTGGGGGTAGATGGGCATAAAAAAATTGGCCGATCTGCACCCAAGGAGGGCAGAAATGGCCAACAGCTCTGTGCCCACTTTAGGGGGCGACCCTAGCCAAAGGGGGCAAACAGGGGGCACCCCAGCACTAAACAAAAAAAGGGGAACCAAAAAAAAAATCCCTGCCGTATTGGTGGTTTCTGCCCTTCTTGGGGGCAGATGGGCCTACAAAAATAGGCCCCCCTGCCCCCAAGGGGGGCAGAGATAGCCAATATGAAATTTCCCCCCTTTATGGGGGCGACCCTTGCCCAGGGGTGCCCCCAAACACACAAAACACACACACACCTCACAATCCCTAGTGCCTAGTGGGTTTGACCCCCCCCCCGGGGCCAGATCTGCCAAAAACATGGCCTATCTAGCCCCAGGGGGCGAAACATGTAAAAAATGATGGCCCCGGGTCAGCGACCTTTGCCTAAGGGGTCGCTGCCCTAAAACAAAGAAAATAATTTCCCTGGTGTCTAGTGGTTTTCGCACCCCCACCCCCCACATTTGGTCTGGCTCTAATTTCCGGGTCTACCAGTTTCTCTCAGTCTCATATTATATAATGATCCCTCAGTTCCTTTAGCGGAGACGTCCGTGGCACTGAGGACTTCCACCACCGCGGTATAGGTAACCCTAATTACAGCGGATGGTTGTTCAAGCTTGAACCTGAAAAGGAAAGACCCCATTTTGGTGTGCCTTCTCTGAACTATTGCTGTTTTTCTAATGGCGAATCCCCAGGCAATACAAATAGCTCTTAATATGAGACAACCGCTCACAGCACATTTGCTGGCGCATGGTCTTACGATCCAGGGTGGTCCAGTCACGTTTGTGGTGGCCGCCCACGCAGCCTATAGAACTGAACTTTTTTACTCTTGGTTCACATTTCCAGGAGTTGATGGGAACACAAATACATTTCATACATATACGGTTGCGAACACGCCTGGACAGTACAGGGCGTACGCATACCTAGAGATACCTCTATCTTATCAAGAACATAATAAATGGCTTGATGGCACCCTACCCCATACAATATTACCAGTAAGGTTAGGTCCACTAAGCAATGATGGTCCAACCTGGCCTTTATTGGCCACATATACACCACATCCTACGGTTGTAAATATGGTGGTGGCTGAAGTTCGACGTTTATATACAGACTTAACGGCTACATATAGACGCTTAGTACAGTTTGTGATGCAGACACTAAATACAAACCCAGCGCGTGCTGCTCCAGCACAACCACATGCAGTAACACCAGGTATAAATCCCTGTGACTGTACACTCTATTATGGGTAAAGTTCCAGCAAAACGAGAGGAGACTCCGTTTTGCTGGCACAAAAAATAAATACGCTGGAGGCGGTATTTCCCCATACGGGACCTCAGGACAAACATAGAATACTAACTATATGTTTGCCATTTGGAATGGTTCCCACAGTGGACCATTGTAATACATGGGGCACGGTGTTTGCCGCGTTCTATATAACTGCACACGGCACACTAACATTGGCCAACCTACCGGAAGTGCTTAAACAAATTCAGGATGAATACGGGGTAGCCCCGGCCTTAGATTTAGGAATGCAACTGATGGGCAACTTTGCCACGGTTTCTTCAATAATCCTAAGTAATCTTAAAGGGGAAGCAGTTGCACTTGCAGTGCATATGCGTCTTTGTGACGTCCCGCCACAAGTTCAGGAGCGGGAACTGCCAAAAATAATAGCGGAAACATATTCCAGTATCGGTCGAGATAGCCACAAAAACCCCAATTTCAGGGAAAAATGAGTAAAGAAAATGCTAAACAGCAACCTGAGGGTAATAAGAAGCGCTGGGAGAAAAAACAACAGACACCTAAAAAAAAAGGGGAGAATCTCCACGTACGGAGACCCCACATAATAGGTATAATCTCAGAAATAGGGATAAAATAAAAATGCCTGATAGATATCAATATACTGATACACGTCAATCTCGTTCCTTTCAGGACTCATCGGAACAGAGAAATGAGAGAGGTGGGCGGTCAGAGCGGAGAACCGAGTACGTGAAACCGAGACAGGAATCACAACGCTCTTCGGAGGTTTCTGTCAAGAAGGAAGAGAAACCAATACAACCAAAACAACAGTTTAAAAAGAAAAAAGTGGCGTCAGTCTCAGTTAGACATGCCACTCAGTAAGAGAGTTCTCTTGAAGAACAAGACATGGGCACTAGCACTGCTAGACAGCGCAGCAGAGGTCACAATAGTTTGGCGGAATCTTCTAGAGCATCTGGAGGTGAAAGCAACTGATGACTTCATACAAGTTGAAACAGCAGATATGCGTGTCTCTGAACCCGATAGGGTGTACACAGTGACTTTACAATTGGAGAGAGACATTGAATGCACTATACACGCAATCTTTTGGGATCGTGTAGTTAAGATATATGACATTTTGCAGGCTGAACAAGATTGGCCGCCTGACTTTGTCCGCACCTGCCCAGTGGGGGAGGAGGTTATTAAACCTTCATTCTCGCCCCTTGTTCCAGGGGAACTTGCGGAGTCCTATTGCATCAAATGGGCTCTAGCACAAGCACCTGCCTTATATAGAAATCACGTAGGGTGGGATAGGGATTCTCCATATCATGTAATTCCGATTAAAGGTGAACCTCAGCCACAACCGCAATATCCCATAAAACATGAAGCAAGGGCACCGGTGAGGGAAATACTTACACAACTGGAATACTAGGGGGTGATTGAACCCTGTGTCTCACTGATGAATAATCCCTTATTCCCTGTAGCTAAACCGGATCATTCATATAGAATAGTCTTAGACTACAGACATTTGAACGGACATACACGTACATATGCTATACAAAATTCACATAGCGCTGCAATGATGAACAACATTGTGCGGAAAAAATATAAAACGACTTTAGACATCTCGAATGGATTCTTCTGCCAGAATATAGCACCCGAAAGCAGGGATTTGACAAGCTTTAGCGTGTTAGGCTCCCAGAAAAATTCTGTGTTTGCCTCAGGGGTATAAGAAGAGCCCGGGACTGTTTGCAGCTCGTGTGACTGAAATTTTACACGAGTTGTACCCTGATGCGTTGTCATATGTGGATGATATATATCTCACAGATGACGAGTTGCTACAACATTTAAGACGGGTCGCCCGCATTGTTGTAGGGTTTGCCGAAATCGGCTACAAATTTAACTTTAAAAAAATCAAAAATTGCCTTCCTCAGTGTCATATTACTGGGATATGAGCTGTCGAATGAAGGTCAGAGCCTAGCACCCCAATTTTTTGAAAAAATGTGCACAGTTGCAACCACCAAATACGATTAAGAAACTCCAATCATTGTTGGGCTTTCTCAATTTTGGCAGAACATACATTCCTGATTATGCTACAAGCATAAAGCCTTTATATAAATTAATACGTCCTGATTTTTCGAGCAAATTCTGGACAATTGAACATACACATACTCTTAGGGAGTTACAAGCAGATATGCTGGCAGCGAAACATCTACACACACGGGACAATAAGACACATTTGGTCATCAGGGTGATAGCTGGGGCCATTGTGTTTACTTATGTCACATTTAATGAAGGTGAGACAGTCCCGATTGGATACAAGTCACAATTGTATTCTGCTGCTGAACAACGATTTGCTCCCACAGAGAAAATATTAACTGCTGTACAGATGGGTGTTATTAAAGAAAGACCTCTTGCCCAGGGAAAACACATTATTGTCGTTTCTCCTATTACGGCCCTCGAGGCGGTTACAAAAGCTAGTGTCCCGAACGCAAAAGCACTATATCCAAGATGGATACAGTGGGCTAGGTCTTTGACAGCCACTGATGTTGACTACATTTTTGACCCAAAGTTACAGACTCAGGAATTTCTACAATATGAAGTTGAATATCCAGTTCCCGCTGACACGCTGCCTATTGATCAATATCAAGTAGTCATGTACACCAATGGCTCTGCGCAACCGGCAGTTGGAACAAAACACCAATATTCGGCTGCATGTGCAATAGTGAGCGGCCATATGGAAGGGGAAAAATTCGGCCCCCAACATACTTATACACAGACCTTAGGGGATTGTACGGAAAAAATTGGCTGAGCTAAAAGCTCTACTGATGGCACTAGAACATACAGATCCGACGCAGTTTACACTGATTGTTTGCGATTCGTACTATTGCGTCCAGTCTTTTAATGAATACCTACACTACTGGCGCTTGAATGGGTTCAGAGATTCAAAAGGCAACACCATAAAGCACAGACTACTGGGGGGAAGGTAACAGACCTGAAAGAGACGCTACCTAAAGTCCATGTTGTACATACACTTGGACACCAGCGCGTTGGAATACACGTTGCTGGGAATACTTTGGCTGATGAAGCCACAAAGTCGGCAGTGGCGGTTGCCACTGTAGCTGCAGTGACTCGTTCGAGTTCCAAACCAGACACAGAGATTATGGCTGCCATAAGGGCTACGGTTGATGGCACGCCTTATCCTAAAGGATTTCCTAATAAATATCAATACTTCATGGGGAGTATGCCGAACGCTGAAGTTAAAATCCCTAGCGTAGGCGTACGCGACATCCCCAATAAGAATGTAAGACCACAATTGATTAAAGCAGCGCATGAGGGAGTGGCATCTGCACATGCGGGCGTGGTCTCTACAATTTCGCTATTGCGGCCCTGTTACTGGTGGTCTGGTCTCTATAAAGAGACTAAGCAGTATGTCCTTTGTTGTGACACCTGTCAACAAATTAAAGTTTCAACAGCTAAGCGCCCGCCTCAGACACCCCTCTTAATATCCAACAGACCATTACAATGTGTGTACTTGGATCATTGCGGTCCACTAACACCAGATAGTGCATACAAGTATATACTAGTCGCTGTTGATTCTTGCTCCAGATTTGTGTGGGTGTGGCCACAGCGCTTGGCTGACTCTCGGACTGTTATTAAAGATTTGCGGATCTTTATCGGTACATATGCAGTTGCGGCATTGCATTCGGACCAGGGCCCTGCTTTTGCCTCAAGGGCATTCAGGGACACCATGGCTTCGTTGGGGGTCCAGCTCCAGTACTCGTCTCCGTTTCATCCCGAGGGAAATTCTGTCGTGGAGCGATTAAACCGCGATTTAAAGCAATCCTTAACAGCCAGAGTCATAGTTTCGGGTCGTAGTTGGCTAACCCACCTGTATGGAGTTCAGAGAGCACTAAATAACCTGCCTAGAAGGTCCCTGGGGGGGTCGTACTTCATATGAGTGCCTGTTCGGAACACAAATGTTTGTTCCGGATCTTGATGGTCCTGGTGTGGAGGCAGCGGAAACGCCTTTTGACATAAATGATCATGTCACCGTTTTGCAGGAATTACAGCAGTTCCGTGAAGATAACTCTTCTAAAAGTACTGCCTCCACAGGAATTAAGGAAATGCCAGTAACACCTACAGGCTGGATTCCCAGGGTTGGGGATCTTGTGTGTGAAAAGGTTGCAGTGAAGAAAGAATTTGGCCCTTCTTATCGAGCACCAGTCCCTGTGTTGGGGATACATGGAACGAGAACTGTTACTCTACCACCGTTGCCGGGTGCCAAAGAAAATCGCTTTGTTTCCATTGACAATGTCAAGTTACAACATGTGGCGGATTCTACACAGCAGACCAAGAGGAACGTCCAGTAGTTCCCGAATCCCTCTCACTACTGGGGAAGATGTTCCGATCAAGTTATCTATACCAACACTGTCGCCTCTCCGAGCTTGGGGAGGGTGGATGATGGTCTTGCATTAGTTCCACTGACAACAAATAACTTAGAAACTTTTGATCAAGTCACCATGACTACTGACGTGACGGATGGTGCTATCTACAGTGTACCACCGCGAGAAACACCAACTCCTCCATTGAATACGGCGACACCTTTTGCACGAACTGCCTCTAGTTACTTTGCCAACAACGACGATGGTATATCGGACTCATTTGCCTCTTCGACTTCTGACCTATCAGGTCCACGTAAGCTGATGTGTTGGCTTAAAGATACGTATTTTGTTTTTCCATGGACCTATCTGTGGCTCTTGTTGACTATGCTAGCATTTTTTCTTTGGTTAGGGTTTGTCATTACCTTTTTTCTGTTGATACATGGTCATTTTCTTCCTGAGATCAGCGGTTGAACAGGTGGAGGAGGTGTTGAAGCCACATTTTTCATCACATAGGGTTCGAAGAGACTTGTCCTTTGTGAACATTTCTGCAGTACCGATTCTGGATGGGATTGTGTGGGATAAAGTAATGTTTGATATATACTGTCCCACTGAGATAATTCAAATACCGTATGTCCTAAAGTTATCTATGAATGATATAGTAATACCAGGCATTGCATCTGATGATTGGGATGTGAAGACAGTTGATTCAATGATGACTGAATTACAATATTGTACATGTTTTGCTATAATTATTATGGGCACCAGTTTATACATAAAGCAAGTAGTCTTAAAACGATATTTGACTATGCGAAATGGGAGCATTGCCCAACTCCCTCGCAAGGGAGTTCCAAAACTTTTTCTGACAAATTTACGTATTTTTCTGGGCATCATCAAATGAATGCTAAGTCATATTATTTTAGGTTAACTCCGTTTAAAGAGAAACAAATGTTGTTGACTAATACGAAATTCATATACTCAGATTCTTTTGTTTCCCGACTGTCAATTGAAGGTTAGGAATATTGGTCAGATAATGTTGATTTGAAAAATGTTTGGGGAACAAAACATTGGCAGACAAGGGGTAGAGAAACATTGTTCAGGGCATGTCTCATTCCACTCCAAATGATTTTTTTAAATGTAACAGTACAACAGACTAGCTGTTTAGGCTTAGCAACAATCAGAGACTTGAATATGCCTAGTCTACCTGTCCCTGCAAAAAATAATAACTGGCAGAAATACATAAATGTCACTTTTAGTGAGCTAACAGACTGGGTCCAGAATGGTACATTTAACACTTCATTGACACATCCGGGGGGTGGTTATTGTGGCCCATAGACACCAACGGGTGTCATCAATGTTTTGTCACCTCCTCGGGGGGTTTCCGGACGAGTAGGTCTGACCCTCGCTATATATCGCCAGAACATGCTGAAATAATTACTACATATAGTTGTTGTAAGTCAGTAGCGATTAGATTAAGCATTAGCAGAAGACATCTTGTATTTAGCAACTATTGTGAACATTTCGCGGAATCCATTTTGTATTCATGGCAGCCATTTTCTCTGCCATGTGCTCGCCATGTGCTCTGTCCTACCTTTCTGTTAACTACTCTTGAAAATCTGTCTAGTGACAAGTTATATTTAGCATCTCCCACTTTCGCACATGCCCAGTAAGATCTGCAGCTGTTAGTAATCAGTAACAGACAGTAATGTGTCAACTAGTCCTTGAAAACAGTTTTGCTTCTATAATTGTGCCACCTTCTTTTAGCCCCTGTGTGGGTATAAAAGGACCATGCTCTCTTAGTTCAGTGTGCTACTTCAAACTTTACCGAAGGGGCTGTTTGAACTGTAGTACCACCTCATGAGGTTTAATAAAATTTGTCTTTTATTTCAGTTTCTGTGCCAACTTCTTCCTATATGGTCTGAGGACTTTGTGCAGAGAAGGGCGAACCCCTTGCACTAGTAGGCCTTGCTGAGGCTTACTTCGACAAATTGGCACCCGAACAGGGACTCATCGGCGACTTGTACGCCCGACGGGTTGGTCGCGACGAAGGATTGGGATCTCGCTGTGGACGATCAATGCCTGAGGAGACCCGAGTCTTGGCAACCATGGTGTTTTTCCCTTCTTTATGATTTGACCATCCAGGTGGCGCCGGTCCTCGACTGAGATCCTTTTTGTTCATTCATCGTGCAGTGACCATTTGGCCGATTTTAGAACTTGGCAGTTGGAACCTAGACGCCCTGTGATTGGTAAGAGCCGTTTTACGGCACTTGCTGTGGGTTTTGATGCCTTTGTTTGGTAATGAAGTTTAGCACCACTTACTGTGGCTATCGTGTTTTGGGTGACTAGTCAATTTGTGTCCTTTGAATTGATATATAAATTGCAATTTATATAATCCGGTAATGAGGAGAATTTTCTCCAATTTAATTTTGATTTGAACGGCACCTTAAGTGCTACTTTGATTATAATATTGCATATTCTGAACTATTTTTGGCATTCCTGTTTTTAGAGCACTTCGTATGATGTGTTGCTTTTGTAATGGTACCAATTTGAGACTGGAAGAATCGCAACCGGCACCCCCAGAGGGGACGCTCAATAGAGATATGTATGTCTTTCTTCTATAATGTACAGCACATTATGTAATAAATACACTCGTGCGGATCCTGAGTTACGTTGGCCTATGCATGGGTCATTTGATTTGCGAAAGGTTGAGTATGTGGAACAATGTACGTGTAAGCGAAGGTCTAGGCAAGACATATTTGACTGTGTACGAATGTGGGAGAAAGAAGTACATGGACGAGTGAAGCGTGAGCAAGCCTTGCTTGAGAAAGAGCAGCAGAAGAATGTATATGTGAAAGCATTGGAAATGAGAAAGAAAGAAATAAATGACTTAAAGGAGCTAGAAGAGAAAGAACGTAAATTACAGGTAACTGGCCAATACACCGTTAGCCAACCTCTCTATCCTATCCTGAATAAACCACACGATGATTTTTTGTTACTAGATCGCCCTCCACCTCCGTATGTCATTCCTTCTGCCCCTTATGAGTTAGCTAAGGTCTCCGGTTCGGAGCAACAGAAGATACGAGACAGTCGCTCTATGTTGCCTGCTGACCGTGCGTCTGAGCTTAGATCTATTGCTCCTAAAACAATTCGTAGCGTTTTCTCTGCTTCTGAACTTTTAGACAACATGAAAGGGTGGATGTAAAAGGAGCAGCTATATTTTACTGAGGCATTTGGCACAGAAGTTATTGAACTATTTCGGAAATATTCTGATGAGTTAGAGCCCGATGATGTAGCAGCTGATCGTAAGCAAATGCGTGATGGTCTTTTTGTTTTCTCCCAGGTGGCTGATGCAGTCAGGCGTTTGGTGAAATTATGTGTTGTGGCAGTCCGTTTGCAAGAGGAGAAAAGGGCCGTGGACGTAGTTGCACGGACATCTCAGACCGGCGGGGTGCAAGCATCCATCTTCGGAACAGATAAGACTATGATAGTTCACGTGCAACCAATGCGGGAGGCCGTGCCTTTGTATGTTCCTCCTAAAGGATTGGGTACAAGTGATGATAAAACTTCTGTTGATGCTAAGGGTTATTTTATTTATAATTGGGTGTATACTCCTTGGAATAGGGCAGATGTAATGGCACTTAAAACAGCATTACCTGACCCGCAGAACAATCCAGGCTCCTATTATGAGGAAGTTGAAGGAGCAATTAGTTCTTGTAGTATGACTTTGGCTGACATTGATTTATTTTTCGGATTGATATTACCGCCAGATATGTGGCGAACTGTTCGTAAAGTTGATGATCGTGTAGTTTTTGGGGCGTCATGGAAAGAATTAGAACAGATGGACGGGGATAGGGAACCTGCGAAAAAGCCATATCAGTTGATTCTAGATCTTCCCGCAGCCATATTAGTTAAACTGAAAATGATTATTCCCCCTAAAAAGATAGATTGGACTGTTTTAGCGTCTTGTAAGCAAAAGGCAGATGAATCGGTCTCTGATTTCTTTACACGCTTTGAAGAAGCATTTCATGATTTTAGCGGCCAGTTATTGTCAGATGATACGGGCAGACATTTGTTTGTCGATAAATATGTCGCAAATCTGTTACCAGGAATAGCTAGTCGTCTAAAAGCTAGTCAAAGTTCATGGACTACCTCTACTCCGGTTTCTCTTTTGACTATGGCTCAGTATTATGAACGTCAGGAATTAGAAGCAAAAGGTAGCGAGGATAAAAAGATTAAAGAATTAAAGACGAAGGTTATGTTGGCTCAAGCTTATGGTCCGCCTTTTAGAGGTAGTGATAGAGGTGGACGTGGATCTTATGGTTCTTGTTACACTCGTTCGAATTTGTCTGTTGATCAGTGTGCGTATTGTAAGAAATTTGGGCTTTGGGCTGCCGATTGTCCAGCACTAGGTGTTCAGCAGTGTTCACGTGGTCGGGGACAAATGAGAAATCGCTCAGGATATTCAGGGCCTAGAAAAAGCATGAATGATCATGCTAGGGTTGATGCTAAAGTACGAGGGCAGGATGGGTTTAACACTTTTGATAGACGGAACCAATACCAGATGTCTAACTATGTGCAGCCTGATTTCCAAGATTCTGCTTATGCATAGGATTGCCTAGGATGGGGTAAGGAATCAGTTAAAGTTCCAGTACATCAGAGGGGTCCCTATGTTACAGCACATGTTTTGGGTTCTACTGATCAGTTTCTGGTTGATACAGGAGCTACTCGTAGTGCCTTGTCTAAACAATTGATTCCAAGGGATCCCCTGTCTGGCTTAACCATTACATCGATAAGTTTCGATGGAACACCTTCCCCTAGCCCATTGTCACAACCACTTGCATTCCATGTTGATAAATTTACTGATCCATGTCCATTTTTGCTTTCTCCAAATACACCAGACAATATTGTGGGTCTTGATATGCTCAAGTATTTCAGGGCTACAATATGATGGTCTCCTGAAGGGGTGCGTGTTATTTTGAATGATAATCATCCTGTGATGGAAAGAGTTTGTCTTGTTAAAGAGGATATAGCATTAGCTTCACTCACTAGTACTTTGTGGGCTACTTCAGATACTGATGTGGGACACATGATTATTCCCCCGGTACATATTAGTGTCAAGGAGGGAGCTGCAGTGCCGCGTTTGCCTCAATACAAAATTTCACAGGAGGGCGAAGAAGCACTCACACGAATTGTGCATGATTTTATTGCAGTTGGAGTTGTTGAAGAAGTTCCGTATGATGTTTGTAACAGTCTGATTCTTCCTATTCTGAAAAAGGATACTGATACTAGGATTTACTGATTCATTATTGATTTACGAGAAGTCAATAAGATTGTGGTACCACAATATCCTGTGGTATCTGACATCACAACACTTCTTACTTTGGTTCCCCCAACAGCAACTACGTTCTCTGTGATATACTTAAATAATGCTTTCTTTTCAATCCCTTTTAATCCTGACAGCCGATATTTGTTTGGTTTTACTTTGAAGAAACGATCATATAAATTTTGCAGAGTTCCTCAAGGCTATACTGAGAGTCCTAGTATTTGTAGTCAAGCGTTAAAACGACAACTTGATTCTTTTGTTTTGCCTGAAGGTGTGGCTCTCATACAATATGTTAATGATATTTTGTTGGCAGCTGATACCCCTGCGCAATGTGAAAAGTGCCCTTTGCTCTTACTTTCTTTTCTTGCTTCACGCCATCATAAAGTGTCACGAAAGAAAATGCAATATTGTAGACCAAGGGTAACCTATTTAGGTCACCTTCTGTCTAAGGAGGGCCGTGCACTTACATCAGATCGTATTCAAGCAATTTTAGACACACCAGTACCCTCTACTCAGAAAGATGTTCATGCATTCCTTGGTCTTACTTCTTTTTGTAGGCAATGGATATTAGGGTTTTCACACATTGTCAAACCTTTGCTAGCACGTTTGACTAAAGTTACTCCAATGCCCCTCCCATGGACAG